>NC_090924.1:1283477114-1283803364 GCF_040938575.1 Ambystoma mexicanum
TCCAACATTCATTATAACATTTCAACAACTTTTCATCCCCCCGCCCCTTCCCACCCAAACCCTGATTGATCTGGTCCGTTTCAATGTCCTTCGGCAGGATTAGTGTGTCCTTTCAAAAGGCATAGTTCGTTAGATCAAGTTCCTCTGGGCCCAATTTGATATCCTCAGTTTTGTAGTGATCTCAGTATTGCCGGTCTGTAGTATTGTGCTTCCTTCTCTCTAACAAACTCAAGGAAAGGGTCCCACACCACTCGACATTTCTGGTGCCTGCCCTCCCCAGTGCCTCCACCCTCTCCATGGCCATTACGTTCCAAATTTTTACCCACCAGCATGCTATTATGGGACCATCTGGATTTTTCCACACTTGGGCTAGGGTCATCTTTGCTGCCATTAGCAAGTGGGTGATGAGACTTGCATTGTTACCTGTTGCTGCGTAAACACCCTCTCCTTCTGTCCCCAATAGTATTACTTTTGGTGAGGATGGTAACCGTCTCCCTGTGATCTCTTTAATATGCCCAAGAACTTCCTGCCAATAAATTGTGGCTTTGGGGCAGGACCACCACATGTGGTACAGATCCCCTTTGCTTCCACATGGCCTCCAACAAATGGGCGGGTAACAGGGATTCATTTTATGCAGCCTCTGGGGGATCAAGTACCACCTGAAACATATTTTGTATGCCGCTTCCTTAATGGCGGTGTATTTGGATGTATTCTGTGCTCTTCGGAGGAATTCTTTATCCGTGACGGGTGCCCCCAGATCCCTTGCCCAGTTGTCCATGTATGAGAGATTGTCTCCCCCTTGTGCCTTATCCAGCAGCCTGTACAATCTCGATATCGCCCTAGTTACATTACATTCCTGTAGAGTCAGTTCTAATCCTATCTGGGTCCTAGTGGCCACCTTCCTAACCTCCCATTGTGTTATCCAATGCATGATCTGCATTTGTGTATCTTTCTTTTTCCCCTATGCCAAACCTCTGTTTGCATTCCTCAAATAATAGTGGGCTATACCCTTGGAAAAATTATTTTAGATTAATTGTTAGCGCCTGTCCCAGTTTATCCCGAATTCGGTTTTTGCTTGCTCAGTGTGAAGTCCTGATTATGTGCCATTGGGGTGAAGGGTCCCAGGCCAGGTGTGATGTAGCGTCTCCTCAAAGCTCTAACCCATCCCCTCAGCAACCCTTTGTTCGCTTCCAGCAGGTGACTTTCTGCATTCCCAGCGGGATCGTAGTCACCCCTTGTTCGATTCCCGCCCACCTGTGTAATGTGTCCTCCCCCACCCATTTCAACATTGGTGCAATTTGTTTGGCTAGGATATACCTCTCAATATCAGGAACCTCAAGTCCCCCCCCATGATTGGTGGTCTCGTCAGGATCCTTTTTTGTATTCTAAGTTTTTTCCAGTGCCATATAAAGGTTGTTAGCTCTTTCTGTAGAGCCTTACCCATTTTGGGGAAGGGGGGCTATCTACCTGTATGGAACTTACCACATAACAAGCGGGGTAGCAGGGTCATTTTAAGTGCCACGATGCGTGCGAACCAGGAGAGTTCTTGGGTGTCCCACCTGCATAGGTCTTCCTTCAATTGTTTCCACAGGGGTGTTATGTTTGCTCCATATAACCCTTTGTAGTCTTTTGTTAGTTGGATCCCTAGGTATTCCATTGCCTCGGTTTCCCAGATCAGCGGGTATAGGGATCTCAATGTGTTAATCAACCCCTCTTCTTCATGATGTTTAGGGCCTTAGATTTAGTTTATAGTGAACCCCGAAATCGAGTTACCTATCAAGTGCTTTTGGTACTGTGTTTATGGGATCTTTAAGGAAGAGCATTATGTAGTCAGCGTATAGTGCTATCTTGTGTGTTGTCTCTCCGCATGTCACTGACAGCACCCCCTGGTCCTGCCTAATTATTTCGGCAATAGGTTCCACTGCCATGGCGAATATTAGGGGTGAGAGCGGCCAACCTTGGCGTGTGCCTCTGCGTATTTTTTTTGGGGCGTGGTTCTCCCATTAACCATGAAGGACGTGTGCGGAAGTTGAAAGTTCGCTAGGAACATCCTAATGAAAGTGGGGTTGCATCCGAATTTCTGCAAGACCAGCTTTAGATAGGTCCAGTCTATGCTGTCGAAGGCCTGCTGTGCAACTACAGCGTCTCTGGAAAATTTCTGTCCTGTCCTAGTTCCCAGATCTATTATATCCACCGCCGCCTAATGTGGTCTTGCGTGTGTCATCCTATTATAAAAACGGCTTGGTCTGCATGGATTATTTTGGGTAGTACCTTCAACAGCCTTAATGCAAGGTTTTTGGCATACAGTTTGGCATCCGTATTAAGCAGCGAAATCGGCCGGTAGCTAGCGCAATCTGTAGGGTCCTTACCCGGTTTAAGAATCAGGGCTGTAACTGAGCTCCCTATGTCAGGTGTAACCGAACCGCTGGCTCGGATGTGGTTAAACAGTTGTTAGTGGGGCAAGCAGCTGGTTATGGAATGTTTTGTAATATCCATTCCCTAGTCCATCTGGTCCAGGGGTCTTGTTAGGGGGTAGCGCTGTTATGGCATCGCTTATTATATTAAGCAGCGAAAACGGCCGGTAGCTACCGCAATCTGTAGGGTCCTTACCCGGTTTAAGAATCAGGGCTGTAACTGAGCTCCCTATGTCAGGTGTAACCGAACCGCTGGCTCGGATGTGGTTAAACAGTTGTTAGTGGAGCAAGCAGCTGGTTATGGAATGTTTTGTAATATCCATTCCCTAGTCCATCTGGTCCAGGGGTCTTGTTAGGGGGTAGCGCTGTTATGGCATCGCTTATTTCTTTTTCTGTTATGGGGGCCTGCAATGCGCTATTATCCTCTTCGGTAATCTCGGGTAGAGTACATTTTGTCATAAAATCTAATTGCGCATGTGGGTGGAGGTTTTCTTGTTTCAGGAGCCCCTGATGAAATGTCTCCATTGTATCCAGTTTCCCCCCCTTTGCTGTACATAGTTCCCCTTTTTCGCCTTTAAGCTGTACGATGTTGTTTCGGGATCTTTGTTTGCGTAGTTTAGCTGCCAGGAATTTATTAGCCTTCCCTCCCTGAACGTAATATGTCTGTTTGGTGTACAGTAAGGCTTGTGCGGTGCGGTCTGCTACATGTGTTTCTAGCTGGGCCTGTGTTTTTTGGACTTTTCTCAGCGATTTGTGGGATTGACTAATTTTGTGTTGGGTTTCGGCTTCCAGTAGTGCTAATTCTAGTTTCTTCGTAATGAGCCACCGCTTTCCCTGCGTCTCAGATTACTCCCAAATCTGTTCCCTTGTAAGTGCCAGGTCTCTTAATATCATTTTGTTCAATCTCCAATTTCTGCAGACCAAGTGAGTTCTTTTAACGTTTCAATCTGGACTAGAACTGGAGCATGATCAGAGAGATATTTAGCACCTATTTCTACCTTGCACAGCTGGGGGTTCAAAGTAGCCGAGACTAGTGTATCTATTCTCAAATAGCCTTTGTAGGCTGCTGACTAGTGGCTGAAATCCCTCTCTTGTTTGTGGAAAAATCTCCATGTCTCCACTACTCTTTAATCCCTGAAGAGTTTCCCCATCGCCTGCCTATTTCTCCTGCCTGCTGCAGTGGGTGACAGTGTTTTGTCCAGGGTGGGGTCCATGACACAATTAAAGTCTGTGCCGATCACTATTTGGCCTTCGCACCATCCCCAGCTTTTTCAGTATTTCCCCTGTGTACAGGTCTTGTTTTTCATTTGGCGCATAAATTGCAATTAATGTATATATCTGTTCCCCCAACATGCCTTTCAAGAGGAGGTAACAGCCCTCCGGATCCTCGAGTAGTGCTTGCTTCTTGAATATTGCATTGGTCCCTATTAATATGGCTACCCCATTGGTTTCCTTCCCCCCCCCCCCGAAGCATAGTATTGTCTGGGGAAAGCTCTATGGGTCATTCTTCTCTCATCCATAAGCAGAAGGTGCGTTTCCTGCAGGAAAACAATTGACGCTTGCAGGTCAATCAGTCTCGCCAGGATAGAGCAGCGTTTTACTGTCGAGTTTAGGCACTGTACGTTGAGTGTCACAATGTTGAGCTCAGCCATAACCTGTGCTTGGGATTCCCCGATTTCGACTATGCTTCCTCCAGATGCCTGACCTATGAATCTTCTCGTCTAGCAGACCATATCTTAAAACTTTCCCAATTAACCAAAATTCAGGAGGTACCTTTCACTCCCTCCCCCCGCACCCCATCCCTCACCCCCAACCCCTCGGTTCAAGGTCCCTCGGAACCTTCCCTGAGCCTCTTGGGCGTTTGGTATCAATTTCACTCCATCCTACTCTCCGCCAGCACATATCCATGTCCCGAGTTGGGTTCCAGGATGATTTGCCCCCTCCCTCCGTCCTAGTTTGCTTCACTTGTTCCACACTTCTCCCTCCCTTATGGTCTCATCTCTTCCATGTCTCTATCTTTTGGCCCCACTTACTGGTCAATGTTCCATGTGTATTATGCCGCTGGGTTTCGTTTCGGAGCAGTGCCTGTTAAAGTAAGCTCTTTGCCACGCCTCCTATTGGGAGTAGCTGGCCATTCCCATTGTCTGAGTCCATCGTCTTTGCGGATATGATTTGATCATGTGTCCGAGCGTGGATCTTCCTCTTCTAGGTGTAGTAGGATCAGACCTTCACAGGTGGTGATGCGCTGCTGTCTGCCCTCCCATGTGAATTGCAGGCCAAAGGGATATGACCATCTGTAGGCGATTCCTTTGGATTCTAGCGATCTTGTGATCGGCATCATTGATCTCCTTTCGTGTAAGGTTGATAATGCTAAGTCTTGATACAACTAGACTTGCGTTCCGTTGGAGACCAATTGTTGCTTTCTTGCAGCTCGTAGTATCTCCTCCTTCATAGTGTAGGAAGTCATCGCCAGTAGGACTACCATGGGTCTGGCTGCTGGGTCTCCTTTTTTAGGTCCCACTCTATGTGAGTGGGCCGGTGCAGCAGGGACCCCCCCCCTGAGTAGTTTGGTGTGTGTCTGTCCCTTTCTCTTGCTTCTGGTGCTGGGTTGCGTGAGGACTCTGGGCACAGTTGCCCTTTTTGGCGTTACACCGGCGCAAGCATTGTCTGTTGCTCGAGTTCCACTGGCACTGACAGATTGGATCTGTTACATTAGTCCTGTTCGGCTTCTTTGGGATGTTTAGGTGTGTGTATATTACAAGCACCAAGTGATGGCTTGAGACATAGACCCTGGGCGTTGCACTCTGTTCTAGTCATTCTGTCTGTTCATAGCACACTGAGCATTAGCCACCTTATTTCTGGGGAACTGTAGTGTCACCAGGTGATCTTTACTCTGTGGTTGTTGCCTTCAAGCAGGGGTGTTCTGTACTGTGTATGTGGGCCCTCTTTCGGCTTCTCGGGCGGCGTAGGGCATTTATTGGGCTCTGGCACAGTAACAGGTGATTTGTGGCGTGTGGATACCCTGTGCCAGAGGGCTTCTCCCTTTCCTGCTTGGCTTAGCGTATTACCCACACTGACTGGACCTGGGGTGGTGTCCCAGCAATATTTAACAGTTCTGAGGGTCTAACGGTGCCAGGCTTTCTCTGTTTTGCAAATCCTTCTCTGATGTGTCTTGTTGTATTAGCACGCTTGTGCAGCATACTGTGTTATCAATCTGGTGCACTTTGGAATTTTTAGAGTTCTTTTTCCCCCTGGCAAGCTGTTTAACTGATCTGGGGGTTTTAACAGTGCCGGGCTTCCTTTGTTTTGCAGATCCTTTTCCAATGTATTGTGTTGTATGCAGTTGTGCAGCGTACTGTGTTACTTAAGCAGTGTGCGTCAGAACTTTCAGAGTTCTTCCACCCGTTAGCGTGCGGCCGCTGTGTCCTTGCTTATGCACCCTGTGTATTTATTGCTGTGACTTTCGGGTGCCCATTCTCCTCCTCTGCACTTCCCACTTCCTTCCTGCTTAACGCATATGATGGTGCGTTGAGGGGTTTCTCTGTAGCGAACACAGTAATGGAACCGCTCTGACCGGTCTGCTTCTGCAGATTCCGCTGCTTCTTGCCATCTGCGGTTTTGGATGGTGTAGCCCGCCGAGTTCGCTCCGTGGCAACTACTGTCACGTAGTGGTTTACACCTCCGCGGAGGAGCTGCTGTGCGTGCCCCCTGCTTTGGGACTGCCACGGAGTCCACAATATTCTGGGCCGCCTGTATTTCCTTCTGTTCCGTGGCTGGTCACTGCTGGCCCCGATCATCTGGTATGTTCCAAGATGAGTTGGCGGGTACCGCCTCGTCCCGTCTCTTATCCGCAACTCGATATGCTGGGTTGCCGCCAAGGGTGATAATCGGGTTCTGTGGCCCGTTCTAAGTTGCAACACCTCTGCCTCCTTTATGGGCGCTGGAGGTAGAAGGGGGAGATGGAATTTTTTTCTTTTTTCCTCTTTACACATGTTAGAGATTTATGCCATTTAGTCTTGTTAAGTAAATGAGAGAGTTGTTTGTACTGTTCGCGCCCGTAACAGGGTGCGCCTAAAAACACATCCTAATAGCAGCTGATGTGAGTAGATGGAATGAACAGCATTTCATTTGTATTCTTTGCAGACCCAGTGAAGTGGAGTTTGACACATAAGCAACAGCAGTTGAGGAAGTAATTGCAACAGCATGTGTCTGACCTACATGTGAGATCGGTGGGGCTTAAATAAAAGAATAATTCCACAGGCATTTGGTAAATTATGGATTAGCGTTCCATAAATGGCAGCCATAATGGCCATGTGTGGGTATTAACTCAGTCATTTTACAGTTATTCCCCTTGTACCTTGTCTATTAGTGTTTCACAATTTACAAAAGAGGCAGTAACCATGAGTTGGCTGCAAGACAGGAGATTGTTTGAAGCATAGCAATTACAGGTATACATTATTGTTTGGAATGCAACGACTAGAACATGATATGTGATGATGTAGCTATAAGCAATAGAGAAGTGACGACAGAGCACAATATTCTAAGGTAATATATATGTTTTTGTTATAGACACCTATGAATACAAAATGATATAAAGGAGTTGTGTACAATTCACAATCCATTCATGTCCAGAGCATTTAAAAGGCTCACAGAACCGGCTGAAACATGTCTCGACTGTAGATATATGAAGGAATAGACACACTGAAAAAATGTATAGGTGCAAATAAAATAGCCAATATATGCTGTTAGTCTTTAGCTCCGGTACATAGACACGGCCTATGTATTATATGGGATTGTGTCCTTTTTTTGTGATATTGAGTGAATGTATATTGATAGTGTGGTGTGCATGTATTCATTTTAGTGGAGAGGTCATGAATTTGAAATAGATTTCTGTACTTTCTATTTTTTTAATCAAATCAAGAAATAAATGTGATGTTTCGATTACAGTTAGTACTGTCTGTCTTGATCCTTTTTCATGTAGAAGGGTTATTCTAGCCTGAATGATCAAGATCATACAATATGATATGGCATCTAATGTATAGTTATCTTGTAAAACAATGTCATTTGAGATCCAACACAAACTATTATATAATGTATAATTTCTGAAGAAGAACTCAAGAAGGGTTTGTTTTGTTTGTTTATTGAATTGCTAATGCGCACCAGACCCAAGGGTAACAGGGCACATCAAAAGAAGGGTATGCAAAGCTTACAAGGTACAAATTGAGAAACACAGTGACACTGTATTAAGTACAGAGGACAAATGGTAGGTGCAATTTACAAAGTATGCACATATTATACAGTCATAGAATGCATTTGGGAAAGAATAAAATAACATTTACACAGGCGAGTCGGAGGAGTGGTTGGATACAGAGCAGTTATGCAGTAGTCATGTTTTGTTGAGAAAGGCGATGTAGCTCTTTCTGAAATTAAAGGTAGGATTGGTCAGCTCTTAACTTGTGCGGTAGGGAGTTCCAGAGTTTAGGCGCCTTCACCGGAAAGCTATTACCATCAATCTTAGTAGATTTGAATCTAGGTACCACGAGACAATTAGCATTGATGGCTCTGGTGGGCCTAGTGGAGGATCTTCTCGATAGTTTGTCAATAAGGTAGAAAGGGGCAGCATTATGTAGAGCCTTGTGAGTTAAGGAGATAATTTTTATCTGTATCTTGTCTTGTGCAGAGAGCCATTTGTGTTGGCGTCTAATAGAGATCATGTGTGCTCTTTTGTTGATGCCTAGAGCCGCTCTGAGAGCATTGTTTTGTAAAATTTGGAGTTTATGGATGTTAGTTTTGCTAGTGCTGCAGTAGAGGGCATTACAAAATCTAATCTTGATAGGATTAGTACTCTGGCCAGAATAATGCAGTTGTCATTAGACAGGAAAGGCTTGCCTGCTCTAATTAATTTGCAAGTGTAAGCTGTAGTAGATGCTAGAGAATTCACTTGTCTATTAAAGGACATAGTAGCGTCAAGATAGAATCCCAAGGTTTTTACTTCCTTAGACCACAAAAGTGATGGGTGGAAGGTTTTGAATGAATCTGTACCACTGGCATTGCTCTGGGTAACCTTCCACACCACCGTTTTTTAGCCCGTCTGCGCCATTGCAAAAGGGGTCCAGCCATATGCAAATCAGTCTGGTACTGCCACCAATGGTAGCAGCCCAGCCTGAACTGCTAGGCCAGGTCCCCTCTGCACGGAAACACAAGCAACCCCAGACATGTTTCGGCCTTGTTGGGCCTCCTCAGTGAGGTGCAGCTTGGTTCCCTATGGTGCAACGAGCAAGGGACCCACGTCTGGGCATACCCTCTCTCACATAGTGAGACAAACTGTGACCACAAAAGTGATTTACTTCCTTAGAGACTTTGATAATATTACCATTGATGATGAATGAGGTGTATGCAGGGCCTAATTTGATGATGTTGGAACTCTCTTATCATTCAGGCAGAGGCCGCGAGTGGCCATCCATGCCTGAATGATGAGATAGATCTTATTCACCAGGGCCACGTCCTTGTCATGATCCCCAGAAAGTGGGAGGAGAATCTGTGTATCATCTGCATAGTTAGCGTAGGCAATACCCAGAAGGTCCAAATCGTCGAACAGTGGCTTGGTCAAAATGTTGTAGAGGGTGGGCGATACGCAGGAGCCTTGAGGCAGCCCGCAGGTGATTGGGGACGGGTCAGCCTGTGCTGATGGGGAGAACACTCTTATTGCCTCTGCAGCACTCACCATCTTCCAGGGAGCAGGAGCTCCTTCCAGCCACTGCAGGAGCAGTGGTGAAACCAAGGACTGGAAGCCTCATGTACTGCACAAATGCGGTAAGCAATCCGCACAAAAGCGCTCGAAATGCGCTTTATACCACTTTCACCATTGAATCCGAGCAATTTAATGCTCTAATTGAATAAGGCAGAAGCGCCCTCATTGCGCCCTTATTTGCAGGTAATCACGCCTAATTTGCCTGGAAAAACACATTGGTTACCTACATACACCACGAGGAGTGTATGTTCTAAGATGGCCGCCTAGGGGCCTGATGCTCCTCCACCCACCTACTAGTGGGACCTTCCCACAAGCTGGTTTGGATTGGCCCCTGGTGCCTGCTTAAGCACCAATCCGGCGCTGGCAGGCGTAAACCGGCCCACTTCCCTAACGCCCAGGTACTAAGGCTGACTCCTGCCCTCAGCCTGTCCCAGCCGTCGCCACTCGCCAGATCCGCCTATCTGCCGCCGGACAGCTGACAAGTTAACTTTAACCTGCTACATCCTGCCCTGCCACCTTTAACAGCACCCTTGTAGCGCACCTCTCCCTCGTAACCCGCTTCTCTACAATTAAGGCGCCTCCGTGTACACTGGACTTCCACAGCCCCCCCAACCGGCACGAACATCTGCTACGCAAATACTATGCTCTCTTCGCTTGTCCATGGCATAGCGCTTCATCAGCGTCACAACCCGTTTTCATTGTTGACACCTACCGACTGCCCTTAGACCCGCGAGCAGAAAACAGCCTTTCGTTCAATTCGGCTAAGCTCTCGGTTAAGTTACACGTATACGCCCGGCATCCCTCTAGCCAACTACTGAACTCTGCCACAGATCCCGCACTCACCTGATTGTGCCGCCCGACTCATTATTAGACTGCCCATTGTGAGCCTGCTTATATTACATGCGCCACGCATCTCAACTTGAGCCTGCTACCCGATTGGTACTAGTCGCCAGCATACGGTTGTTTATCGTACCCAGTACCAAGTTGGTGTTGTATGCAAGTGTTATCATGTTAACATTTAAAGTCTGCCTACTGCGAGTCTATCTGTATTATCTGCGCCATGCATCTTAATCTGAGCCTGCTACTTGTTACTAGCTGTTAGTCATTAGCTCACTGTCGATTGCGTGATATATGACTATCAGACACTGTACCTGACTGACTGTTTGCTAACCATCTAGGGCCTAGCCCATGCGCTATACCTGTGAACCCAATGCCTAATTTTCACTAGCAACCATTGTACCGTATACCTTACTGGGAGTTAGTAACCCTCTACTGCTAGCACCCTAGATCCCCCTGCTTTTGGTGCTATTAAGTGCTGTCACACTCAATGGTATCTTTGGCCACTGTGTAATGTTCAACGACCACTGCCAGCCCACTCCATCCACTTGACCTATGCAACTCATTTGCATCAGCCTCTTGATTATCGATAGCCGCCGCTCTTAATTATATATCTATCTAGAGCCCGCCATTTCAGCCTGCCCATCACTTTTATTACCAGACCATGACAGGCCAAAATCGCTTCCACCTCACCCTGGTTGTAATACTCTTCTTGACCGTCAGTCTCGTAAAAAACTCAAAGGATATACTACAGAGAACTCCAATACTGCCACATATCACACTCGAATTATGGCCCCCACTACTTACCTGTTCAGTGGTAAGGGCACGATGGAACTGTATACCTCAACCCCCTGCACAACGGTCATGAGAAACCTTAAACTATGTGCTAGACTTCCCAAACTGTATGAACCGCTAGCTAGATCCCTCCCATCTACGAATAAGAGAACTAACCTTCTCAAAAGTGGGTGTCCCAACCCTACCAACAGATCAACCGCCCCGCGCCCCCCATCTGCATTACGCAAATGGGCCACACTGTCAGGCTTAGCCCCGACACAACTGAGCTTGACTACCTACCCTTCACATATGACCAAAGCCCCTAAGGATCACTATATCAAACGAGCTCTACATAATGTGAGATCCCTCATAGCACATGCCATTGACATGTCTTACCTTATCACAGAAAATGATCTAGATTTCTTAGCCATCACCGAGTCCTGGTTGCACAATTCCGCCGGACCAGTGCTATTGCTTGCCATCCCAAAAGGTTACACTATCTCCAGACGAGATTGTGAGGATTCAGGTGAACGAGGAATTGCCATCATATCTAAAGAAAACCTCTCTATTAGATTAATCCCGCACAAACTATTCACTCATGTGAAATTCTCTCTGTCAAAGTTCCATTAAATAATTCCCAATCTCTCACCATACATGTAATCTATACGCCGCCTGGCCCCTTAGGCTCATTTATGACTGTAAACAGGACTTGCTTCATTATCTTCGGGAAAAGCTTACAGACCTTTTTTTTAATAATTAGTTTGAAAGAAGAAATCACAATAGAAATAGTGTTGAAAGTTATTTCAGTGGCTTTTACCTGAAATCTGCTCCAAGAGAGGCTGCAATACCATTTAGTTCACCCTGCTTCTTACTGAGTTTTTTACTAACACAAATCACAACATCAGCAAGGGGCTTGGGCTCTTCTTCCTGTTCGCACAATGGGGGAAAAAAAAGGAAAATTGTTCTATATATAGACCTAATAAGAAGTATACAACAGTATGTTTTGTCTTTTATGTATAAAGCAAATTCATAAAGCACAACAGTGCCATAGGCAACGCTTCAAGGTACTTCACACACATTAATAGCATTATAGCAAAAAAACATATAATACAGCACACAAAACAGTAAGAAATAAATATCAGAGTGGTACATTCTGGGTAAATCAGTCAACAAAATAAGCAGCACATTAGGAAGCCTGTTAAGTTCTGTGGGGCGGTGTGGATGACCCTGCCCCCATGCTGGGAAGGAGGTGGCTTGGTCCCCTCGGCAGGTAAATGGGTGGTCTGTTTGTGAGGCTGAGCAGTTCAGAGAATCACAGTCTCGCCGGCCACCATGGAGCTATCAGAATGACGCTGAGATGACAAGATTACTTTATCTTGCGGCATAGTTCCTGAGGAGGTCACTCTCAGGCACCTGAGCCTATCACAGGCTAACCTGAAGATCATTCAGGGCACCAGGAGCAAGGCTACCAGGAGCCAAAACAAGAGTAAATTAACTAGGTTCTGTCATTGGGCGGACTATAAGGGAATAGTTTCTTACCTGTAACTCCATTTCTCCAGCATTGGTATCTTTCATGGATTCACATGCTTAGAATATTCCCCGTCGACAGACTGGGAACCCTAAGCGAGGGTTCCCAGTCTGTTGACGGGGAATATTCTAAGCATGTGAATCCATGAAAGATCCAATGCTGGAGAAGGGAATAGTTTATTTTTATTTTATATTTTTATTTTATTTTTATATTTGTAAAGCGCCACGCAGCCCAGAGGCATCGGGGCGCTGTTGCAAAAAATGACTTAGTTGCAGTGCCGGGAGGGGTAGATCGAGGGTGTTACAGCGAGATCGTATTTACCCCTAGCCTGGGAAAAAGGAAGTTTTGCCTTTACAGAGGTTATACAGTTGACCGGGCCCAAATGGGGTTTATACAAACAACATAGTTTTTATTGCTTTCCTGAAGCCCAGGTGGGATTTGATGCCTCCGATCTCGGCGGGTAATAGGTTCCAGTTGGTGGCGGCGAGGACTGGGAAGCTAGCGCCACCTGCTCTGGTTCTGATGCTTTTTGGAATTGCTAGGCGGTTAGTGTGGCTAGATCTGGTTGGTCTGTTAGAGGGGGGGACCAGAGAATCTCTGAGCAAGGTAGCGCGGTGCTGTGTCGTGTTGACATTTGTGGGTGAGTGCCAGTGATTTGAAAAGGATCCGTTCCTTGACCGGAAGCCAGTGGACGGATTTTCTGGTGGCTGAGATGTGGTCTCTTTTTGAGATTCCCGTGGCTGCTCTGAGGACATTGTTCTGCACCGTTTGATGTTTAATATTTTTGGCTGAAGTGCCTAGTAGGAGTGCATTGCAGTAGTCTAGGGGGGAGCCTATGATAGCTCTTGCGATGGTGAGGGAGTTTTCCTGTGAAAGGAAGGGCCTTGCAGCAGTGATAAGTTTTGAGTGGTAGGCTGCTGCTGAAGAGATTGCGTTGACCTGTCTGTCCATGGTGAGGTTTGAGTCCAGGTAGACTCCAAGGGTTTTGACTGCTTTGGAGACCGAGATGCGGCAGTTGTCGATGATGGAGTCGTCATATTGGGGCCCCATTTTATTGATTGTGGCTGGTGATCCGATGATGAGTAGCTCTGTTTTTTCGCTGTTGAGGCAGAGCCAGTTTTCAGCCATCCAGGTTTGGATGGTGGAGTAAATGGAGATGAGGGTTTTTGTGGTCAGCTTCGTAGTCTCCAGTGAGAAGGATGAGGACTTGAGTGTCGTCCGCATAGTTGGTGTAGGTGATGCCCATTGCATCGAGGTATTTGAATAATGACCTTGTGAAAAGGTTGTACAGTGTGGGAGATATGCAGGACCCCTGCGGGACACTGCATTAAATTAAATGTGGCTGGGCGCAGGCTGTGTCCGAGAAGACTAATTTCTCTGCCCCTAAGGAAGGATGCTATCCAGGCGGTGGCTTCTGCTGAGAAGTTGCCCGCTGTAGAGAGGTGGTGGCAGAGGGTGTCATGATTGACCAGGTCAAATGCCGCCAAGAGGCCGAGTAGAAGTAGGAGAGCTGTATTGCTTACTGTTAGGGAGAATTCTCTCTTTAGGCTGAATTTCCTAACCTAGTGAGTCCCCCAGCAGCTTTGCTGGATTTCTGGATTTGTTTTTTCTCCTGCCAAGATTGAGACTCTTTTTCACCCACTCTTGGACATGATTTATGGTGTTCCTTTGACTGTTTATGTGTTTTATGGGCTATGGGGTCCTTTACCCAATAGGGTCTCATGTGTTTTTACTATGTGTGTTACACAGCACCCTCTGTGCAGTGACACAGGGGTGTCATAGTGACACCCCACCATAGACTCCATACCCTGGGACTGACTACTGTCTCCCAGGGCATGTAAAGTCACCATTGGCTTTACTAGTCCCAAATTATTAACAGAAACTGGTACAAACCATCATATTGTGGACGTACTGGTCGGGGCAATTCGATTGCCCCGGGTTCTGTTAGTCAAGGGGGCACGTCTCCGTCCCCCCTGATCGAGTTTTGGCTGGTGGCAGTGGATACTACTTTTTATATTCGACCGCGAATATATCCCTATGGGATTTTCCCATTGTTCGAGGCTACCAACTTTAATTATTTAATTCTCATAGCCTCAAACATACCGCCGGTTTATTTATTTCAAATTAATTAGCCGGTTGGTATTTTTTGCCAGGACTCGATTCTAAAATGGCGTTTGTGTTCTCTTCTGCGACTCCAACCCAAGTTGAGCCCTTTGTTCCACTTTTTGGCGGGCTTCTCCACAGAAGCCTCCAAAAGTGGTGCCACTCTGTCTGGGTACCACAGGGGGTGTGGGAGGGGGTTTAGGTACCCTGGACTGAGTTACCTTGGTAACTCAAGTCGCACTCTTGTGTGATTGGTCCAAGTGGTGAGCCGGCCGGCTCACCACTTAGCATGTTTGATTGACAGCTAGGCTGAGTGAATGGGGGTGTGCTGCATAAAAGCAGGGCTTTGGGGACTGGAACTTCAGAAGTCGCCACAGGACCTGAGAATCCAACCAGGGAGAAGCTGAGCCGACCTACCACGACACCACCGGTGGAGCCCTGCGGAACCGACTCACCACTTCCCGACGACAGAGAAGATCTCCCGGCTGGAGAGGCTTCTTCCCCTGACTGGTGGGCACAACCAGTTTACCTTCTTTTCCTCGCATCCAAGGACGACTTGTGGTCGAATTGCCCGGGCCAAGCACCCCGGCAACCGGATAGCCACTTACCACTGGACCGCGAATAAAAGGACCGCTCCTTTTACCTGAGAACTCCGCGGCTGGTTTCTTCCCTGGCAGTGCAACGGACTCCTGTCTTCCTCCCTGACGAGATCCTCTCTCTTCCCCCGGACGAAGCACCGACTTCCATCCGCTGCCAGGAACAACTGCCCCCGCTGGAGTATTCTCACCCCTTTAAGGTACCATGTCCGCCAGGCCTCCCTTTCTAAAGATTGCTACAAGGTAATAATAATCCCTTAACCTTCTGGATTGGCTGGCCGCCTTGACCATCTAACTGGTCCCTTTATTTGGTCCAACTCTTCCTGAACCTTTCAAGACTTTTGTGCACTGCAACCGTGTGACCTTGGACACATTTCGTTCTGATCCTCTTAAAGTGGATCCAGCCTTCAGAACTCTAACTTCACGGTTTTACTTTGCCTTCCTCTCTTGTTGTGTTCTTGTGAAAGTGTTGGGATCTGTTTCAAATTATACCTGCTTTTCTCTCCCTTTTTAAAAACGAATTATTAGAGTGCCATCTGCGTTAAGCGCTCACTGTGTCTGAAAATAAGTGGGGCTTTTCTTAAGAATTGTCTAATATTCTTTTAAGGGAGTGTATATCTTTTAGTGACCGTGTTTTTGAACTGCTTAACATTAGTGCCTGTGTGTTTTACTAGATGTGGTTTTAAATAAATAATTATATATCTCTTTTACACCAAGCTCTGGTCAGTGTTTACTTGTTCTACGGTGTTCTTTTGACCTATTGTGAATACTCTGTATACTGCCTAACTCTTCTTGAGGGAAGTCAGACTGCTCAGCCACAGCTACCAAGTGAATCTGTGTGGTACAGACTGCTACCAAGTGGGTTTACAGCCAAACACCTGTAGTCTTAAATCTTTTGCAGTGGTCCCAGAGGGAACTGCACAGGTTTCTTACGTCTTAGGTCATCGATTTGGTTCTTAAGGTCCAGTAGTGCTGTTTCTGTGCCATGGTTTGGGCGGAAGCCAGATTGCCGGAGACCAAGTAGGTGGTGAGCTTCTAGGTAGTTCTGAACTTGGATGTATGCAGCTTTATCCATGATCTTGAGAAGGAAGGGAACTGTTGTGATGGGCCTATAGTTTCCTAGTACCTTGGGGTCTAGTGAAGGTTTTTTTCAATAATGGGCGGACCCAGGCTTCTTTGAGGCAAGATGGCACCTGGTTGGATTTGAACGAGGCGTTGATGAAGTCTGTGAAGAATGGTACCAGTGAGGGGGCGCTGTCCTTGATGAGCTGGGCTGGACATGAGTCGCCTTTGCAATTGGAGGGTTTGATGGAGTTGAGTATGGTTAGGACTTCCTCTTCTGTCATTTCCTGGAACGAGAAAGCTGGGATTCCGGCGGTGTTCTGGTGTAGGTTGGATAGTTGTTGCGATATGGCTTTTTGGTGACTGATGATTTTTTCTTGCAGAGTATTCAGTGTGTTGAGCATGACTTCTTGGATGTCGTTACACCATTCTTTGTCTTTATTCAGGGAGCTTGAGGGGGGAGTTGGGGACTCCAATTCTCTGAAGATTGCGAAGATTTCCCTGGATCCTGATTTAGCGTTGGCGATCCTGGTATTGAAGGAGTTGGCTTTGGCAGCAATGATGGCGGATTTTGTATAGTTTGGCGATGTCTTTAAACGCTTGTATGGTGGTATCATTGGGGTTAGTTTGCCAGACTGTGAGAGCCAGTTTCTTACCTGTAACTCCATTTCTCCAGCATTGGTATCTTTCATGGATTTACATGCTTAGAATATTCCCCGTCGACAGACTGGGAACCCTCGGTTAGGGTTCCCAGTCTGTCAACGGGGAATATTCTAAGTTGGAGAAAGAGATGCACGCTGGATGATGTGCTCTCCTTCTCAGCACACCTGGCGCGCTCAGGCGGACACATGTTGCACCTATCTGGAAACCATAGAGGCCTACAGAAACTCAGGGGGTCTTCTCTTCCAACCCAATAGTCAAGAAACATTTGACGGGACTGTCCAGGCTTTTCCCACCCAACAAGAAGCCACACCCTGTGTGGGACCTTAATGTGGTGTTGGGCGTATTGGCGCACAATCCCTTAGAGCCAATGGTGTCCGCGGACATCAGGCTAGTCACCATTAAAACAGCTTTGATTGTGGGCCTCAACTCCGCTGCCAGAGTCAGCGAGATCCAGGCTCTGGTGGCCTCACAGGGATTCACCCTACATTCCTACCCAAGGTAGCTTCCGCTTTCCATCTAAATGAGGAAATAGTCTTACCTATGTTTTATTGCTGACCCCAAGGACGATGCTCAGAGAGTCTTGCACTGTCTGGATGTCAGGTGCGCTCAAATTCTATCTGGACAGGACCCAGGGCTTCCGCATGTCGGATGCACTGTGTCACCTTCGGGGGATCCAAGCCCGGTTATCAAGCAACCAAGCCCTCCATTGTACAGTGGATGGTTGCGGCCATCAAGGAGGCCTACGAGGGGCAACACAAGCTGCCGCCAGGGCCGTGCCCCTGCACGCCTCTAAATTTAAAGGGGAAGAAGTTTTTTCTGGTGAAAAAGGTTCTGTCTCCTGTCCCTAGCGAGGGACGTCCTATGCAGTATGGAGGAAAGGGGACTATGAACTAAGAGTACGTTAGTCACTACGATGAGTAACTAGTAATATTTCCCTAATAAATGTCTACAATAACATTTTTTCACCAAAGTCTCGGCCAGAAGGCTACTCCCGTTAATGCCCGGACTGGTGTTGGCGGACCAGGCAGGTTTCACACCCGGGCAAAAAACCACGTTCAGTCTTTGCCGTTTTTTCGTGTTCATCGAGGCATTGAACCCTTTGTCCCAGGCAGTTGTGTTACTATTAGACGCCAAAAAAGTTTTCGACTCTGGAGTGGCCTGATCTATTCACGGTACTACAAAAAGTAGGCCCGTGGGTCCATTTCATAAAACTGGCCTCCCTTCTATACATGAACCCTTCAGCAAAAATCGTAATGGGGAGAGTGCAAAGAGTGCAATTTGCAATGCAAAGAGGGACCCGGCAGGGTTGTCTGCACTACTGTTTGCCCTCGCGATGGAACCACTCGCTGCAGGCTTAAGAGAACGGCAAATCGAGAGAGGTCTTAGCCTAGGACCACAAACTAATATCGCTGTATGCAGAAGATGTGACCCTCTTTATCAGCGATCTAGAAATCAACTTAAATCCAGTGATGCAAGAGGTTCTTGGGTTTGGGGTATTCTCAGAGCTTAAGATTAACCAAAGTAAGTCTGTAGTGTTCCCCCTCAAAGCTGAAACCAGGGAATACCGGGACAAATTCGACCTTAGGTGGGAGGCCTCTGGGGTTGGTTACCTAGGGGTAGTGCTATCTCGCAACCGCGAAGAATTGTTTCATTATAACTACGGCAGGACCATTGAAGGGCTTTGTATCTATTCGTCAATGTCCCCTTGTTGCTGTCAGGTGGCTTTTTTCGGCACTTGGGAGGACTGATCCTAGATCTTCTGTGGGATGGGACACCTTCAAGAGTAGCCTATGCATTAATCGTACAACCGATGACTAAGGGAGGCCTAGCTCTGCCTGATTTTGAACGCTATTATTGGACGGCACAGGTACAATTCCTGGGGCATTGGTCCAAGTCGAACGGGCTCTAATGACCCCCCAGCTTGCTTTGAGCAGTAATTTCCTGAGAGCTCCGAGTCCCACCGGACACGCTAAATGTGGTCCTGATCACATATATGATATGGAAAAGGATGGCCGGGAAGAGCCACATATCCTGCCTGTACTCACCCCTCCTGCTAGCGAAGTACATCCCTAGGCTACCCATAAAGAGTGTGCGGGTATATTTGCAATGGACAGATAAGCGGAGGATAGAGACCCTGGATGACTTGTTTGTAGACAGAGTATTTCTTACGATTCAACAAGCAAAAGAACATGGAGCTGTCCCGGCCCTTGACATATTCCTGTATTTTTGGCTCCGATATGCTTTAAGACCTTCTTTCCCAGATTCCCAGCACAACCACTAATATGGCATCTACTACATGGGGTGATCCAGACGCAAGGGGAAGGTCGGTTAATCTCACAGATCTATAGAGATCTGATGGAACACGGGACCGGGGAGATGGAGATCTCGAAGAGGAGGTGGGCAACAACCCTAGGAAATCCCATTGAAGAACAAGACTGGGCCTATATTCTGCGGCAAACCCAGGAAGTTTCCCTCAATTCTAAGTATAAGCTTATCCACTTCAACTTTGTACACCAGGTGTACCACACCCCAGCCAGACTACACAGACACTTCCATTCCATTCCAGATGCATGCGTCAGATGCGGCTGCACCCCAGCAGGCTTCCTCCACCTGGCGTGGAAGTGCCCGAGGGTCAGCCAGTTCTGGTCCGAGGTGCTGCCCAAGATTACACTGATAGTTGGGGAACTTCTGGGGACGCGCCCACTCACTCCACTATTGGGATGTACAACATCCTTACAACTGGCTGTGAGGCAACTAGCGGTACTGATTTTAGTACTAGCGTGCAGGAGAGTTGCCATGGCAAGGGGGAGGGCCCACCCCCCCCAGTATACAGTTGTGGCTCCAGGATGTCGTCTACTGTCATGACATGGAAACCGCATTCATTAGGACTCTTCTCCTACATGCACGTCCCCCAGACGTTTGGGGCCCTTATATCCAGCATCTGATAACTGTTCAGATTGATAAAAAGGAACAAGCTGATAACGTTAAGTAATGCTTTGTATGCTCACCAGTGACACTCATGTGCTGCTGTGCATTGGGTACATCTCAAGGATACCTGGAGGCTTGGGGGGAAACGGATTCCATTTTGTGTTTGTTGAGGTTGACAAATGCAAAAATAAAGTATTCAAAAATAAACGCAGCTTACCTAGAAATGTTAAACTGCGTGCCACTTTAGTACTCTTTTAGAGTCATCTGGATCAGATTGCCCCACAGCCAATGAACAGGCTTCCCTTAGCTCCACCCCTGGAGGCCATCTTCAGATTTGACATAGTGCACGTGAATTGGCAGTATGAGTCAAGAGGAGTAGGTGGGAGGGTTTCCAATGGTGCGTGTTAAAAAAGGGACACGTCAGATGAATCTAGTCTTCCTGGGAGCCTGATATTTGTTGGCAACTGTAGCGTGGTGGAGTAAGGAGTTGGACAAAGGAGGGGACATGTTTCAACAACACTATTTTAGAAAAGAAAATAACCTACCTCTACCCATCTCTAAATATACCTACACAAATATCAACTCAGGTGTTTGTCCAAATGAAGAGTAGGTCCTCTGTCCAAAAACATACTCTAACCCTACCACTAATCTACAAAAGAGTTCAGTATCCATATAAAACTAGTTCCAGGTGAATGACTCCCTTCTCCTGGTGAACTGGCTCATTCTTCATCGCATTTTCAACAATCCTATACTCTAGCTTCCGATTCAACAATGAAAGTCAGATCAGAAGAATTGCTCCTTTCTCCTGACCCACCTTGCCCAGCCTTGAGGGCTATCCTGGCATAGTCTTTGGTAATAGGCCTCAAAATTCTCTTTACTTCTTCCCAAGGGCTTCTGAAAGCTTGCTTTACAATTACAGCAATTCTTCCATGTCTGATAACAATATGGAGATTACCCCCAGGCAGCTCTTGTTGTTGAATACCCTCTTTAATCCTGCTTGGATTATCACTGACAAGGGAGATGAACAAATGACTTCACCCTGGTACGGTTCTTTCGACTAGATGTTCCTCCTATGTATTCCTCATCTTGGATATACTTGAATATCCTGCGTGCGGCTCGGAAATCTTTCACAGCAGCGGGCGCTGTGCGGCGTCGTGGCCAACCCAGTGTCCCTCGACGGCCTATGTCCGTATCAAGCACGACATTGCCATCAGTATAATTGGCACGCACTGCGCCTGTTGCCTCAGTTCATGTTTTTCCTCTCAACAGCACAGCAGTCTCGAAGATAAGAAAGGCATGAGCATTAACAGAGAGAAAGGTGTAAATCACAGAAATATTCTCCTATCAGAGGGGTAGGATGGAAGGGGCAATCAGGAATACGTGGGAGGAACATCCAGTCGATAGAACATTACCAGGGGTAAGTAATTTGTTCTTCGAATGGATTGTGTCCTGTCGTGTATTGACCATCTTTGATAGACTCTCATAGCAGTACTTTGCAGGAGGTGGCAAAGGAGACTATATTTCTGATTTATCCTGTGTAAAACAGCTTTTCCAAATCTGGTTTCCTGGCCCAATGAGGAATCCATGCAATAGTGTTTCGTGAAAGTATGCAACTAAGACCAGGTGGCAGCATTGCAAATATCTTGCACTGGTACCCTTCTCTGAAGGGTGAAGGAAGTTGCCACTGCTCTAGTGGAATGAGCCATTAAACCTTCAGGGACTTATTTTCCAGCTAGATTGTAGCATACGGAAACGCATAAGATAATCCAGCGAGTCAGGGTCTGTTTTGTAACCGTTTGTCCCATCCTATGGCCCGCGTAGCCTCCAAACAGCTGATCATCCTGTCTTCATTTAGAGAGCATGTTAATACAAAAGCTTAACGCTATCTTAAGATCCAGTCTGTGGAGTCTTCCCTCTTTAAATGGATAAGGAGGTGGGTAGAAAGTATGCAAAACATTTTGCACCAAATGGAATTCTGACACCACCTTAGGTAGAAAAGAGGGGCAGACCCTCAACACAAATTTGTCTTTATAAAAGACTATAAAAAGGTGGCTTAGATGACAAAACTTGAAGCTTGCTAACACTGCGAACAGAGGTGGTAGCTGTTAAAAACAGTTTTTAAGGAAAGCATCCTAAGAGGACAGGAATGCAAAGGCTCAAAATGAGCACCCATCAGGGAGCTCAAACTAGGTTGAAATCCCAGAAACCAGCAGGAAGATATTAATGAAGCCTTTGAAAAATTGGATGACAGTAGGGACTTTGTAGTAGGAACTCTGCTCCGTCAAACGCTTAAAAATGGACAGTGCAGTCAGATAGCTATTGGTCATAGAAACTTGAAGCCCCTGAGTGGTTAGATGTATAATGAAGGATAAGACTGATGGTGTAATACAAGTGAATGAGTCTATTTCTTTATCTCTACACCAGCTGGAAAACCTGCTCCGACAGCAGCGGTATAGAGATTGTGTTGCTAGCCTTCTGGCCGAAAGCAACATTTCCATCATGTCTTCCAGAAGGTCTCAATCCTCGTGTCTTAACCTCTCAAAAACCAAGCGTGAAGGTTGAGGGTCCTAATTTCTGGGTGAAGAATGTGACCCCCTACACCCCCCCTTGCGACAGCAAGTCCTCTCTTTGGGGAAGACGAATAGGAGGACAGATGGACATTTCCAGAAGTTACTGGGTGCCACGTCCTCCTGACCCAATCCAGGGCAATCAGGATCATGGACTTCCTGAACGTTCACAACCTCCCGAGAACATGGGGAATGGTGGAATCACGTACATAAGTGGAAAATCCCAACCCACCATGAACGCATCTCCCCAAGTTCCTCTCTGAGGAAATTCCCTGGAGCAGTACAGGTTGCATTTCTTGTGGACACTGGACGCTAACAGATCCACCTGAGGAGGGAAGATCTCTAGATGGACTTCCTGAGCTAACGATCACTCATGGGAAACTATGTTCTGCCTGCTCAGAGCATCCTCCACTGTGTTCTCCTCTCTGTCTAGGTGAACTGCTGATAGAAAGATTCCTTCTTGCAGTTCACAAAACCAGAGCTGCATTGCCTCTCTGCACAGTGGTAGTGACTCTAGACCACCTCACTTGTTGAGGTAATACATGGTTACTGTGCTGTCCATCATTATCAGGACATTTCTCCAATGCCCAATGCAGAGAGGGCAGAAAGGCTATCAAAACGTTGATGTGTAGTTTGGCCTCCCACTGAGACCAGCAGCCGCTGATCGACAGATGGTTGACATATGCTCCCCACCCTATAAGGGAGGTGTCCGTTACTACCGTAATCTCCAGCCATGGTTGCCAAAAGGTTCCCCTTTCAAAACATTCTCCCGACAGGCCCACCAAAGACTTTGCTCCGGACCTGAATTAGGTCCGTCATTCTGCCGGAGAATTGCGATCACTGGGATCTGAGGGCCCACTGAAGGGATCTCATGTTCAGACGAGCCTCCGGCACCAGAAAAATGAAGAATGCCTTGAGGACCAGTTACCTCAGAAAATCAAAGCCGGTAAATGATGGCACTCTGAAATGTGCTTATAATCTGCGAAATGTGAAGAGCCCCTAGCTCTGGGGGCGAAGCTTTCCCAGAGGAAGCATCCAGGACTGCTGCAATGAACTGCAGCTTTTGGGAAGGTGTCATGTGGGACTTCTTCAAATTGAAGGAGAAGCTCAGTTTGTGGAGAGTGTGGCAGGTGCAGTCTAGATGTTGCAAAGCCTACTCGGGTGAATGGGCTCTGATCAGTCAATCATTAAGGTAGAGGTAGATGTGAATCCCCCCTTCCTTGGATTTGCTGCCACCAACACCATCAACTTGGTAAAGATCCTCGGGCAGGTGAGCTCGAAAGGCAGAACTCAAAACTGAAAGTGAGAACTGTGCTTGTGATTTATTGGCATGTGGAAGTAAGCATCCCGACGATCCAATGACTCCATCCAATCCTGGAGCTGATGGAAGTGGAGGATCTACGAAAGAGTGACCATATTGAACTTGTCCTTCCTGAGGTACTTGTTCAAGCATCTGAAGTTCAAGATTGGTTGCAATCATCCATCCTTTTTTGGGATCAGAAAGTACAGCGAGTACCAGCCTTGATTAATTTCTGCTGCAGGTACCAATTCGACTGCACCTTTCTCCAACAGAGTTAGTACCTCCAGTAAGAAGAGCAGGTCTGGTTCTTTCAAGGACTGGCCTCTTGAGGGACCGTTTGGAGGCCTTTTCAGAAAAGGAAGGCAGTACCCATGGCAACTGTTTGCAGTGCCTAAGTATCAGAAGTAATACTTTGCAACTCTTCCAGATCCTGAGATAATCTGCTTCCTACCACAGTCCTGTGGGTTAAGGCTTGAAAGTGTTTTTGGAGTTGCAGAGGCTGTGGATACAGAGAGGCCAAGGGCGTAGTAGCACCTCTACCACCATGTCCTTGTGACCCACGAGGCAGACTTCTTCGTCCTCTCTGAGAGAACTGGTCTCTTGATCTTCCGACAGAGGAGTAGAAACAAAATGGCCGTCCCCTCCAACTTTGAAAAGATGATCAGCCCTTCTGTGGATGCGGAATTGCAGCACTCAGAGATTTGGTGGCAGCTTTAGAAACAGTTTCTCACACTTTCATCCGCCTTAGTGCCAAAGAATTGTGAACCTTCGAAGGGCATATCTAAAAATCTAGATTGCACATCCAGTGCAAAACCCGACTTTCTCAGCCAAGCAAACCTTAGTACGGTACTGGCAGCCATGGAACAGCTGGCACAGTCAGCTGTGTCTAGTCCAGACTGTAGTGATTGACACATGGCATCCTTTCCATTCGGTATGATATTCTTTCTCCTCCATGTGAGGGGTCAGAAATGGGAGGCGGACCATGTTGTGAAGTTTTCTCAACAAATTCAATTTATTATATTACAAGGTTGGATGAATGCCTCCCTATCCCTGCCCTGATGAAGATTTCCCTGCTTAAAATAAACTAAAGAAAACAGGGAGGACTCCCCTTACCCAGGTTTAAACGTGATTCTGCTTCACAGTTCAAGAAAAGAACACAAGGATATCTTGATTTGTAACAAAGTTGCAATACAGTTGGATGCAACTTCAACTTGTCAACAAAGTTCCAACATAAAGGCTATACGACTCTAGTTCTTTGAACAGGTTCTCAGTTCCTCAATAGCAACAATGATTGTCTTGGTCAAGATGTTTTGCAACTCTGATAACTCAAAGAAATACAACTTCTCTGCAATAGCCTTGCACAGCTCTTCTCATACGACTAACAGAAAATATTTCTGTCAGGTCCACCTTGTAGCACTCCTTCAACTACCACCTGGCCTGCTTCCATGCAGGCCTATCATCTCCAAAGGTTTGCCATCCAGGTATACTCTCCTGCCCGAACAGCAGTTCCAAATAACAAGTGCGTCTGAGGTCAATGTCAACAGACAAGAGGTTATAACAGCTTCACAGAATTCAACAAATTACACCTCAAAACTTTCAACCATTTTTCAGGGAAAACAAGATTCACATAGGTGCTCTTTAATGCTCTCCTGCAAATGATGCTTCTCCCTTTCTGGATATTCTTTCCCAGAAGGGCAGCCTTTTTGCCACTCTTGTTCCCCACTACACAAAACACCAAAGACTCACAGGGATAGGGTCGCTTCCTAACTTTTGCCTGGTTTTGGCAATGTGGGTTTATCACAGTTTGCACTATAGGTTGTATACAATATAAACAACAGGTTTCAGAGCTCATAGACCTTGCATTAGCCCCCTACTGTTGTTGGCAAAATAGGCTAGATTATGTTTGTCTTGGTTTCAGTGTCTTGGCTTGGGTAATGCTTAATTCTTAACAATTTTGCCACCTCGGGTTGCTGGGTTTTCCACAGACTCACACTTGAGGTTCATTTGACTTTAATATTCTAGGTTTCTGTCGCTTTCCCCTAGTTCAGTATTAAGAATTCATTTGGGAATCATTTTGATTTCCACACGAGTGCTGCTTCTGCTGCTTTGCAATAGTTTGGTATTCAAAAGCATTCTCTGCACTACTTTTGCTTTTATGTGAGTGTTGCTCACTCGTCGAAAGCCTGCTTTCAACACCCGAGCGGGGACAGTGCACTCTGGGGTCACTGACAGCTTGTGAACTCACTGGGTAAGACGTGCACCTTTGTAACCCTCGGCACTCACAGGACTTCTGATGCTATGGCTCCTAGCAACCCGGCAAACTGCTTCATTTAGTACTCATTCGCCCATGCCACTTCCAATTGGAGCTCATCTTGCCCCTGAGGCCATCTGGTGCATGCCAGCCATGGAGACGGCATCTAAGCCCTCGGTGCACACCAGCCACCTGACACAGCTTCCTGCAGTGCAGTCTCTGTAGAACAGGTCACAAGGTGGGAAGCTTTCCTTCTGCACACTTCCCACTGCACAACCTTTGCACTTCAGATTTCTGGGGATACCGACTCTCTCAGGGCCCACAGCTGATATCGGCCATGCAGTGGTCCCTGCGTCCGCATTCTCCTTCAGCTTCTGCTTGGGCTGCCAGCATGAACCATGCTGCTTCTGGCTTCACCAACACCACCAACTCTATGATCCGCACCCAAAGGGGCCTTTTAAGCCTCTCTGGCTCCCTCAGGTGTGGGTCATCTGCATGAATGAACTGATCACTCATACAACATGTGTACCTTTTCAGTCTTCTTCTTTGTCCCAGTACTTGGGGAATTATGGGACTTCAAGTCCCTAATGGAAAAATGTGTTTTTCGTATGCCTGTTATATTATTTTTAAACCCCAGTTTGTTCCTTATGACATTCTTTAAAGGAACACCATGAGGATTAGTCATTAGGAATGATTGAAAAGGGAAAGGAAATTCTGTTACGCTGGTGTTAACAAATTTCCTTTCACTGCACTTTTGGGTGTTAGGGCGGTTTTCAGCTTTACAGGTCTCCCAAATTTTAGATGGGGTTATTTTTCTCCCAAGGCCTAGGAGTTTATGATTGGTTTCACCCCTATTTACATGTGTATCGTGTGGAAAAGCAAGATGGTTATTAAAACAAGCCATTACATACTTTGGCATTGCAGAGTCATCCTCCCTAGAGGAAGACAAATACTATGTCTCATCCCACGGATTCCTCTCACTCCCCTGGGCCTGTTCCTCCTCCCAGGTGCTCTGCATGCAGACCACCACCCCCAAGGTCAGGATCAGAAAGTGTGTGCCTCCTGGGAGAAGACGTTAGGTAGGGAATTAGTGAAAAGTCCTTAGGATTCATCAAATGCTTCTCAGGGATATGTTAAGCCGCCATCACACCCACCTCTCACAGAGTATGAGTGACATTCACCACCTTTAGAGACATGCTCCCTGCCGAGAAAACTCTCCTCCCGAGGCTATTCAACTCTTGCATCGTCCCTGTCCGGTGGGATCGTAGGGTACACTGCACCATTGGAGGTAGAGGTGGCCGCTTGTAACACTAATGTGTCTGGGCTCGGATGTTTGGAGAGAAACTAGGGATCAACAGAGGAGGGCCTGTATTTCTTGGTGATATCTTTATTCACTGAAGGGGTAGAGTCTATTTTTTTCCAAGACTCTATTTCTGGCTGCAGTGTGGAACAGAAGGACTGGATCCTTTCCAGGACCCTTATCCAGGATGTCTGTTAAATCATCCTGCTCGAATTCCACTGCAGCTCTACCCCAGCCAAGATATTCAATGACCTTAGACATTACAGATCTGTAAAATGTATCTGCGTGCCCAGATCCCTCAGGTGTACCAAACTCAATCTCTGGACTTGGTGCCAAGGGGAAAAGGGTTAGGGAGTTCCTTCATAGAATGGGAGTCCTTATCCCCAGGTGTCCCGCTTTCCGCCACCCATAGGGGGATTACTGGGTTGGGCCCTCACCTCCCTAGCCTCACAAGGAAGGGCTCCCCTCTGGGGAGAACTGACGAGATCCCATGAATAAGAACCAAAAAAATAGAGTGAGTCCACCCTATTAGAACTGGTGCTCTCAGTTAACCCATAGCAGGGCTGCACACTTGAGTGCTATTAAATCTGAACGTGCAACAAAATTCAAATGATGAGTATTCACAACAAACTACTGTTTATTCTTTTCTTAAAGGAAATGTTTATTCACATCCCTTAGTTATTTTCTCAATCAAATGTCGTTGCGTCCTGGTACATGAGGCCAGGCAAAAATATTGGCTAAGAATTCATGTACAATTGCCAATGCATTTCGGTAACAAAACCTTCTTCAGGGCCGTACATGAAGTGTTCATTTTCATATGCCCAACATTTTACTGTGTTGCACAATTATACAACATAGAGTCAACCAAATAATCAAACAGTGATTCAGAATTAGCATGCATAAAAAATACATACCGGTTCAATGTTTCATCTAAGTGTCCCAACAATGTTGATATAGGAATAAGAAGAGAAAACTTTATGTCAATAGATTTGCAAACGTCTGCTGTGCGGTGTCAAAAGATTAAAAAAAAGTCGTCAAAGTGATTGTACCTTGTAAATCAAATGACTTTTCAACTGGCGTGTGAAGCATCCAGCCGGGGTAAGAGCTCCTGTCAACATCAGAAAAAAGCTAATAAATATACTGTGCTTCCTAAATGCACGGTAAAAGGATAAAAGGATAGTTAAATGGATTCTTACCATTAATCAGCAGAAAATGCTTCGTACATGGCATACACATTTGTACAAGCGCGAATGCCAGCATTGGTATTTAAATGGTGTCATGGTGACCCAAAGGTGTTTCTCCGTAGCACGTACGGCTTGGGTCCCACCTACTTGGAAACACGGTAGGCGGGACAATCGCCATGGCAACGTTGCAACAAAAGAGAAACTAACCAATTCAACTTCGTACGTGTGCGAGAAAAGGTGTATGCCTTAGAATGTATTTACTAAACGGGATGTTAGTGTGTGCACAGGCACATACGGAAGTCATGTCTATAATAAAAGCATAAGGATGTTCAACTTACGTGAATGTCGGTCTGCATGGAGCTGATGGTACACTATTAAGTGTTCAATGTGCAGTCGGAAATCTATTAACAGGAGGAACAAGGATGTAGATGCAAAATAGTGATATAACTGACCCTAAATATCCATAGTATATGTGATGGTAAAATAAGATTGTAAAACTGATGGAGGCAGAAAGCTTGTTAGAAACGCATGATGTTCTGAATGAACGAAACGGGAACTTATAATGAACGCTCCAAGATGGCGTATCACAGGTAAGTATCACAGGTATGAATTATAAAGCATTAGATTCTGAATATCGGAAACCTGCAAAGAGGTTACAATTGGACATTATTCACAGCAAGCTTATATCAACCGCCAGTGATCACATATCGATTGTTATATACACATATTCCTCTAATTCAAAGTAATCCATGGAGAACATGGTTACAGTCTATGGTGACCACGATCCCAGTCATAGCAGTATCCCAATTTGAGAAAATATTGTAACTGTGCTGCCCATTCTTACAAGAACAAACAGTAATAACAGGAATGTCTAATCAAGTTCACAGAAAACACATGTAGTTTATTTCTTCATTTATCCCCTTGGGTGTCAAAGAGCTTAATTGATCAATCCAATATGTTTCTCGTTGATCAAGTCTCTTTTGTAGATTTTCATATTTGTTGAGTTCTTGGACCACTTCTAAAATCACAAATTTTATCTGTGCCAAGTTATGATGTTTTTCTGGCCAGTGTCTAGCTACCGCTGAGGTAGCAGTGTGATACCTTATACATGATCGATGTTCATTCCATCGGACTTTGGCAGTGTGTTATGTTTGGCCCACATAGAACCCACATGGGCATTTAATTCCATAAATTATATTCTGTGTGTCACACGTGGCATAATCCTTCAATTTAATCTTTACTCCGGAGTATGGATGATTGATCCTTTCATGATGTAATTGCAGTTGCTGCAGTTCAAGCACGGGAATGTGCCTATGCGATCGGTTAACTTCTTCTTGCGTGGAGGTTTGGCGTTAACTAGCTTGTCTTTCAAGTTTTGACTGCGTTGATAGGCGAAAGTGGGAGGTTCTTTGAACAAATGTTCTATTCTCTGGTCACAAGTTATAGTGTTCCAATTTTTCTTGATTATAGATTTGATGCGGCTACTTTGCCTGGAGAATTTAGATACAAAGACCAACGGAGGCGTTAGTTCTGTTTTAGGTTTCAATAGTTCTTCTCTGTTTTGTGTAGCTGTTTGTGCAGTAGCCGCCTTTATCTCTTCCTTGGAATATCCTCTCTCCAAAAATTTCTCACCCATCTCTTTCACCGCCTCTTGGTAGTCTGCAGGCTCGCTGACTATCCTTTTGACCCTAAGCATTTGACTGTAGGGGAGATTTTTAATCGGGCTTGGTTGGTGGAAGCTCAGTCTTTGTAGGAGGTTATTGCGGTCTGTGCTCTTCCGAAAGATTGTAGTATGATATTCACAGTCTGATCTGTATTTCAACATCCAAGAAATGTATGATTTTGTTCGAGTATTCATGTGTAAACTGAATTCTAGGGTCTATGCTGTTGAGGTAATCGAAAAAGGCTAAAAGTTCAGATTCTGTATTGGTCCAGATACCAAAAATGTCATCTATATATCTGATCCATATTGCCAGATTGCTGTGCCAATTGAAGTTCTTAAGTACATGCTCAGACTCAAACTTATGCATGAATGCATTGGCGTATGAGGGTGCCATGGTGGCCCCCATTGCTGTACCTGCGACTTGTAGGAAATATGAGTTTTTGTATTGAAAATATGAGTTGTTAACAATAAATTCAAGAAGTGCCATAATGAATTCTTTCTGTGCTGGTATCTCACCTTCTTGTAAAAGTAACCATTCCACTGCTTCTCTACCTAAGTCGTGCGGGATGGAGATATAAAGACTCTTAACATCTATGGTGAAACAGATGTGGTTGCAGTTGAATGGTATTGCTCCGAGTTGTCGTAGGAAATGAGTGGAATCTTTGATGTATGTGCTGGTCTTTTGAATGAAGGGCTGTAAAAAGTGATCTATATATTTACCCAATGGTTCCAAAATGCTGTCCATTCCTGCCACTATGGGCCTCCCTGGTGGTTTAAGAGGATATTTATGAACTTTGGGCAAAGTATAAAAGTGAGGTATTCGGGGATGTAAGTTGGTCAGAAACTTCTTGGTATTTTGATTAATCCATTCCAATTCTTCTGTTCTTTCTAGTAGTTTCTCCAGGTTCCTTCTCATCTCTTCTGTGGGATCAGTGTCCAATCGGGCATGGGTATTAGAGTCATTGAGTTGTCTTACACACTCTTGGGCGTAATCATGACTGTTCAATAACACTAGGCTGCCTCCTTTATCCGCAGATCTTATCCTTATTGATTCATCTCAATATAAATCTGACCAATTTGAATTCATGAGGTTTCATGTTACAATTCTTGGAGTGACCAAACTTGATCTTCTCTAGGTCTCTAGTAACTTGCTTCTGGAATATATCAACAGATGGTACAATTATAGGGGGAATGAAGTTACTCTTTCCCTTGAATTCTTTAAGGTCCAGAGAGTCGTCTGGTTGATGATCTTGTTCTAACTCATTGAAGAACACTTTGAGCTTCATTTTGCGGATCAGTTTATACAGTTCAATCTTGGACTCAAAGAGGGTGCTGTCGTGTGTAGGAACAAAACTCAGTCCTTTCTGCAGGGTTTGGATCTCTCTAGATGTAAGGACTCAAGGAAAAAATGATCACTATGTTTTCCTTTGTTGTAATCTTGTGTTTGGCCTTCCCTTTTGTTTTTCTTTGCCCCCTTCTTGTTCTCTTCTTCCTCTGTCTAAAAAAGGAAACCTGTTACTTCTTGGTGTTTCTGTTGTAACTGCTGCTCCTGAGGTACTAATAGGGTGGACTCACTATTTTTTGGTTGATTGAATTTTGGTCCCTATGCTACAGGACCTTTTTACAACTAGTAGCCCCAGGACAAAACTTTATTAATCAGCATTACTAAATACAGTTTATTGAATGAACTGAATAAACCACACAGTGCCCACCTATTTCCTCCTTTTTGTACGAGATCCCATGAAAAGTCACAACGGGTATCCTTATCCCCAGGAGTCCCGCTTTCCGCCACCCATACGGGGGATTATTGGGTTGTGGCCTCACCTCCCTAGCCTCACAAGGAAAGGCTCCCCTCTGGGGAGAAGTGACAAGATCCTATGAATCGTCACACAACGGGTATCCAGGAATTCTTGAAGGGGTCTCATCCAGAGTCTGCATTGAGGAATCAACAGTATGCAAGAGACATTATTTCCAGCAAGGACTTGAGAGTGTGGACTGAAGAAACAAACAGCTGTGACAACAGGAGGACATTCGCAAGAATGGACTTCATCCTGTCCACGGATGGTGTGGAGACAAGACCGCGTGTTCAGACGCAACCCTAAGTACAGTGTTCTGAGATGGAGTCAAGCGAGACTTTGCATAGTTCACTGAGAATCCTAGTGACGTCAAGCAGAGGATTGTAGCCTCGGTAAGTAGAATCGCCAGTGCAAGTGATGCAGCCCTTACAAGCCAGTCGTCTAGATAAGGATAGTCATCAGTGGGGGAATGCCTGGGAGGCAGATCAGCTGGCTTGCTGTCCCCTGGCACTAGGTGAGAAAACTCATCAGACGGAACTGTGCCGAGAGCCATCAGTAGGAGAGGCGTCGTCCTCTGTGTCAGTATCTATGATATGAGGTTGGCTGGTAGTCATCCGTGTCGGTATCTGTGAGGTTGGCTGGTGGAGGAGGAACCAGAACACGGAAGGGTTGTCCAGATGGGTGCAGTGAAACTAGTGCTTGTTCTACAGGAAAGGATGACGACCTTGTGTAAGGGGCAAATATGGAGTAGGAAGCCGTTGCTGCAGCTCAGATACCAAAGTGTGCAAGGTGGGCAAGATGTCCGTGGAGACATCCTGAGACCCTGAAGGAATAGAGACTTATAAAGGCCTTGGAGGAGGCTTAGACTGAAGGAGCATGCTGCCCAGGTGCAGGTCATGCACTGGGAGATGGTTTACAGATGACTTTAGACGTGAACCCTGTGGGTGCCAAGGGAGCAGGTAAAGGTGGCATGACCGGAGCCGGGAGCACCCCATGGTCATCATCAGAGCAAACTCCTTCCTGGATCTCCGAGTCTGAGCCCAATCCATGCTGCAAAAGGTCCTCAGAGGGCATAGCTGGCAATGGAACACCAGGTGGCACATGTGTTAGTGAGAAGAGTGGCTGTGTACGAGTCAGGCCTAGGAAGGAACGACAGCGCAGATGATAGATTCAGAGCCTGCGCAACCCCTCTTGGACCCATTGACGGCGAGACATAAGCCTTAGCGATAGAAGAGGTGGTCGTAGTGGTAGTGCATGCAGATTTTTGCATCTTTGATGGTGTTGTCGATGAGGTTGTCGTCAGCTTGGTCGTTTACAAAGTAGTGGACACTGACTAGGTGGAGGTCATCAACAATGCAGAATTGGGTCGCCCGTAGGCCGTCACCGAGGAGGGCGCGCAAGGAGCAGCCGATGTCGTGAACAAGATTTGTTTTTCTGAAGCTGAATGCTTTGTTGATGAAGACAACTTGGAGGAAGTAGCTGTCACTGGTGTGGCCATAGCCGATGGAGTCGCAGATTGAATTGATATTTTATTTATATCGCGCTCATACACAGGTTTTTCAGAGCGCAACAAGGCAAGAGGGGGGAACAGGGGAAAAACAAAAAAATAAAAAATAAATAAAAACAACAATCTTACTAGGCCCACTGACATTGAGAACGTGTAAGTGCATGGGAGAGAGGGAGGGGGAAAAGTGTATGGGAGGCGAAGTGGAAAGTGCGGCGCAAAGGATTAACAGAATAAATAATACAATAAATAAGAGGCAACAGTGGTAGTGCAGCCAGCAAGTGGCAAGTACTAGGTTTAAGGCAGCAGACAGGGTAAGTCTGATAAGTGCAGGAAGAACAAAGGGGAGCATGTATGGGTACAGATACAGACCCCAGTGCAAGGAGTGGCCCGGGGGCAGTGCGGGAGGGTGGCAGGGTGAGCAGGTACCTGGGTCCGGTGGACAGAGGGTGGCCAGGTGCACATGTTCCAAGAGAGAACAAATCAACAGGGGAGAGGGGGAGCGAAGGCAGAAGCAAAGAGGATGGTTTTGAGGTGCTTCCGGACGCGGAGATGGTTCTACTCAAGTTTTAGAGTGGCAACAAGGCTGTTCCAAAGGGAGGCCCCAGTCGCAGACAGATCTACCGCCAGCTCGTTTCTTTGAAAAACGGCTGACCCTGAAGGAGTTTGAGGTGAAGGAGAGAAGGCTACGAGAGGGGAGGTATTTACAGAGGGATAGCTGAAGGTATTTTGGACCCAGGCCCTAGAAAGCCAATGGAGTGGCAATTCAGAACTGGAGAGATACGATCCCAGGGCTTGAGGCCAAGGACAAGTCTCACAGTCCTGTTCTGGATTAGTTGCAGAGGGCGGAGAGTGGAGGTAGGTAGATTTAGAAAGAGGCTGTTACAATAGTCCAACCTAGAGAGAACCAGAGCTTGGGAGACAGTGAGCTTCTGGGGGAAGGAGAAGAAGGGCAGAGTACCTCTGAGGAGGTGTAGTAGGAAGTTTGACTTTTTAGAAACCTCAGATGTGGGCGGAGAAGGAAAGTGTGGAGTCAAAGAAGACCCCAAGGTTCTTAGCCTTGCAAGTGGGGGTAGGAGGAGGGCCAAGGGAGGACTGCCAGAGAGTGAGGGAAAGGATGGTGAAGGTGTACCGATGAGGAGGATCTCTGTCTTACTGGCATTCAGACAAAGATCATTGGCGGCACACCAATCTTGAATGGCAGTTAGGCAATCAGAGATGAGAGAGGGAGAGCAGGTGGCTGAAGGCAGCCTGAAAATGAGTTGAGTGCATTCAGCATAGCACTGGAAATTTGAGCAGAAGATAGCAATGCAGTGGGCCAGAGTTGCCAGGTACACCACAGGCAGGGGAAGATAGATGATGGGAAGGACCCAAGATGGACCTGGGAGGGTCGATCCGAGAGAAAAGATGAGGATGTCAACAGAACCATCAATGATGGAGAAACCCGATCAAGTGAATTATGTCCCTTTTTGCCTCTTCTCCGTGGATGAATCCTCATGGGACCTTGATGACTTCTTCAAAGTTGGAGTACTGTGAGGGGTCAGAAATGAGAGGCAGACACAAAGTTGTAATGTTTTCATTATCAGACATCTTTAAACAAATAAAAAGTTTGGATAAAGGCCTCTCTGTCCATTTCCAAAAGAGTTCCCTACCTAAGACACTAAAACTAAAGATCAATATGGGTCAAGTCGTCAAAACATATAAACTGTCCATGTGTCTGAAACATACTAATCTGACCCTCACACTGAAAATGAACTAAGAGTGCAAGGAAATGTCTCTGACTTATGTTTGGCAAAAAGTGTTTCACAATTAAAGCAAGTAGATATTCAACAAAAATAAGTCTTTCCCAAGGAAAAACCCTTGGATCCAGAGGGTAGTTCCCTTCCCCTGGATATTTAGGCAGGATGGCAACAGCTGTCTCTTTCAAACAATAGTTTGAGGATGGCAAAAGTGCTCTTTCAAACAATTCCTTTTGGTTCTTTATGCCAGTCTCAGCAAGTTCCTGTGCAAACAATAGGTCTCATACCATTCGGCTCTTCCAAGACTTTCTTTGCACCAAGTTCATTAAAAAAAGGGATCTTGTTCAATTTAGATGTGCCATATTCTCTTGAGCCTCTTTGGGTAATTGGTGGATTAACTTGATGCACTTGTCCAAAAGGAATGCTCCTATGAGCTCTTTAGGTCTCTGGGTATACCCCTCTGCCAGGTATTGTGGTCTCAACATGAAAAAGGTCTTTGTTCAACCTCACAACTTGCCCTCACCTTCAACAAAATGTGCTAGGAAGTCTCTTAATAGAAAAATATAGTAGTTCAACAAAAACACAGGAAACCAAGATTGGTTTCAGATGGTCTTCTCACCAGGTCTGGGTTGATCAGCTTCATAAAAATGATTTAAATCAAAAAGGGCTCTTCACAAGACCTTCTCCACAGATCTTGCAGCAGTCTTAGACTTTCAATGTCTTAATTTCCTTGGGATTCCCTTCCCAAGCTTTAGCTCTTCCAAGTTCAAAACACAACCAAAAGAAATACACAGTTCCACTCCAAGATTCGTGGGGTTCCCCTCAACAAGCTTTAACTCCTTTAGCATCACAACCCAATACATATTCAGGGATCCCTTCCCAAGCTTAGGCCCCTCTACCCCAAGCGTCAAATTCTTCAGTATCACAAAATTATATGTATTCCATTTTGTTAAGCCGCTCAGGGTTCCCCTTCCCCAAGCTTAGGCTCCTCTTGGATTCAAACACAAATTCAGCTTGTCAGGATGTACCTTTCCTTTTTTATACAGTTCTTTCATACACATTTCACTTGGGGTGTAATATCAGAGACTTTCAAAACCGCCAGAGTCTTTGCTCCTCCTGGGCGCAACCACTATGATCTGTAGCCCCTCTCTATTCCTTGCTCTTCTTTTTAAACCTTTCACCTTCAGGTGCTGCCTGCACCCCTTCTCGTCATCCTTTGCTTCCTTGGCTTCTTTCTCATGCACACTTGCACCTTCCTTGCTCTCTCGTGCACACTTGCACCTTCCTTGCTCTCTCGTGCACACTTGCACCTTCCTTGCTCTCTCGTGCACACTTGCACCTTCCTTGCTCTCTCGTGCACACTTGCACCTTCCTTGCTTTTTCATGCACACTTGCACTTTAATTTTACCTTTCATCAGTGCTGCTAGCGTCTTTTCCTTCCGTTGCTTTCCTTATCTATATTGTTGCACATTTGTGACTTTTCAACATTTCCTTTCAATTTTCCGCTCCTTGCTGCTCTGCAAGCTTTCTCTTGCTTTTCCACTGTGTGCCGCTTTAGCAACTGTGTCTTTCTCCCACTCCGCTTAAGGTCAATAGCATGCCCCAGAGTTTCTTTCTCACTGACATGAAACTCACCAGGCAGCGTCACGTTGATGAGCTGTCCCTCTGGATACACACAGTTGAGGTCAGGGTCTCACCACCTGCCCCTCAGATACCCTTGAGACAGGCACAAGTCCCAAGGGAATTAGCACTTTTCCGACCATCAACAGCAGGATGCAGGTGCCTCGCACCTACTCCTTGGAGGCACAGCTCCCTTGCCATGCTGCAGCCCCTTCTCACCACCGGAACAGCGTCTCAGCACACAGTTCTCCTCGAAGCTTCGGATACTGCTGCTCCAGCTCCTCTGCCCCTCTGGTCCTGGCAACATCCTCAGCTCGCTCTCTCCTCTGTAAAAAAACACACATTTTATAGATGAACAGTCAAGTGGAGTCAGGTGTGAGTGGTCATTATGGAATGCCTGACCACACCTGACTATTAGTGGGACAACTTGAGTTCTTTCTAAAGTAGGTTTCCCTTACTTTCCCCATGTTGTTTCTATGGGTAATCATCACTGATCTTAGTTGCATCTTCCTCGTCTCCGTATTTGTAGAAAATTGGGGGGGGGGAGGTGGGGTGAGATTGAAAATACCCCATGAAGGCTGAGGGAAAGTGGGTTAGGGTATTATTGGGAATGGGGGAATATCATGCCTCGCCCTTGGGTATTCTCCTCCAAATCCGTTGTGACCCTCCCCTCAGGTGATCCTCCCTCGCATGTCCAGCCCCAGGGACGGAATCTAAAAGCGATGGCCCTTCCCTGGCCACCAGAATGGAAGATCCAAAGGGAGTAGGTGGGAGAATACCATCAGGTTTTTCACACCTGGTATATTTCTCTGCCAAGAATCTCCCCAAAATGTTTACTGCCTGAACTGCTCCTTTCACGAAGTCTTCATGGTTTCGCTGTCCTTCAATACATTGTATTACTTCAATGTGCTTTCACTTCATTGGCTTGAGGTAACACTTTCTCCAACTTTCCCCATATTGCCATCTCATACATGAGGACTTGTTCAAGTTCTGACTTTGTACTTTATCTGGTCGGTATCAAATATTCTTATTTGCTTACATAACTAATGGTATGCAACAGGGTCCCCAATGGCACCCGGCAGACCCACCGGTGTCTTGCAGCATTCCCGGCCTGTGGCACATTGTTGTAAAGTAGCTTTTTCTCTGGGACAGCCTCCCTCGCCCTGCAGACCTTCCCCCAGTGTTCCTGGCCACTCCACGCTCACCAGCAGGCAAGACTGCTGCTTCGTTGTATGACCGTGGCTACGGTAGATCTGCTGCCGGTACTCCGACGGTCCTTCCACAGTACCTGTAGTCTCTCTTTTCAGGCCTTGCGCCATGCCGGTATGTAAGTGCGAGCAGCTTCCTGGAAATGCCTGCCTTCTCCAGCACGGTTCTGCCTCTCTCTCCAGCTCTGCTTCCATCTCCGGCTCTATCCTCCACTTGAGTGCAGACACCATTTTTAAATGTCCCGCACACTCAGGCTGCATCAAAACAAATAGGCCACACGGTTAAATGTGTTTTTTCTGTCTGCATTAACTCCTTCTTCCTCCTCCTGGTCTCAGTACTTAATGCTTTATGGGAGTTGGGAGTCCATAGAGTTTCTAGGATTCCTAAAGCGATATTGTTTAGGATTTTTATTTAGGAAAAACATTACAGACAGGAGATGTTAAGTGTGTTTTATGTGTACAGGACGTATGCATGGACATCTGGCTAGAGTGATTTGCAGGAATGGATTTCTGTATTTTAAAAAGGGGAGGAATTTTTATTTCAGCAACAAGCCATCAAGAATTTAAAAATTATGAGATCATCTTCCAGATAAGTGGAAGAATACTGCGTCTCTTGATGGGGTTACCACCTCCCCCCGACAGCCATATCCACCCATATGATCCTCCCCCTCATGATACCACCCCAAGGGTCAGGATCAGGAAGCTGCTGCTGTGCCCTGGTCACATGAGAGGAGATCTTTGGCGGGAAATGAGTGATGACTCCACAGGATTCATCACAGTACACTCAAGGGGGTCCTGTTGTGCCTTACAGAAGCATAACTCCGGGCCGAGACCAAGTTTGACACATCGTCGTCTAACCATTCTACTAACCTCCTGTGGCGATCTTTACGTGTCTTGGAGGAAAATGCCTAGCTAATTGAACGGCCATTTAGGTTATGGTCTAGATACAGGCAAAAGAGGCATTCTTTGTGAAGAACACTGACGGTACATTTTTGAGGTGACAAGTGGCGCAGGCCGTGAACAGTTTTTTCTTCTGTGTATCGTCCACAGTGCCACAGTCAACAGACTTCTGAAGGCCTTGATGGTTGGAAGCAGGATAGCTGCCCCGTAGTTTGTGGAATGGACCGGAATTGTACACCAGCAGGCGAAGGAACAATCCGGTACCAAACAATGAAGATCCTGATAAGAAAAAATGAAAAATATAGATACAATCGTCAAACGATTGTAAGAGATTTTATCGAGGACTCCTAACAGTGAAGGTGCATTAAAAAATCTGAACATGGCCTCCAGGGGTGGAGCGAAGGGAGGCCTGCCATTGGCTGTGGGACAATATGACCCAAAATGACTAATAGAGCACTAAAGTGGCATGCAGCTTAAAATGTAAAGGTGAACTGCGTTTATGTTACCCAGGATTGTCAGTCTGTTGACTGGGAATTTTCAAATGGTATGTGAATCTATGAAAGATCCAATGCTGGAGAATACTTTTTTGGGTATGCTGCTATGTAATTTCACTACATGTTAAAGTTGATAGATCAAACAAAACAAAGAATGCCAAAAAGGAAGAACCTTTAGAGAGAACAAAAACATCATTTGTCTGGCTCGTCGCAAGACATAGTACTTCAACAAACCTTTTTCTCTGGAGCCCTCAGCATGGGGCTGGCAGAGAGAGCTGCTGCTTGACGAGTGCTGTTTGCCAAAGCAACCTTCATGTTTCTGCCGATGACTTCTGAAAGGGGTGTGCTCAGACTGCCAGTCCGTTGTTGAGGACCCCCTGGAGTCTGTAAAGCTGCCAGAGCATCCTGTAAAATTAGGATACACCTTATTTATCCGTTTTTGAGCATCACAAGAAACACTTCATACAGTTTAGCCAAGCTGGTGCTTAAGAACTGAAGAGGCTGAAGTCAAACAAGGGAGATGTCATTATAGATGGGGCTGAAGGTTTATTCCTACTTTTTTTAAATGTATTATATTGACACCAATAATTAACCTTTCACAAAGAATAACGTTTAAATTACTTACCTATTGTTCTCCAGCATGGGAATGGCCTGGATTCACCTGCTCATGAATATTCCCTGGGAATTCTCAGTAAAAGAAAAAACAGTTTGGGGCATGGCTAAAAGGCCATGTGAACAGACATGCTCTTGGAGGAGCTCCTGTTGATCCTGCAGCAATCCGGATGAAATGTGCAGATGTATTAGCCCGTGGAAGATGGAAATATAGGTGCTGGCCTATGAATATACTGAGCACAGATGCCGAAAGTCTGGAGCCCACACGACCAAAGAAACATTAGATAGCAGCGTGAGAAGTTCCCGACGGAGACCCGAAAATACAAAATGGCCGACGTCCGTGCATGAAGAAATAACAAGCAGCCCAGAAGCGGCACCCATCGTGTGAACGGCGGTGGGACAAACCGAGTAAAGTGAAGATAAATCCTGGTGCGACACGGACTAGCACATTCAGCTTTGGATGGCTCTAAATGCAAAGAAACAAGGAGCTGGTGACTGCGCGAGGCGGAGGGGTGGCCGGTGCTAGGACCGCATATGTGCCGCGGTGGGGGCAGCAGGATCTCGTGGCCCGAGCGAGATAGCGCCGCAGACATCCTGGGGCTGGAGGGGGTGAACAATAGACCCCGGCCCATCGGCTGATCTCCGGAGACCAGTGACTGTGGCGTTGCACCATAAAGCGCCCGCCAACGAATATTGCGGCTCCAGGGACACGCTTATACAGCAGGGAGCCCGGCGGCTCCACAGAGAAGTGCCCGGGTTGAGCTGCGCACCGGAGCACACGTGGGAGGAACGAGTAGCCAGACCTCATGGCCCGAGCAGCGGAGCGGCCGTGACACCCCATGGCGAGAGAAGGCGGGTGGAGCAACCCGACCTTGTAGTGGTTCGACCAGAACTATGGAGACAGTGGCATGCAGCTGAGCACCGAACAGATGTACAGCGGTCCCGTCTCACGAGGAGTATAATGAGAAATGAAGCGGGCGAACAGGCGAGTGACTAAAACCGGACTCCAGGAGGTCAGGCTGGAGGGCTGATAAAACTGTGAGCCGCTGGTGCTCCCCTGCCCTAGGCTAGCCTGTTGGCTCTATAACAAAGGGCTCTGAACACTCCTCCACTCCTCCACCCCTCGGTGGAAGGGACAGTATAATGGCCAGCTGATGGGCCTAAATGGTGTTAGGCCCTGAATAAAGAAGGATGCTGTGGGGATTATAAGCACAGACTGATTTTCGGATAGCCCAAACCGCCACAACCACCCAGCGGGCACGAAGCGTTGAGTGCGGGCATAACAAGTGGGACACACAAGGGTCACATAAGGAGAGCCGGAAGACCTGTTCGGGCCCTCTGCCAGCCGGGACACACAAGGCCTAGTCCAGCTGGCCTACAGGACCGGTGGGTGCTGGACCGGAGTGAAGACTTACATGTGTACGAGGGAGGACGCAACCAACCCCGGTAGCTAATAAGGGGTTCCAAGACACTTCTTGTGTAGTCTGTCCGGGCCCAGGTGCTAATGGCGGCCTAACCCTGCTGGGTCTGACTAGTGGAGAGGCTCGCCCACAAACCTTTGGTTCAACGCCATGTCCATTAAACCTATAAGAACAAAAAGCAAGCAACCCACGCTGGACAAATACGCCAGAAAACCACTGGGCCGGGGAGGGAGCAAAGAGCAAAGGCAAAACCCCTGCTGGGAGGGCAGCCACCATGGGCACTAACCAGGAGATCCTTGCCGCGATTGCGGACGTGAAAGTGGCCTGGGAGACCAAATTGGGACTGGCATTGACGGAATTGAAAGCAGCACTGGAGCTCAAAGTCGGTGCAGTGCAGGGGGAAGTGAACCTTCTCTGGCAAGACGTCAGGTTGCTGGCGGAAGGCACAGAGAATTTGGAAAAAGAGTTGGGCCCGAACACAGCGGACTGTACAACACATAAAGCGGACCTTCACGCCCTAGTGCAACGCGTGGGCAACTTAGAAAGCAGGGTGGAGGAGACGGAGTGACGCATTGGTGGTTTGCCGGAGGGGGCTGAGGGACCCAACCCTACAGAGTTCACTGAATCCATGTTACTGCAGGAGATAACAGGAGGAGTGTTGTCCCAGGGGTTTGCGGTGGAAAGAGCGCATAGGGCCCTAATGAGGAGGAGGCCGCCGGGAACCCCTGCCCTCAGACCGGTGATAGCCAAGATTCTGAACTATCGAGATCGGGAAAGAATCCTTGAACACTTTCGGAAGGGTGGAAAAATACAAAGGGTAACGGCAAACATAACCACATACCCAGATTATACCCTGTTGGTTCAGCGCAGTCGCATGAACTTTGGGATTGTGAAGAGAAGATTGCGTGAAGCAGGCCACAAATATATGTTGCTCTTCCCGGCGAAGCTGAAGGTGTTCCACAAAAACAGAATCTTGTTTTTCGAATCCCCGGAAGAATCCATGGGGTGGCTCGACACGCAGAGCTGCCCCCCAGGAATCGGGCATCCAGACGGCAGAAGGAGATGGAAGAGATAAGTAATCTGTGCAGGCGGCACCAAAGGGTGTCACAGCCTAAGACGATGGGACTCTATTGTAAAAGATGTAGTTTATGGGCGGGCATGATCAGGCTATAAAAGGACATGATCCGCGAGCACTGAGACTTCTAACATACTAATGGAGCCTCACAGAGCTATGCCTCATACCCCCATTTAGAGTAGCTTAGTAAGGTCACTGGTAGTCCAGTGACACCCTGCCGGGTCGCTGCCCTCGGCATACCGAGGCAGAACCAAACGCGGGGTCGCCTGAGATCCAGGGATGGAGCTGGGCATTTGTTGGTGTTGGGAAGGGTGGGAGGAGGGAAGGGGTGGTGTGTGGGGGTTTGGTTGTGTGCAGTGGGATGTAAATGGGGAAGGGAGGGGGGGGAGTTTGTTGGGAGCGGGAGGGGAATGGGCCAAACTATATGTCATGAGGAGCGAAAAGGAAAATGGAGAGTGGAGATGGGATATCAAATAAATGGCGTCGGGTAGCCTCAAAGTGGTGACTTTGAATGTGAGGGGCCTCAATAGTTATTTAAAGGGTAATAAAGTAATGATATATCTAAGAAGGATGAGGATAGATACAGCACTTTTGCAAGAAACCCACCTCACCAGAGAGAAACTGGAGGTGGTTAAGAGGAAATGGAGGGGGGGCGTCACGGGAGCTACATATTCGGCTTATGCGAGGGGAGTCATCATATGGGTGGCACAGCATGTACCGTTTCAGTTGCTCCGGTTGACGGTGGACCCAGAGGGTAGAATGGTGGTAGTGCAGGGGCTGCTGGAGAACCAGGAAGTGAGCATTATAAATCTATACGCCCCCAACCAAGATACAGCGGCTTACTTTAGGTCTCTATATGGTAAAATTAGCCCCATGTTGGGTGACACGATCCTATGCGGAGGGGACTTTAATTGCACTTTGAATCCTAAGATGGATAGGTCAGACAGTAAGCTAGACAAACCCACTGCGGCTGCTAAGGCGTTGCAGGCCCTGTTGACAGACTTTAAACTCGAAGATGTCTGTAGCGGCTGCACCCAGCAGACAGGCAGTACTCACACTTTGCAGCGCCACATGACCTGCACACGAGGCTGGATTATGTGTTTGCAGCTGAGATTGCAGGAGAAATGGTGGGTGTGGAAATAAAGGCCAGAGTGCTTTCGGACCATTCCCCCTTGATCCTGGAATGGCGACACCAACCCCTTAGGGCGCGGATCCCGATGTGGAGGCTCAGAGCTGAGGCACTGCGGGATTCGGGATTCCGAGAGGACCTGAGGGAGGCGATCACCGAGTACTTTGACATTAACACTGGTACCGTGCAATCCGAAGGAACAGTATGGGAGGCATTCAAGGTGGTAGTGCAGGGGGTAGCCATATCAAAATCCAGAGGGCTCCAAGGAGGTATAGAATGGGAATTGCAAGAAACGGAAAGAGAGCTGGAGGACTTGATGAGTAGGGGTGGAGCGTAAGAGTAAGGATGAGGTCGCTACAACAAGCCAGCAGTGAGCTCTGGGATAGACTATGTAAACTAACTACAAGAAATATGTGGAAAGGCAGCATGCGCGTGGTGACAAGCCGGGCAGACTGCTGGCCTGGTCATATAAAAAAATGAGACACCACGACCTGTGATCAGAGAAGTTAGGGGTGAGGGGGGCCAGATCTGGAACACCCAAGAGGGAGTGAACGAAGAGTTCCTGAGATATTATAAATGCCTGTATGAGGACGTGGGGGGAGATATGTAACAAGAAATCCAAGAAACAATAGAAGAAATATACCTGCCCTCTTTGGATGACTTGGAACGGGCAGACCTGGATGCCCCGATCACCTAGATGAACTAGAGATAGTGATTCAACACCTACCCACATGCAAAGCGCCGGGGTCAGACGGACTCCCCAGTGAATTTTATAAAGTGGATAAACAAGAGTTGCTCCCATCGCTGCTGGCCATGCTTAATGAGGCTTATGAATGCGGGAGGTTGCCAGAATCCCTAAGGGAGGCAGTGATCATCCCGCTCTTGAAACCGGGCAAGCCATGTACAGACTGCGGGTCATATAGACCCTTATCGATGCTCAAACAGGACAGTAAAATCCTTACAGCTGTGCTGGCTAATAGGCTTAAGCGAGTCATCGGCAGACTGATACACCCGGACCAAACGGGTTACGTCCCAGGCAGTAACATAACTGATAATCATAGGAGACTCCATCACATTATTGACCAGACAGAGAAAGACCCTGGTGAGCTGGCCATTGTCTCGCTGGATGCGGTCAAGGCCTTCGATTCTGTAAAATGGCCCTGGTTGATGGCGACTTTGAAAGAATATGGGATGGGCCGGGGTACCTGAGATGGGTTAAAATGCTATACAGTTCCCCAATTGCGAGGATCAAAACGGGTGCTATAATCTCAGATAAATGGCGAGTTGGAAGGGGAACAAGACAGGGATGCTCCTGGTCACCCATGTTATACATCCTCGCGTTGGAGCCGCTGGCAGTCTGCCTGAGGCAACAATACAGGGAGATAGGGATCCGCACTGCAGGAAGTGCACATCTTGTATCCCTGTATGCTGATGACATGCTTTTACATCTGCGCTTCCCGGAGGAGAACCTACAATATGTCTTGGATGTGATGGAACGTTACGCTATCCTCTCCGGCATAGCGGTGAACCCTAGGAAGTCCAGTGTGTTCCCCCTGGGGAGGTACAAAGGCACCCCATTGGGCAGCCTGCCCATCTTGTCAATACCTTGGCGAACCGAGACATTTCGATACTTAGGGACCAACATATACCACACGACAGGGGCAGAACACAAACACAACACGGAGAAAGCAGTAGAGGGTATTAAAAATAGCATAGTATTTTGGTCCAGGTTGCCCCTGACCATGATGGGGAGAGTGGCATTACTTAAGATGGTAGTCCTGCCCAGATTGCTACACATTTTCGTAAAGGTCCCGTATTTGATCTCAAGACGCTTCTTTGCCAAGCTCCATAGCCTGTGCAGGGGTTTCATATGGCATAATTCTAGGAATAGGGTGGCCCTCTGGAAACTCCAGAACTCATGCGATAAAGCGGGTATAAACCTGCCGAACTTTGAATTATATTACTTGGCGGGACAGATATTATATGTAGCCAGGTGGTTGTCCAAAGAGGACACAGCTGAAACCAGGCTTCTGCAGAACAGAAGAATCCAGCTCCCTACTTCCTCAGAGAAAAAGGGCGGTTGCTTAAATTTAAGATACTAGAAATGGCGAGGTTGTTGGTGCTTGGATGGGAGGTTTGGCGTAGAGCATGGCGGATAGTGGGTGGCCCAGATCCGCTCTCCCTACAGGTGCCGTTAGTGGCGTTGTGTAGGGGAGACTTCCAACTGATAAAAGTGGTCCGCAGACACTGGGAACCGGTGGGCGTGGCCACCCTTGGAGGTATATGGCAAGAAGGGGAGGCACTGGACTTTCAGAGATTAATGGAAGATACCGGGGTACATATAGGCCAACATATTACTTATACTAGAATCATTAAACGGGTGAGAGGAAGGTGGCCTGGGGAAGTGCTAGCGGAACAACCCGATGCCACCATAGAAACGATGCAGGATGTATCGGAGGGTGGGCTGAAATATCTCGTAAATACGAGTTACTGGGAACTAGGGGGGGGGGCTGCTCCAACTGAGGCGAGACTGGGAGGAGGAGGTGGGTGAACCCATGACGGATGGACAATGGGAAAGAGCCCAAAGACATAAGAAGGTGTCCAGAAATTCGAGACTTCAGCAGATCCAAGTATATGTCACTCATAGAGCATATTTGGCCCCCGGTAAAATAGCCAGGTTTGGTGGCCCGGCGATACAGAAATGCCCCAGGTGCGGGGAGGAGGAGGCTGGGTTGCTGCATATGTTCTGGGCTTGCCCGGAGGTGAGGAGGTTTTGGACAGAACTGAAAATACGATTGGCAGATAGAGGGGTTAAGCTAGATGTGGAGTCGGCATGGGCATGCATGCTTGGGGGCTTTACCAGACCACGTAACCTGAGGCACATCAGTAAGATGAAGGACTTGGCTTACACATCTTGGCCTAGCGGAGAATTGCTATGTGCTGGAAAGCGGCCCATCGGCCCAGAATTGAGATGTGGTGGGCAGACCTTTTGAAATGGGCCGAAGCAAAAACGTCTGCCTGGTACGACGCAGCCACTAGGGGAGGGGAAGAGGAGGTGGGTTCCCTAATAGCATGGAGGCAATTGGTGGCCTTAATGGTGGGCCCTCCCCAGGCCGAGGTGGGCCCTCCCCAGGCCGACCACAAAGATGATGACATGGAAGAGACGATGGTAACAATCACACCTGAGGATGGACAGGCGGATGACATGGACACAAGGGCTCAAGTTAAAGGGGTGGGAGGGGGGAGGACTAAAGAGAGCACTTTTGAAATGTGAAGCCTGAAGCTTGATGTAGAACGTCCTCATTGTTTGTAATGTTTGGTGTGTTTATAAAATAATAATAAAAAAATAAAATAAAATAAAAAAAACAGTTTTACTTTCACACTGTATTTCTCGCCCAAGCCAATCACTGTCCTCCGGTTCATACTGCCCCTATCCAATGACGGTCCTATCCCTAAACCCAGCCTCTGGCAACCATCTTCAGGTTTGGTAAGCATGTAAAATGGCAGTATGACCAAGAAAAGCGGCAGAGGGGCCAGAGGGAGGGTTTGCATGTGAATCTATGCCAGACCCATGCTGGGGGAAAATAGTTACAGGTAAGTAACTTAGACCTTCTCCAGCATGGGGTCTGGCATAGATTCACATGCTCATGAATAACGAATACACAGCAGTACACATTACACAACCACGGGAGGTGGCAAGGCTCAACAGAAGCAACACTTACCCCTGGAACAGACACACCGCAAGCAAACGCGTTGTGTAGCACTGCTTGGCAGACTCTGGACTCCTCCTTGGAATTCCTGTCAACACAGCAGAATTTTGTGAAGGTATGCGTGGACCTCCACATTGCAACCCGGCAGATGTCGAGCAGGGGCACACCAGAAAGGAACGCTGTCGTCGCAGCAATTACAGGAGGAGAGCCATCTTGAGATGCTTCCCATGGTTCACAGGTCCAAAGTTCACAAACAATTGAGAAGTCTTCCGAAAACTATGTGCGTGCCACGTAGAACTTCAGAGCACAAGAAACGTCCAGCGAATGCAAAACCCTCTCTGCCGGAGACAAAGGTTTTGGGAAGAAAACAGGCAAAACCAAAGGCTCGTTGAGGTGGAATTCCGACAGAACCTTTAGCATGAAAGAGGGGTGCAAACGCAGTATCACCCTCGATTCGTGAAAAGTCAGATACGGTTGCTTGCAGGCTTGGGCCTGGATCTCACCCACACATCTGGCAGAGGTGATGGCCACAAGGAAAGTCATTTCCACAAGAGAAACTTGAGTAGGGCTTGATGCATAGGTTCGGAAGGTTCCCCCATGAGCCTTGTTAGAACTACACTGAGTTCCCATGCCGGGGTGGGAGCCATCACCGGCGAGAATGATCGGAAAAGTCCCTTGAGGAACTCCTTGACGAGTCTGTGGGACCACAGTGAGGATCTTCCCCAAGGACCTGGTGTAGTGGGAGATGGACACCAGGTGCACCTTGATGGATGCGTGAGCCAGTCCAGCTCTTGACAAAGACAGCAAGTATGGAAGGATCTGTGGAGCCGTGACCCTCAGAGGGGTAATCTTCTGTGACTGGCACTACGTAGCAAAACGCCTCCACTTGTGCCCATAGCACTTAGGAGTCCATGACGCTCTGGCAAGTACCTCCCTGCAGTCCACCGGCAACTCTTATCCTCCGATCACTAGGTCTGCAGGAGCCAAGCCATCATGTTCAGCGATTGTGGGTCATGATGCAGGATTAAACCTCCTCCTTTGGTGAGCAGATCCACGACCACTGGCAGCTTGACCGGAGGCGACGCTTACAGGCTGAGAAAGTCCGGGTACCAAATCTGCCTCAGCCCCGCCGGGGTGACTAATATCCTGCATCTGATGACTCGCAGCAGGAGCGGCAGCTAGGGAAAGCAATAAGGAACAGGCCTTCCCACAGGAAGGAGAACATGTACCCAATGCTCCTCGGCTGGTGGAACCTGCTGGTGAATTTCTGTCATTTGGAGTTTTCCTCTGTCGCAAATGGATCGATTTGGGGGTCTGCCCCACTTGAGGAAGATGTGATCCACCTGATCCTGCCAAAGTACCCACTCGTGGCAGGAGCGCAACTCCCTGCTGAGGGAGTCAGCAATGGTGTTCTCAACTCCTGCCAGGTGAAAGGGGATGAGGAACATCTCTTGGTCGACAGCCCAGTGCCACACATCCTGCGCCTCTCTGGAGAGGGCTGGGAGATCGGGTGCCCCCCTGCTTCCTGATGCAGAACATCGTGTTGGTGTTGTCTGTTAAGATGCTAACCACCTTGCCCGTCAGGGATGGAATCAATGACTTGAAAGCCCAGAACACTGCCCGCAGCTCCAGGAAATTGATGTGGGGACCCATCTCTTCCGGCAGCCACAAGCCTCTTGCGTTCAGACGTCTGGTGTGGGCTCCCCAGCCTTCCAGCGAAGCGTCCGTCGTGACGCCCACCTTTTCGCTCGACGGAACTCCTCGTAGAGAGGGATCTTGTCTGCGAAGTTTCTGGACACTTGTATCCAGCGAGCGTCCAGGAACTCCTGAAGAGGTCGCAATTAAAGCCTGCAGAGCCAGATAAGGTAGATGCACAATGCAGCAGGCCGAGCAGCGATTTGATGGTCCACATTGTGGCGGTCTTCATTGACAACAGCCGTTGTACCTTCCCCAGAATGGTTGCTACCCTCTCCCCCGAGGGCGATGCCAGGCAGGAGACCGTGTTGAGCCTGGCTCTCAGGAACCATGCGTTCTGCGATAAATCAAGCAGGACTTTGGATAATTCACAGATAATACTAGATCCGTCAGCAGCTTGACGGTCCATTCGGTGTGTCCAACAGCCACTTCCCTTGACTTGGCCCGGATGAGCCAGTCGTCGATGTATGGGTACACGTGTATCCCCTGTAGACGTAGATAGGCTGCCACTGGTGCCAGGTACTTCGTAAAACACCCTGGGCGCCGACTTCAGGCCGAAGGGGAGGGGCCTTGAATTGGTACTGTCTTCCTTGCACCATGAAGCGTAGGAACTTCCAATGCTTGCTGTGGATGGGGACGTGGACATATGCGTACTCCAGATCCTGCAACGTCAAGATGTCTCCTTCCTCCAGTTGGCCGAGCATGTGCTGCAACGTGACCATCCTGAATTTTTGGAACTTGAGGTATCTGTTGAGGCGCTGCAGTTCTAGAAGACCTCCAGCCCCCGGTCTTTTTCTTTACTAAGAAGTATCTGGAGTTATCTTGGAACTCGCTCTATCGCCCCCTTTGGTAGCATGGCCCATAGCTCCTGCAGAAGCTGAGGGATGTGCTGTTCCTGCTGGGCAACTGGAGAGATCTGCAGGCATTTTTGCTGAAACTCCAGTGTATGTCTGTGGGCGAGAGCATCCAGCACCCATCTGTCGGTGGAGATATTCTTACACTCACCAACAAAACTCGCCAGCCGGCCGCCAACTGGGTTGAATTGGTGGGGGCACGACATCCTGGCCAGTTAAGTTCTGCTTTGGCGCCTGCGTCCCGCCTCCACCAAAAGCCTTTGAAAGGCCTCTCTAGGCCTCCTGGGTTGTGGATTGGAAGGGTTGACAGTACGATGAGGAACCTACACCGAAACCCTTTGTCGATCTGCTGAACTTTCCGTCGGATGGGCGCTGCTGCTGAAGAGTGCCCAGGGCACGAGCCGTCTCTGTGTCAGTCTTGATGGCCTGCAAAGACTTGTGGACAGTCTTCCCGAAGAGGTTGTCCCTGTCGAAGGGCATGTCCAGTAGTCTCGTCTGGGCCACCTGCCGGAAGTTGGTGGCCTTCAGCCAGCCTCGACGTTGGAGAGACACCATTCCCCATCTGTCAGAAACCTGTGTCAGCGATGTTCAGGGCCACTGTAATGGCATGGTCAGACGCCACCTCCCCTTCCTGGAGGAGGGAAATCAATCTACCCTTTTGTCGTCGGTCAGGAAGTCCAGAATGGGGCCAGTTTGCACCAGAGTTCTGTTGTACCTTGTCAGAATAGCCAGTGCGTTGGCTGCCTTGACTGTCGACGTTGCGGTGGTAGATGATCCTTCTACCCATGGCGTTCAACTCTTCTTTCCCTCGCTGTCCAGAGGACGATGGGTTAGATTGATTGATTTATTTTGCGCTTATACAGCAAGTGTTTCAAAGCGCAATGCAAGTGTTTCAATGTGCCGCCGATACCACTGAATCTGGCGACGGAAGGCAACTGGGTGCAGACATTTTTTCCTATCACGTTTGGCTGGGGCTGTAGCCGGGTTCTTCATCACGTCCAGACCCTTCAGGCCCTCCCAAATGTCATCCAGGAGGACCTTTGATGGTCTTCCTCTTTGCCCCGTGCCTCTGGTAGAGGAAACCCTCCTTTTTGGTTTCTTCAAGGTGGAAGATCTCGGAAGTTGTGGCGACCATGGCATGAAACAACTCCACCTCGGTTGCCCGCTGTGACAATGTCGTCTGTCGTCACAGTGACCGTCCCCATGTCCTGGTCCCTCAGGGGCGCCCCCATGTCCTCATGGATCATATATATGGACTCGTGGTCTTCCTCATCCGAGGACGAAACATCAGTTCCTTGGAGTATGGCTCGTCCTGAGGACTCCTTGCCCTCTACCCCCTTTTTTGCATCCTGAGGGGTCAGATTCGGGCTTAGCCCTGGCATCCTCTTTTCCGGTGTCCTCTCCACGGCCCCGGTGGAGGCCTTCCACCTCAAGGGCAGAGACACTCTGGGCACAGCCAGGACTACCTTGACCGGGTCAGCCTCTTTGGCCTTCAAGAGAGCAGCAGCTACCATCTCGATCATCGATGATTTTTCCTGCGCTGCCTGGGCCTTCTTAGGCAGGTTGGTTGCCTTTTCTTGCACCTTAGGCTTCTCGGGCTTCTCCCGCAGCTTACCCGGCTTGGCCAACTTCCTCTTTGAGGAGAAGCTGGATCGATAGCTGGTGATGGAGGCAGATGGCGAGGTTGAATGCGCCCTGCCCATTGTGGGAACCTGCTTGCGCAGCGACCCCAACTGAAACAAACCTGCGGTGCTTGGCCTAGTCTTGGGCCCCCACAAATGGGGCGCCCTCAAAGGACTTAAAAGGCAGCTCCTCGGACCAGTCGGTCCTGGGTGAGGCATGCCACTGCTTGGGCCACGGGATAGAGGCCTTGGCGCTGAGCCACGCCGCCAGTCTAATGTTACGATCTTTCATGGTTCTCTTGCTGAACCTGAGGCAGATCTCGCAATCTCCTTCTCGGTGGTCCGGGTGGAGACGACAGAGGCACTGAAGGGGTTTGTCCTCTACAAACACGTTCCGCAGTCTGCAGCTGGAACAGAGCTTGAAAAGGGAGCTAATCTCTTTTCTCTTGCAGAATAGGTCCGGTGGCCTTCTGGAACTTTCGACGAAAACTCCACGATCCTTGCCCTAGAGGGGTGCCGAAATTCACTGACAAACAGATCCCTGCTTGTCGGCCGATGTAAAAAAAAATGCAAAAAACTTAGAATAGCTCATGGAGCAAAACTCGAGGACTCCCAACACTTGAACGTGCAGTAAAAATCTGAAGATGGCTGCCAGGGGCTTAGGGAGAGGGTGGTCATTGGTTGGGGGCAGTATGACCCAGACGACAGTGATTGGTTTAGAGAAGAAATACAGTTTGTAAGTGAAGGTGAAACAGTTTTTTCTTTTACTGAGAATTCCCAGCCTGCCAACGGGGAATATTCACAAGCTTGTGAATCCATGCCAGACCCCCATGCTGGAATGACCCAGACCATCAAAGGTCCTCCTGGATGACATTTGGGAGGGCCTGAAGGGTCTGGACGTGATGAAGAACCCGGCTACAGCCCCAGCCAAACGTGATAGGAAAAAATGTCTGCACCCAGTTGCCTTCCGTCGCCAGATTCAGTGGTATTGGCGGCACATTGAAACACTTGCATTGCGCTTTGAAACACTTGCTGTATAAGCGCATAATAAATCAATCAATCTAACCCATCGTCCTCTGGACAGCGAGGGAAAGAAGAGTTGAACGCCATGGGTAGAAGGATCATCTACCACCGCAACGTCGACAGTCAAGGCAGCCAACGCACTGGCTATTCTGACAAGGTACAACAGAACTCTGGTGCAAACTGGCCCCATTCTGGACTTCCTGACCGACGACAAAAGGGTAGATTGATTTCCCTCCTCCAGGAAGGGGAGGTGGCGTCTGACCATGCCATTACAGTGGCCCTGAACATCGCTGACACAGGTTTCTGACAGATGGGGAATGGTGTCTCTCCAACGTCGAGGCTGGCTGAAGGCCACCAACTTCCGGCAGGTGGCCCAGACAAGACTACTGGACATGCCCTTCGACAGGGACAACCTCTTCGGGAAGACTGTCCACAAGTCTTTGCAGGCCATCAAGACTGACACAGAGACGGCTCGTGTCAGAGACGGCACAACTGTGTGATTGGCAAGAGTGAACCCGACAGAGTGATGCCAATGAAAAGGGGCCAAGTCTGACATGCCAATGAACAGTGTGTTGACAAGAGTGAACCTGACAAAGGGATGTCCACAGTGAACGGTTTAAAAAGCCAATAAGACTTGTGGATGTCACAGGACAAATTGTTTTGAGGAGAAGCAGCAGTGAACCCGTCGGAGGGAGGCAAATATTCGAGAAAGGTCAGAGCCCGGAGGAGGGGGATCCAAGGATGAAAAGCCGTCACCCAAAAGATTTGCAAATACAAAATGAGAACGCATGTGAATGAGAGTCGCAGTGAACCCGACAGAGGGAGGTTGTTATTCAAGTGGGGGTCGGTTGTTATTCAAGTGAGGGTCGGAGCCCAGAAGATGAGACCCGGGGGTAAAGAATCATCACCGAAGTACCATCAGAAAGGAACTTTTTTTTTATTATTTTGAATATACCAAGCCCTTGAGGCAAGAGATCTAACCACGAAGGTCCTGATCTCGTGAGGAACTTTTTGTGGATCTGAGCCAGGAAGAGGGGGATCCAGGGTGAAAGGTCATCACCCAACATACATGCGGAAAGGAACTTATATTACTTTGAACGCATCAGCTTCTCAGAGGCAAGAGACTTTTTGTAGAAAAGTGACTTAACAACCGAGATCCTGATAGCGAAGAACGGAACTGTCGTCTCGTGCTGGGAAAGCTCTAGAGTGTGCTGTTCCCAGGAGTCCCACCTTGTCCCGTGCTAAAAACGGGAGGAAGGGAGAGCCCCCGGCTACCACATCCTGACTTATCAGTTGCGAACACTACTTTCTATCCCACACCTTTTGTAATTAGTTGTAAGGTTTGGCAATAGTTTTTTTTTGTCTGAGCCCTTTTATTTGACAAGACACCACTAGGACTGCCTTATTATTATTTGATGGTTGTAGCTTGCTCCCATCTTAGATTTAGGTTTAATTAGGCGTTTTTCAAACCTGCACATAAAGTTTAATAAACACCATTGAACTGTGATCAGTTGTTGCCACCAAGAGTTCCTTACAGGTACCACGCCACTTCCCATTCCTGAAAGAGGGCCAGAGCTTCCATTTTCTTGTCGCTGGGGAGGAAACTTCAGGATCGGGCTCAGCTTGTACCACAGCTCCCTGTCGTAACGGGCCAAGATAGCCAAGGCGTTGGCTGCCTTGATTGAGGATGCTGCTGTGTAAATGACCTTCTTCCCCATGGCGTACATCACCTTTCCCTCGCTGTCCGGGGAGACTGATGTTGATGAAGCCTGGTTAGCCGAACGTTACATTGTGACAGCCGACACTACTGAGTGTGGCGACAGTTGAGACTCCAGACACTTGGGTGTGTCATCCAGCACCCTGTACTTCTTCTCAAACCTGTCTCGCTTGGCTGGAGACATGCATGGTTTCTTCATGAGGGCCAGGCCCCCCTCCAAATGTCATCCAGAAAGGGTACCGCCATGACAGTCTTCCTCTTATATTCTCGCCGCTGATACAAGAAACCCTCCTTCTTTGCTTCCTCAGGCGCCAGCTGGAACAGCTCTGAAGCCCTGAAGATCATGGAGTGGAATGATCCTACCTCGTTCGGTGGAGAAACTCTGAGGAGCATCCAAATGTGGTGATTCATCGTCCGCCGGGACGAAGTCCTCATCTTCTTAGGTTGCAGTGGCCTACTCCGTACCAGTGTCTGTATCCGGGTGCGCTGGAGGAGTCTATTTCCGATGTGATGGCCGAGGTTGATGCAGATGGCGCTTTCTCTTTTTACGTGGAGGCTGATCAGGCGCCTGCAGCGCCACGGGTGCCTGTGCTGGTGGCAACCTCTGTTGAATCTCCGTCACCAGGGCGTGGCGAGTCGAGAGAATGTCCATGGAAATGTCCTTTGGCTGTGGAAGGAGCGACAGAGCGTTAGGCCCTGTGCCGCCATCGTCATCCTCATGGACCGCATGAATGGACTCTTGGTCATCATCGTCCGTGGATGAAACGTCCATGGTTTGAACGTCAACCGTAGAGAGCCGTTTCAAATCCTGACCCCCCCCCCCCTTTTCCACACCGAGTGTCTTGAACCAGGACCTGTACCAGTGTTTTTACCCCTTCAGGACTACTTGCAGCCTTCGCTGATGCCTCTGTCGTGTCCAGCCGCGAGGGCAGGGACACCGTCTGCGCTGCAGGAGCCACCCTCGTAGGGTCGGCTCCCACCGCTGCTGTGGTCATCACTGTAGTTGACAAAGTGGCTAACGAGGACTTTGGCTGAACCTGCTTGGGCCGCGTGGCCTTCTCCTCCTCCGGCCTAGTCCTGTCCGACTTCTCCCACAACATCGCTGGGGTGGATGGCTTCCTCTTTGAGGAGGAGCTCGATTGCCAGCTGGGTATTGAGGGTGATGGTGATCGTGGTCTATCCAACCTGGGACCCACGGCAGCAGGTAACCTGGTGGACTCAGACTTGCGGCTCTTGGCCTTATCTTGGACTGCCACGGATGCAGTGACCTCAAAGGACCGAGAAGAGTGCTCTTCGGACCGGCCGGTCCTACGAGAGGCGTGCCCCTCCTCGGGGCAGAGGCCTTGTTAGAACTGAGCCATGCTGCCAGCCTGCTGTGCCTGTCTTTCATTGTCTTCTTCGAGAAGTCCAGGCATAGCTCGCACTCCACCTCCATGTGGTCCGGGTACAGACACTGCAGATGTTTGTCTTCCACAAAGACATTCTGTAGCCTGCATTTGGTGCACGGCCTGAAGAGGGTGCATCCCTCCTTCCTCTCCGACATGGTGGGATCGTGCAAAGTAGGCCCAAACAAATCCTCGTACTTGAGGGGCGCAAACCTTCACCGACAACAGAACCCTGTTGCCGGCCAATGAGGAAAAGAGCAGGAGGACTTTTGGACACGAAAACTAGACATTACTACGAAAAAAAGAAGAAGAAAAAAAAAGGAAAAACTTGCAAAATAGCTCAGAGAGCAAAGTCGAGGACTCCCAACCCTGAAGCGCGCAGTAAAAATCTGAAGATGGCTTGTCCTGGGTGAGGCGTGCATCTCCTCGGAGCACAGGGCAGGGGCCTTGTTAGAATTGAGCAATGCCGCCAGCCTGCTGTGCCTGTCTTTCATCGTCTTCTTCGAGAAGCCCAGGCATATATCCCACTCCACCTCCATGAGGTCAGGATGCAGGCATTTATGACACTAAAGATGTTTGTCTTCCACAAAGACATTCCGTAGCCCACATTTGGTGCAGAGCCTGTAGAGGGTCCTTCCCTCATTCTCCTCCAACATGGTCGGATAGCACGACGTAAGCCCAAGGTGGCCTTCTGGAAACTTCGAAGAATCTTCGCCCTTGAAGGGCATGCAACTTCACCGACAACAGAACCCTGTTGCCGGCCAATGAGGAAAAGAGCATGAGGGCTCTTGGACACGAAAATTGTACTATTCTCTCAAAAAAATCCAGAATTACATACTAAATAGCTCTGAGTGCAAACTCCAGGACTCCCAAACATGAAGCGTGCAGTAAAAATCTGAAGATAGCTGCCAAGGCAGGTCTTAGGGAGAGGACTGTCATTGGATGGGGGCAGCATTACCTAGAGGACAGTGATTGGTTTAGAGGCAAAATACAGTATAACAGTGAAAGTGAAACTTTTTTCATTTACTGAGTATTCCCAGCCATGAGCATGTGAATTCATGCCAGACCCCATGCTGGCGAATAAATACATTCCAAAGTATTTTCATATCAATAAGTAAAACATTTCAAAGTTATTACAAATATCAAAAATAATAAATACCATACATGTAAAATGATAATGCCATCATTAGTAATTCATCCAGCAATAGAGTTGAATTGAACAATAAAACAATAAGCAGGGGTCATGATTAGCTATATGTATTAGACATAAATTCTGACAGTCTTAATTAATTATTACATTTCACTGGCAATCATTTTGATGGTACATTTCCAAACCTTATATACTACCTTTGGAAAAAACCATCTATCTACCAGACACAATGTAAACCCAGCATTAATCTGATCTTTTGTTACTGATATCAGATGTTAATCTACTATAATAGTGATGAATACCTTATCTCTAAAGAATTTAATCAGAACTGATGCTGTCGATTTGACTGTGGCTTTGCTGGTTTCCCAAAGGTCCATCTTCTTGATCCTGCTGGCTTTGGCAATGTTGGTTCCTCCACAACTTGAATTGTGAACACTTTTTGTTAGGAAACAGACTGCCTAAATCCCTCTTGCAGAGTGTTACATTTTTACGTACCAGTTTCTAGCTCTGTTCTATCTATCCTTTACTTCCCGTTAAACCGAATTTTGCACAAGTGATATATACAAGTGCTTTTACTGACCTTAGCTTAAGTTACTTCTGTGTGCTGAATATGAAAAGTATATGAAAAGTTACTCACCTGTATTATTGTTCCTTTTACAATCGTATTCCTTTTCTAATTGAATGTTATTGGTAGTTGCTCCATTTAAGATTTACTTGTGTGCCTTGTATATATAAATATTATTGTAATGTAACAGTTTTTCCTTGGATCCATGTATGTACGGACTTCTTTGTACTGCTCTACAGCTCACATAACTCCCCTGGCTGCTCAGCCACTCTACAAACTTCTAAAGTATAAATCTATATTAAGAGTTGGGTTCCCAATACCAAGATATCAGTCTTATGAAGTCTAACCCCAGTTGGACTTTAGGAAAACGTACCTAACATTTGTGGCAGGTGGTGGGATTGGTGTAGATTGGATTCCATTGACTATTGGTTATACTTGTGTCCAAGAAATCCATCCACAAGGCTAGTTCTGCCAAGAGAAATAAACATATAACTATTGAAATTGACAATTCTAATGAACAGGACCTTACACTACTATCAGCAGAACTAAATGAATGGTGTAAAGCAAGTAGCCTGAGTTGTAAGGGAAGACAATTATTTAATAAAAAGGTTATTAAATCACCAAAACCCTGGGAGTAGGCCTGTAACCCCTACTCCCAACATTAATATGGAAGACAATTCTGAGGATGAAAGTCTAGAGCTTAGTTCTAACTTGCCACATGGATCGGAAAGTGGGGAGGGTTCTCAAGGGTCTGCCAACCCCCCTCTGCCTCGTTCACCTTTACCTCAGTTACCTCCTATCATGACCCCCCCCCCCCCCTCCCCTGGTCACAATATAAACCCAGATTATCGCGTGAAAACAGGAACATTGAAAAAATTGAACTTGAATTCAGGAAACTGACTCTACAGTCTGAGTATAAAGAGAAAGAGAACGCACAGGGAAAGGGAACTGCAAAATGAATATGAGATAAAGAAAATGTCAATTGACTGCCTCCTTTTAGGGCCTTCTCAGTCTTAAGGTCCCAAAAAACGTCACCTTCCAAGAGAGAAGGTGAGTGTGTATGACCCCAAACTTGATTGGTTGGGTACATTGCAGTTTAATTGTGGTTTGCAAAATATTAGTGGGAATGATTTAGCTTCATGGGTTATGTCTAGACTCCCCCAGAATGGCTGTGATTCTGTCATGGAGTTGAATGCTGCAGACAGAAAGGACTATGAAATAGTCAAACAGGCTGTTATGGCCAGGTTTGGGAAGACCCCTTCCCAATACCTTAAAAGGTTTGGAGACCATAAGAAAAAAGATGGGACTCTTTGGGCTAGCTGGGTGTGCAAATGCCTGAAAAACTTAGATGGGTCGATAAAGGGTTACAAGGTGAGAAATCTGTTTTTACTTGAACATATTTTTGATGCCTGCTCCCCAAGGCTGAGACAACACCTTGCTGACTCAAAAGAAATTGAACCTAAGAAACAGGCCCAAACTTCTGATTTGTGGGTAGAGGGCTATTCACAAGGAATCTGGGGCTACTCAAAAACCAAGAGGGGGAAAACGCACAAGAAAGAGAGAAAAGACAGTTCTAATCCTCCTTCATCCAAAGAGGGCCACACCACCATAATGGTAAATTCCAAGGGAAACCATATAGGTCTAGTGATTCCTCTGGGGCCAAACCAGGGGGAGGTTACCAGAAACCCCAATTCTAGAAAAGCTTTGGAAAATGTGTGGTTTTTGGGTCTGGTGACCATATGAAAAGGGATCTTGGATAGAAGGTTAAACCTTCAAGGATACTATCTGTCTCATTAGCAATCATCCCAGAGGTGCTCACTTTCACTTACTGGCTGAGGAACCCATAGGTGTTCAAGCCAGTGTTTCTTTAGTGTCCTCGAATCTGTGGGAACAACAAAATATTGATGTTTATAGTACTATCCCTGACAAAACCAAAGAATATTACAAGGACAGTGTAATAACATGACTGTTAGAATTCCAGTTAGTGTGCAGTCTGTAGTGCCTGGAAGGGTACTGTTGGGTAATGATCTGAAGACTCTAGGAGCAGTTTCCAGTACACCTAGGCTTCCAAGTAAGAAGATTGGCCAGATAGGCAAGCTTGAAAGACACTGTTTGAGATCAAGGAGCCATTCAGTATCTCTAATCAACAAACAGGCCAGCCTTCTTACAAAAAGAAAGAGACCAAGAAGAGATAAAGAGCCCCAGGAAATAAAAAGGGCCTCAAGCCCAAACCTGCTCTAAGGAAAGGGACTTCTCCCAGAGGAAAGTCCCAGGTCACCCCAGTGACCCCACCTCCAGCCAAGGCTGAGTTGGTGGTTGAAGAAACTCCTGATGAACCATTTACTGGTGAAACAGAAATGGAGGAGATCCTTCCCTGCTTGGAAGATCTGGATCCTACAGACCATCCTGAGCTGCAGGCTTTACTTACAGAAGATAGACCGCCTAGGGCAGCTTTCATCAGAGGACAACAAGAGTGTCTTCTCTAGAAGGTCTGTGTCAGCAGACAGCTTCCTAGCTGGAAGGGAAAGAATTAGGGAAGCATAGACTCTACTGGGAGGATGGCCACCTCTACAGTGAGCCTACACAGTCTACTCCAGGGGACTTCAGGAGACTGGTTGTACCCCAAGAGAGAAGACAGGTTTCTACAGTTAGCACATGAGATCCCTCTGGCTAGTCACATTGTACTTAAACTGGCCTAAAATGGGTGCAGATGTGGACAAACACTGCAGAAGCTGCCACACTTGCCAGCTCTGTGGTAAACGTGTTACCAAAAATGAGGCACACTTAGCCATTTCTATACTATTTACAGATAAGTAAAATTAACTTTTAAAATAATCCAAAAACATTCAAAATAAGTGAAGACACCGGGTCATGAAATTAGTTGAGTGCCCACCAACCCAACAGGACCTTTGGTGAGGCTCACAGGGCCTTTAATGAATTACAATACCACAATTACAATGTCAATTATTCAGTTTAGAATAAAAGAGTGTTCTCATTGGTTGAGTGATTCCCAATTCAATTCCATGGAATGGAGGAGCTCAAAGAGGATCCATAGACGGATGAGTGGACTCCACTGAAGAGATCCAATCACCGAAGTAGACTCACCACCACGCTGAACTTAAGATGTCACAGAGAAGCATAGATGGCAGCAGCCAAGTGTGTTACGAGTCTGATCAGGATGGGTAGTTGTCTACAACAAAGCCCCACCCCACAGACCAGAATAATAAAACAAAGGCACAAAGGTGAATCATGGAACCCCAAGAGGGGATCCAGCTGAAAAAACATGTCAAAGCAGCATAGTCTTCAAGCTTGCAGAGAGGAACCTTTTGAGTACCCGCGAGTGGTCTCGCGGGATGGGCAGGGTCAGCAACAGACAGCCGCATGGTCAGAGGAGCAGAATCAAGATGCCAGCTGGAGCCCACGGATACCAAACAAGATGAAATGCAGACAAAGTACCACAATCTCATGAATGAAGAGACAAAGAGGTTGTGAGTGTGCAGAAGATAGCCGCGGTCAGTAATATAGGACACTGGCCCAAGAGACAATGAACAAAAATCTCAGAGCAAGTTCGAGTTGCCCACTGATGAGGATTATCCAAAGAAATGTCACTGCAGTGGCGTTGGGGTAAAAAAAAGGACAACAGGATCACCATAAACAGCATCACAGGTTGTGGTCTGAGCAAAGGGCAGCAGGAGAGGCCACTGGAGGTCCTCATGCCAGACAAACTGCTGAGCGGTTCAGTTGTCAAAGAAAGAGTCCAGCAGCAGCAAAGGTCATGCAAGGCTCCAGGAAGGATCTGTGACCTTATGTCAAAGACAGGGGAGGCAGATGAACCCTGGAGTTCATCAGAGCAGAAAACGCATTGCCAAGGTTGTGATCCAACTGAATGAAGTGGAAGGGGTGACATACAGTTTTCCTTCTAGTCACAGGAGTAGCAGAGCTTTGCCATCTGGTTACCAAGGGCTGTAGAGATGACGTTGCAAAACTCATGTTCCCGGACTCTGTTGAGTCCTTTGTTCTGGAGTGGCAGGATCCATTCCCAGGATTTGGTAAAGTACGGTGGCAGAAAATAAGCTTGTATCACGAAATGTAGGGTCCGACTCTAACCTCCATTCACAGAATCATGCACCATTCAAACATTTGGCTACCAGCCAAAAAATGCTGGTCGTAAAATACAAACCTTTGTGGAAATTTATGCAGGCCAACTCTGGTGAGGTTGATTCTATAAAAAAGAAAAACAGAGATCCTCTCCCAGTTATACACAGGCACATCCACACAAGTCTTTAAGAGCTCCTGACCGGAGCACATGTCAGAAATGGCTGTATATGGTCATTCCAGTCACTCCACACACAATGGGCAACCAAGGACAGTTGCCAGATTAATGGATTTAGAAGAACAAAAGAAAGGGGGTCCTATACATAGCAATATGAGAAATCAAAGGCCAAAAGGCAAAATAGAAGAACAGGTTACTTCTTATCTTGTAACGTTCTTTCGACGGGATGTTCCTCCGACGTATTCCTCATCTTAGATATCTCCTTCCAGCTCTGCTGGCCTCGGAAATGTTTTTCTCCAGAGGGCGCTGCGCGTCGACGTCCTCCGAGTCGATGTCCCTCGACAGCCGCCATATCGACGTCATCCTGCCTATAAAGGCCGCGCGCAGCGTCCGTTGCTCAGTTCCGTTTTGTAGCCCACAATAATACTTTGTGGACTAGACTAATCACCCTGAAGGAGCGTAAGCTGCAACAACAAGGGAAGTAGAACTGCGGGGATGGATGGGAGGGTCGATGAGGAATACGTCGGAGGAACATCCTGTTGAAAGAACGTTACAAGGTAAGAAGTAACTTGTTCTTCGAAGGGATTGTGTCCTCCGACGTATTCCTCATCTTAGATAGGCTCCCATAGCAGTATTCTATTATTGGAGGAGGGAGTACTGACTTCACGCTGTCTTCTATTGATGAATAGAATGCAGTACAGCCCTTCCAAACCTAGTCTCTTGACTGGAGGAGGAATCCAAATTGTAAAATCGTGTAAAGGTATGGACAGACGACCATGTAGCGGCCGCACAGATGTCTTTAACCGGCACTCCTCTTTTGAGGGCCGATGAAGCTGCAATACCTCTGGTCGAATGAGCCCTAAGGTTTTGAGGGGGCTCTTTCCCTGCCAGTTTATAACATTCCAGAATGGCTAGAATGATCCATCTGGAAATGGTCTGCTTAGTTATTGGTAACCCCAGCTTGTGACCTGTGTAACCTACAAACAGCTGGTCTGCCTGTCTTATACTGGCTAGTCTACTGATGTAAAAACTTAAAGCCCTTCTAGGGTCTAGCCTGTGTAACCTCTCTACCTCTTTCCCCAGATGAGGAGGAGGAGGATAGAAAGATGGTAGGGTAATCTTCTGAGTGATATGGAATTCAGAAACCACATTTGGGAGGAAATTAGGCTTCACTTGCAGGACAACTTTGTCTTTGTGAAATATTGTGTTAGGGGGTTTACAAGAAAGAGCTTGTAATTCGCTCACCCTTCTAGCAGATGTAAGTGCTATTAATAAAACAGTTTTAAGGGTAAGGAATCTTAACGAACAAGACTGGAGTGGTTCGAAAGGTGTGCCCATCAGGAAAGTTAGTACTAAGTTTAAATCCCATAGGGGAACTTGGAATGGTCTTGGGGGATAAACATTGGTTAACCCCTTTAGAAACTGTATTACCAAGGGTAACTTGAAATAGGATGGTTCTTCCGCAGTGCGCTTAAAGATGGATAGCGCTGCGAGATAGCCCTTAATGGTGCCAACTTGAAGGCCTGAATTCGCCAAATATAGAAGGAAGGACAAAACCATTGGTATACCACATGAAAAGGGGTCGATATTCTGTTCTCTACACCAGCTGCAAAATCTGTTCCAACGGCAGCGGTATAAAGACTTTGTTGCTGGCCTCCTTGCCGAAAGCAACACCTCCATAACATCATCAGGGAGGTCCCAATCCTTGTACCTCAACCTTTCAGAAGCCAAGCGTGAAGGTTGAGGGTTTTGATGTCTGGATGGAGAACCTGACCTCCCTTCTGTGAGAGTAGGTTCTCTCTGAGTGGAAGTCGAATTGGAGGGCAGATGGACAAGTCTAGAAGGTCCGGGTACCACGTTCTCCTGGCCCAATCCGGGGCAATTAGGATCATGGTTCTTCGGAATCTTCTCAACCTCCTGATCATTTGAGGAATGACAGGGACCGGTGGGTACGCGTACAGAAGCGGAAACTCCCAGTCCACTATGAACGCGTCTCCCAGAGCTCCTCTCGGGGGAAATTCCCTTGAGCAGAACAGATCGCATTTCCTTTTGACGCTGGTGGCGAACAGATCCACCTGAGGGGTTCCCCAAAGGGCGAAGATCTCTTGAAGGACTTCCTGAGCTAGTTCCCACTCATGGGAGACTGTGCTCTGCCTGCTCAGAGCGTCCGCTGTCAAGTTCTTCTCTCCGGCTAGGTGAACTGCCGATAGAGAGATTCCTTCTTGGATTGCCCAAAACCAGAGCTGCATCGCCTCTCTGCACAGGGGTAGTGATCCTACGCCTCCTCTTTTGTTGAGGTAATGCATGGCCACTGTGTTGTCCGTCATTATCAGGAGGTTTTTTCCCTTGTACAGCTGGCAGGAACGCCTTCAGCGCAAGTCTGATGGCTCTCAGCTCTAACAGGTTGATATGTAGTCTGGACTCCGATGGAGACCAACGACCGCTGATGGTCAAGTCGTTGGCGAGGGCTCCCCACCCTGTGAGTGAGGCATCCGTGACTACTGTTATCTCCGGCCAGGGTTGCCAAAACTGTTCTCCTTTCAGAATGTTCTCCTGACAGGCCCACCACTGAAGGTCTCGAGCCATCCTGTCGGGAACCTGAAGAAGATCTGTCATTCTCCCTGAGAATTGTGACCACCGAGTCCTCAGTGCCCACTGGAGGGATCTCATTCTCAGGCGAGCCTCTGGCACTAGGAAAATGCAGGATGCCATGAGGCCTAGCAACCTCAAAAAGTCTAAGGCTGGGAGACGTTGGGCATCTTGGAACTTGGTAACCATCTGTAGAATATCTTGAGCCCTCACCTCTGGTGGCGAGGCTTTTCCCAGGGAAGTGTCCAGGATCGCTCCTATGAACTGGAGTCTCTGTGATGGTATCATTTGTGACTTCTTTAAATTGAGGGAGAAGCCCAGTTTGTGAAGGGAGTGGCACACGTGATTTAGCTGGATCTGCGCTTGTTCCGAAGAGACAGCCCTGATCAACCAATCGTCCAGGTAGGGGTAGACGTGAATCCCTTCCCTCCTTAGACTTGCCGCCACTACCGACATTAACTTGGTGAAGATCCTCAGGGCGGAGGTCAGCCCAAATGGCAGCACTCGAAATTGATAGTGAGAGTTGCCAATTGCGAACCTCAGGTATTTCCTGTGTTTGAGATGGATAGGCACATGGAAATAAGCATCCTGAAGGTCCAGAGATACCAACCAGTCCTGGAACTGAAGGGCCTGGAGGATCTGAGAAAGAGTGACCATCTTGAATTTGTCTTTCCTGAGGAATTTGTTCTCGCAAGTCCAAGATGGGTCTCAGTCCTCCGTCTTTCTTTGGAATGAGAAAATAAGGGGAGTACCAGCCCTTGTTCCTCTCCGCTACAGGTACCGGTTCTATGGCACCTTTCTCTAGCAGGTCGAAAATTTCCTGCAAGAGGAGCGGATCTGGAGCTTTCTGAGAGCTGATCCCCGGTGGATGACTGAGGTATGCGTAGGAGAGGCAGGCAGTAACCTTGGGCAACTGTTTCCAATGCCCAAGCATCTGACGTGATAGCCTGCCATTCCGCCAGATTTTGAGTCAACCTGCTTCCTACAGGTGTCCTGTGAGGGAAGTCCTCAGAGTGGTTTTGGGGCGGCTGATGCGGATGCCGATGGTAAAGAGGCACCTGCTGTTGCTGCGGCTTTTGAATATCTACCGCGTCCACCTCGGGTAGTTCTTCTTTGTCCCCTTTGAGCCGGACGTCCTCTACCTCTTCCGAATGCGGAGTAGAAGCAAAAGGACTTGCCCCTCGCAGAGGTTCCTGTGGGACGAAAAGGTGTCTGACAGATTGCAGCGCCTAGGGATTTTGCTGCTGCTTTTGAAGTTTGCAGTTTCTCTAAACTGTCATCCGCCTTTTTTCCGAACAAAGAAGAGCCATCGAATGGCATGTTCAAGAGCCTGGCTTGCACATCAGGGGCAAAACCAGACTTTCTCAACCAAGCGAATCTCCTGGTTGTTGTACTTGCCGCCATTGCTCTGCTGATACTGTCAGCCGAATCAATGCCCGTCTGGAGGGATTCGCACATAGCGTCTTTACCGTCCTGTATGATATTCAGGAACGCCTCCCTCTCTTCTCCCTCCGGGATGCAGTCAGCCGCTGTAGAAGCACACTCCCAAAGTGTATGGCTGAATCTAGCAAGGGTGCAAGTAGCATTAACAGATTTTAATGCCATGCTACATGCCGAAAAAACTTTCTTTGCCATAGCATCATATATTTTATCGTCCCTGTCCTGTGGGACGGTAGGATAAGCCGTCTTGACATCGGTAGAAGATGCTGCCTGTACCACCAGACTTTCTGGGGATGGGTGTTTAGACAAAAACTCCCGGTCTGTAGAGGATACTCTAATTTTGTAGGCAGTTTTTTATTTACTGCCGGGACGAGATCTGGGGTTTCCCAGTTCATCATAATCTTCCTCTGAAGAGCTTTATGAAAAGGCACCACAGGATCCTCCTGTGGGCCTTTGTCAAGAATATCTGTGAGGTCATCTTGTTGGAAAGATTGTGAAGGTGCAGACCACCCCATAAACTCTGTGATCCTGGCCATTAAGGCCTAGGGGGTTTCAGCATGCTCCCCCGGGTCTGGCCTAGCAAACTCCACCTCAGGGGAAGTGTCTAACCCACTTGCCTCATGTAAGGAATCATGAAGATCCTTTAACCTGCGTTCTTCAGAGGAAAATTCCTCTCTAATTGGGGTTACAGGTCCCTGCAACTCAAATGTGTCTTTCTGTTCAGACAATTCACCCTCTTCCATAATTGAGGACATAGTTCTCAATTGTTCTGAACTCATAAAGGGTGTAAATCCCATTTCCAAGGCAGAGGGTGCCGAACTTGTCATAATCGGCCTCGAAAACGTCGATGTCGTCGGCGTCGAAGGCTTCGAGCGTGGCGTCGTAAACAAAGGCGGAGGCCTCGATGACCTCGACAGAATTGGAATTCTACTCGACAATCTCGAAGCCATCGTCATCGAGGCCCTGTGGATAGTCACTGGGTGTGTCGTGACCGTGACTTTTCTTGGCGTCGACGCCGGTGTCGAAGCTGGCGTCGAGTCGACAGACCCGTGTGTCGAAGGTCCCTTCGACAACGGCGTCAAAGACACCGACCTCGGCGTCAACGGAACCTTCGTCGACGGCGTCGACAGAATCTACGAGGAAGGTTTGGAGGTCATAGTCCTACTCGAGGGTTCGAGACGCGCTCGAGAGTTTTCCTTCGCCGGGTACTGCGACTCGCGGCGTTTTTGACCTTCGGGTCTTTCGACCAGAGCATCGCTCTCGGCAGTCTTCGAGGGGGTCGAGGCCGCTTTCTGGAAGACGCTCATCATATTTTTGCGGAATTCCTCCCATTCAGCCCGGGAACGATGTTTCGTGGGGCAAGGGATTCTTTTTGGTGAAACAGAGGAAGAGGAAGACGGAGAAGGGGATCTTCGACGTCTCCTCTTCAAGTGCTTCGATCTCGAGGAGTGATGGGACCCACTCCGAGACCCGGAACGCGAATGGTGACGAGGAGACGAATGTCTCGACTTCGTCGACGAAGAAGAAGCTTTAAAAGTCTTACCTTTCTCCAGCTTCCCCCTACGCTGCTTCAGGGCCTTAGCTGTCATGGACATACAGTCCTCGCACTCCGAACAATGGTGTTCAGCTCCCAAACACCACAGACAAACTCTGTGAGGGTCAGTCAGCGACATCTTTTTCCCACAATCTCGGCATTTTATGAAGCCGGATCGAGGAGTTGTCGGTTCCGACGAAGAAGCCATCAAGTCCGGATCGAATAACTCGAGGTAAATAGATTTAACCTGACAAAAACTGAGCAACGGTATTCCGAGGCACTGAGTAAGCGCGGAAAAACGGAACTGAGCAATGGACGCTGCGCGTGGCCTTTATAGGCAGGATGACGTCGACGTCGATACGGCGGCTGTCTAGGGACATCGACTCGGAGGACGTCGACGCGCAGCGCCCTCTGGAGAAAAAATGTTCCGAGGCCAGCAGAGCTGGAAGGAGATATCTAAGATGAGGAATACGTCGGAGGACACAATCCCTTCGAAAATATATTTCTTACAAAAAAATACCATGTTATCATTAAATATGAAGTCATACAAATGGCAAAATGCATGTAGCCGATTAAAATAAAACATCAAAACATTCAATGAAGTTCATACACAACCCTACCCATATATTACCCATACATCAATCATTTTTAAACAACAACAACATACAATGCATGAAGAAAATAGAATACAAACACAAAACAAAGTACAATGAGTATTGGTGACAATGTCAAATCCAGTCTAGTAGCGGCTGGGAGCTAAATGAAAAAAGAAAAAAAAACTTCTCAAGCCTATGGTGGAAAAACGTCACCCGTCGGGCACAACCATTCATTAATTACAAATGTACAAAACTTAAAAAATTGACTTGTGCAGGCGAACTCGAGTTTCAGCTTTAAGTATCATCATTCCCATAACCTCTGCCTTCATCATGGCCAAAAACAACATTGTCAGGTAGTAAGAATTTTGTCAAATAAATGTATAGCCAAATGTCAAAAAAAAAAATCGCTGCTTGCTGCCCAGTGTTTGCATCTTCCTTTTGTGTGTGGCAACCTGTGCCTCTCAAATCAACCAAGTGTGGACAACCTGCAGCCAACCCAAAGGTGCACACATGCCAACATCACACTGTTCTCCCAAGCCCCACCAGACAAAACACAACCAGCGTGAGGATGATCACACAAGGACAGACTAGATTGCCAACCAATCAAATAAATGATGTTTCTCTTACCACAATCTTGGAGGATTGTCACCTTCCTCTTTAGTAAACGTCCAAAAGTTGCTGAGCATCCCACACGGAAAGACACTAAAGTAAGCGATACACCGGGTGCGGTGGAGTGCTATCAGTACACCCAAATGTAAGGGGCATAAGAAAACAAATGAAGAAACACCCCCTATCAGACCCACGATAGCCATCAATCAAAGGAATAAGCCATGTCTGTCGTGCTGTACACAGCGCTTACCAATTTTATGTTCGAAATGTGTAAGACACGAGCGAGCGCAGATCCTTTGTCCACAGGAGGACGCACCAGGGAAATACAGGTCACGTATGTCACAAATCATGTGGGTTGCTGTAAACAACTGCATTATGTGTTCATGTCCATACACGTGGCACCAGCTTGTTGGCTCCATCTCTCGTGAGCCCACTGATCACACAAAAAATGGCTGCCATCTTGGAAGGGTGTGCTGGTTCTTGTGTTATCATGCACTGGAACTGAGGCACCCAAATAAGAGCGGTTGAACGTAAAGGAATTCTACACGCCCATGCAAAAATGGAAGAACTTCCTTCTAAAGTGGTGTCCCACAATAATTCTGGATCAACAGGGAACAATAAAAAAAAAGAACAAGTTACTTTCTTACCTGGTAACGTTCTTTCAATGGGATGTTCCTCCGACATATTCCACATCTATGACAGTAATCACCACAGCTGTGCTGCTTCGGAAAATGTTTGCCGTCGGTGTCATACGTCGATATGCTGTCCATAGAGGGCCTCCGTCGAGAGCAGACGACACCGGATGTTATTCGTAGGACGCACTATGCCTCCAGCCTCAGTTGTAGTTTTTTCCCAGAACGTGTGGCACCTATCTTCTGCAGTATGACTACAGAAAGCCTTGCGGAAACGTAAGCTGCAATCGCATAAGAAATTCTGTAGAGGGGCAGGCTGGGAGGGTGCGATGTGGAATACGTCGAAGGAACATCCCATCGAAAGAACGTTACCAGGTAAGAAAGTAACTTGTTCTTCTAAGGGATTGCGTCCTCCAACGCATTCCACATCTATGACAGTCTCCCAAAGCAGTAGCAACATATGGAGGAGGGAAAATAATTTAGAATTTAGAATGCCCAATCAAATTGCAGAATAGAGGACAACCCTACCAAAGGCTAAATCTTGCCCATGGATGGAATCCAGGGAATAGTGCCTGACAAAAGTATGGAGAGAGGCCCATGTGGCTGCTTCACAAATATTACGAATGGGAACACCCCTCTGCAGAGCAGTGGAGGCAGCCACACCCCTAGTAAAATGAGCCTGTAAACCCACTTGAGGGTCCTTACCCGCTAGACGGTAGCATTCAGAGATTGTCAAGATGATCCAACGGGACATGGTCTGCTTAGAAACAGCTTGACCTAAACGGCTTCCAGCGTATCCTACAAATAGCTGATCGTCCACTCTAACCCAGGACATGCATGAGATGTAGAAACGTAAAGCTCTCCTAGGATCCAACCTATGGAGCCTCTCCTCTTCCTTACCAGGATGCAGAGGAGGATAGAACGCCAGAAAAATTACCTTCTGGCTCAAATTAAATTCCGACACAACCTTTGGAAGAAAAGAAGGACGAACCCCAAGGACAATCCTGTCCTTATGAAACACTGTGAAAGGTGGCTTGGCAGATAGTGCCTGCAACTCACTAACTCTGCGAGCGGAAGTAACCGCAACTAAAAATACAGTCTTAAAGGACAACAGTCTCAATGGACAAGAATGTAAGGGCTCAAACGGAGCTCCCATCAGGAACTTTAAAACTAAGTTCAAATCCCAACCGGGTAACTGGAAAGGTGACGGAGGAAACACATTAGTTAGCCCTTTCAGAAACTGAGAAATCAAAAGGAATCTTAAAATAAGAACACTCCTCAGACGAGCACTTAAATATGGACAGCGCCGCCAGATAACCCTTAATGGTACCAACTTGCAGGCCCTTGTGGGCTAAGGAAAGCAAAAAAGACAAAACCACAGGAATGGCAAATAAAAAATGATCCGCATTCTTCACCCTGCACCTGTCGCAGAACTTTCTCCAACGGCAACGATACAGGGACTTTGTTGCAGGCCGTCTGGCCGAAAGCAACACCTCCATCACGTCTTCAGAGAGTTCCCAATCCTTATACCTCAACCTTACAGAAGCCAAGCATGAAGGTTGAGGGATCTGACCTCTGGATGGAGAACCTGAACCCGCTCCCGTGAGAACAGATAGTCTCGGTAGGGAAGACGACATGGAGGGCAGATGGACAAGTCGAGAAGGTCCGGGTACCACGTTCTCCGGGCCCATACCGGAGCAATGAGGATCATCCGGGAACCGAACCTCGGTAACCATCCTTGCGAGATGACGGGGACTGGAGGAAACGTGTACAGCAGTGGGAAGGACCACTCTACCACAAACGCGGCCCCCAAGGCTCCTCTTGGAGGAATTTCCCGCGAGCAGAACATTTCGCACTTCCGGTTGACACTGGAGGCAAAGAGATCCACTTGTGGGGTCCGCCAAAGATCACCAGGAGAATCTCCTGAGCCAGCTCCCACTCGTGAGAGATCGCACTCTACCTGCTCAGAGCGTCCGCCATCTCATTTTCGTCTCCAGCAAGATGAACTGCCGACATCGAAATTTCCTGCTGGATGGCCCAGAACCAGGGCTGCATCGCCTCCCTGTACAGAGGAAGTGACCCTGACCCCCCTTTTGTTGAGGTAGTGCATGGCCAGTGTGTTGTCCGTCAGAATGAGGACATTCTTCCCACACAAAGTCGGCAGAAAAGCCTTCAGGGCAAGCCTGACGGCCCTCAGCTCCAACAGATTGATATGAAGTCTGGACTCCGACGAAGACCAACGACCGCTGACTTTCAACTCGTTGGCATGAGCTCCCCATCCCGTGAGGGATGCGTCCGTCACGATCGTCACCTCCGGCCAGAGTAGCCAAAACGGAGCCCCCTTCATCAGATTGCCTTTGACGGCTCTCCACAGAAGGTCCTGGGCGACCGAGGGCGGCACCTGAACGGGGTCCGACATCCTGCGGAGGACTGTGACCACTGCATCTTGAGAGCCCACTGCAGAGATCTCATCCGCAATCGAGCCTCTGGCACCAGAAGAATGCAGGATGCCATGAGGCCGAGCAACCTCAAGAACTCAAACGCTGGGAGACTCTGGGCATGTTGAAACTTGTGCACCATCTGCAGAATGTGATGAGCCCTCACCTGGGGAGGGAAACACTGCCCCAGGGATGTGTCGAGCACTGCTCCGATGTACTGGAGCCGCTGGGTTGGCATCAAGTGGGACTTCAAGTTGAGGGAGAAGCCCAGCCTGTGAAGGGCTTGGCAGGTGACTGACAGATGATCCAGGACTTGCTCGGCAGAGCGCGCCCTGATCAAGCAATCGTCCAGGTAGGGGTAGACGTGAATCCCCCATTTCCTGAGATACGTTGCCAACAACAACATGAGTTTGGTGAAAACCCTCGGGGCAGAGGTCAAGCCTAACGGCAGGAACCGAAACTGAAAGTGCAGGTCTCCAACCGCAAACCTCAGGTACTTCATGTGCTTGGGATGGATCGGCACATGAAAGTAAGCGTCCTTGAGGTCGAGAGACACCAACAATTCCTGAAGTTGAAGGACCTGGAGGACTTGAGAGAGAGTAACCATCTTGAACTTGTCCTTCCTGAGGAGCTTGTTCAAACCATGCAAGTCCATGATGGGTCTCAATCCCCCGTCTTTCTTTGCAATCAAAAAATAAGGAGAATAACATCCCTTGTTCCTCTCCACTACAGGCACCAGTTCTATGGCGCCTTTCTCCAGCAGGGCTTGAAACTCCTGCGCAAGGAGCGGATCCGGACTCTTCAAAGAGAGATTCCCTGGTGGATTGTCACGAGGCCTCTGCCGAAAGGGAAGACAGTAGCCCTGGGCTATATTATCCAGAACCCACACATCTGAAGTAATGGCACGCCATTCTACAAGATGCTGCGCCATCCTTCCTCAAACTGGCGAACCATGGGACATGGCTTCATGACTGACCTGAAGTGGCTGCGGCAGTGCCTGAGGGCAAAGAGGCAACTGCCCGAGCGGCCTTGACACCTCGAGTACCTTGTTTTCCACCTCTGGTACTCGTACGCTGGCCTCTTTGACTTGCAGCCCCCCTCGAAATACCAAAGGTTGAGTAATATCGAAAGGAACCTCCCCTCCATTGCTGTCCCCTTGGACGAAAAGGCAGAGGTTGGCGAACTGCAGCGCTTAACGACTTTGCTGCAGCTTTGGAGGTCTGCAACCTCAAGACTCTCGTCAGCCTTGCTGCCAAAAAGATGGTCACCATCAAAGGGCATGTTGAGAAGCCGGGCTTGTACATCCGGAGCAAACCCCGACTTCCGCAACCACGCAAATCTGCGCATCACGGTGCTCGCCGCCAGTGACCGGCTGACACAGTCTGCCATGTCCAGACCAGACTGAACGGATTCACACATGGCATCCTTGCCATCCTATACAAGGGCAAGAAAGCCATCCCGTTCCTCCCCTTCAGGAATATGTTCAGCCGCCAATGAAACAATTCCACAGAGTGTGAGTGAAACGTGCTAAGGCACACACAGGGTTGGCTGCCTTCAAAGCCATACTCCCTGAAGAAAAGACTTTCTTTGCCCAACCGTCAAAACGTCTGTCGTCCCCATCAGGAGGGATGGTAGGGTATGACGCCTGGTCTGCTGGGGCCCTAGCTGCCTGCACCACCAAACTCTCTGGAGTAGGGTGCATGGACAAGTAGCCGGGGTCGCCACTGGCTGGGCAGTACTTTTTCGGCAACTACTTCCCCACTCTCCGGAGCAGTCCAAGCCGCCGCCACCCTTCGTTGCAAAGCCATATGGAATGGCAGTACCGGGTCATTTGGTGTGCCTTGGTCCAAGATATCTGTCAGGTCATCCTGCAGAAAATCTACTGGTGGCCAGACCACCCCAAATACTCTGTCACCCTCGACATCAGCCGCCTGTACGAAGAGCCAGCATGCGTACCAGGCTCAGGCCTGCCAAACTCAACCTCCAGGGAAGTATTAAGACCACTGGCGTCATGCAAAGACTGACGCAAGTCTTCAATCTGGCTATGACCAGACAAAATCTCGTCAGGGACCTCATCCGGAACCAAACCTTCCTCAGACCCTTCCACCACCTCAGAAATATAATCCACAGGCTGGAATAAATCCCTGGAGGAGGGCACAGAAAAAGGCTCAAAGATAGGTCTCACCTACTTCTTTAGGGCCTTCCTCGGGGTATCCACCAACACACGGGAACCTCCAACAAAGCATCCTCGAAAGGCGTCGACAGAATCGGCGTGGAACGTGGCGCCGATGGCCCGACACAGGCCTTGACGGCAGAGCCCCGAGCGTGTCCTTCGACGGCCTCGGCGCAGATGGTGTCTAGGGTTTCCTCTGAGCCGGAGCTTCGAGTGCACCTCTTGACGGACATGGTGCCGATGGCGTCAACGTCTTCGAAGAAGACCTCACAGGCTACGACGGTCTCGAGGGCGTCGAGGACCGGGACCTGGAGTGGGCATGGCTGGAGCGATCCACCTTGTCTCCATGATCGCGCCGACCACCCGAGCCCGAAGGCGTGCGAGTGGTGGCTCTAGCACGGTCACGGCCGGCTTCTCGCAAAGGCGCGGACGGACCTGAGCCCTGCGATTAAAAAATCACCAACATATTCTTGCAAAATCCCTCCCATTCCGCAGGAGTAGAGTGCTTGTTGGGACAAGCAACCAGCCGATGGGCGGAGTCCTTGGACGAAGATGGGAAGGCGACCGGTGACAGCGCTTCTGCGAGTGCCTCGAAGAGGCAGAGGAATGGTGGGACCCACTCGGGACCGAGGACCCCTGGACTTACGCCGACGATGCAGAGAGTCGCCCCTTGAATCGTCGGTCGAAAGCTCCGCGGATTTCGACTTTCAGGGCTTGGAAACCCTACCGACAGAAAGCTTCTTCCGCTACCGCAAGGCCTTCGAAGTTAACGACTGGCAATCGTCACAATCATCCGTGGCGTGGTCCTCACCGAGGCACTAGAGGCAGGTGTCATGCGGGTCCGTAAGCCATATCTTGGAACCACGGTCCTGACACTTCTTGAAACCCGGCCACGGGGTAGAAGAGGATGAAGACATGATCTTCACAAACGAACAGGTTCGAAGAACCGATAGAGAAATAACTCAGAAGAACCGAGGCGCGCCAAGATCTCCAAAGCGAACACGTTCGCGGAAAAAACGGAACTGAGGCTACGGGCGTCGTGCGTCCTACTTATAACATCCGGTGACGTCGGCTCGACGGAGGCCCTCAGGACAGCGTATCGATGTCATCGACGCAGGATGCAGAAAATGTTCCGAAGCAGCGCAGCTGTGGCGATTACCTGTCAGAAATGCAATACGTCGGAGGACCCAATCCACTCGAAGTACCTCTTTTAACACCCTCTGTAAACCTATTGGAGTTCTATCCAAAATGACCGTCCGCGTACATCATCCAGCTGATTGCAAGCTCCCCCCAACTTTGGGTGGATGGTTATTTATACTTTCAAACCTTTTCCACATATCTCATTTTACAGGACTGGAGATGTTACATAGCGCTGTTTTAAACCCACATTTGTTTCAATGGCCGGTGATATGTTAATTCCTTTATCTAAGCAAATTGTCACTGTAGTCTCCAAATACATTTTTCTCAAAAATTTAAGAGTATTATGGGGCAGATCTTTCAATCTGCTAACTTGCTCCAAAGCTCGTCTCTATCGACACAGTCGAACGCTCTCGAGTAATAAAACATGCATATAATTTAGTAACCTTTTTATACGTTGCATCTGAAATAACGTGATTCAACATGACCATATTGTCTAAGGAACTATGCGCCTGCCTGAAACAAGTTTGTTGTGGTGGTGATAACTTCTTTTCCTTACTCCATTTATTAATGGTTTGCAATAGAAGCGAGCAGAATATTTTGCAGCTAGTGTGTGCCATGGCTAATAGCCAGTAGTTTTTAGGGGAAGTTCTTTTCTTTTTTTTAAAGATGGTACCAAATATGGCCTTATGGCAACTGTCCAGTATTGTGCCCTTTTGCCATATAGAAGTAAACAGTTTTAGGAGAATAAATGCACATTTTTCCGGGTTCCGTTTTAGGACTATATTTGCCAGCTTGTCCGGGCCAGGTGCTCTTGAGGTTTTCATCTTCTTTATTATTTTCAAGATGTCCACCACGCCAAAGTGGAATATCATCCCACCACTATCCCAGCTCATAACGATTATTCCATTCAACTTATTCTCCACATAGTATAACTGGGAAATATATTTTGTCCCCTCTTCCAATGTGATAACATTTACATCTGTGTTTTCATCTTCAATCAGATGCTGTCTGTATAAGTACCATAATTTTTGGGAATCGTGTGTTTTGTATAAGATAAAAATAATTTTCCAATTGGCATTATATCATCATGCTATGGCTTTTAGTCAATTTTTAAACTTCGTTCGATATGCAGTTATTTTCTGCCTCTTCCCACTCTCATTCATCCCCTTATCCCTCTTCAGACTGTTTATTTCTACCTTAACCCCCTTTTTCTTATCATTGATCTGGCTGTCATCCAAGTTATTTGTAAGAAACTGTAACGAACCTTGTTATCTAAACATTGCCAACACCAATAGAGTAAAAACCACCGACCTGTCCTGTTGTTCAAGATGAGAAGACTATAAGAAGCCCACCTCTGGTTACTTTAAGGAGGAGAGATAGAAAAATGTAAGGATTGAAGTAGAGTGATGAAGCATCAGTAGCCTCAATGAAGTGGTGTAGAAGGCAAGAATCCTAATCCCTTAGACGCTGTGTTGTGAACCTGCGGAGCTGTTGCTATCGTAATGAAAAGGAAACCGTTTTATAGAAGACCGACCTATGGACCTAGTAAGCGTCTCAATATAGTCTTGGTGTATCTGAATTTGTGTCTTTGGTTTTGGCTAGAGGGGAATGGCAGTTTTGTTGACTCGCAGGAAATTTCGGGAACACCTGGAGGCTGTGAGAGTCAGTGTATCAAGAGTTATGTAAGAAGGGCGAAGATGGTTAGGTGATTAGAAGCCACCACCCCAGGAGCCCATAATGTCAGAGGCTCCAAATGTACGTACCCGAACAATGTCTATCCCTTCGTTTAGTGAAGTCGAAGGGCGGAACTCGAGGGAATACACAAGTCGGGATGGGAGGAGCAGCGCCGTCCAGCGCGGCTCGAAAGTGTTGCGTGTTGTGGTGTAGCTACAGCGAGAATCCTACGCAGAGAGAACAAATAGTTAAGAGAAGAATAAGATTTTCTGAAGACATAAAGTAGTAATCCTAGAAACAAACTCACGAAGCATTGGTTCACAGGAATAGCAACGCATCTGCGCGTTGTACAGGAGAGTTGATAAGGAATGCTGCAGCTACTAACCCCCGCCATCTTGGAGGGGGAAATGGAAGCAATGTGGACACGGGACCAACAGTGCGACAGAAACCATTGCCTCCTGAGGGATACAACATTATTATGCTTTTTACCCATTCTTTGTGTTATGGTGGCTCTACTACTTTATTATACCCAGTAGATTCCTTATAGCCTGAAAACCATTATGAGCATTCTCTTGTTCCTCAATACTGAGTACATTGAGCATATCATCAAATTTATCCTGTTTTTTTTTCCGTCCAAAATATCCCGTTTCCCCCTGCTGTGCTTTGTATATTCAGGTACTCTCCTTTTCAACCTCTCTTTTGGTAGGGTATAGACAGGTTGCATTTTAATACTTTATGATCACTAAGGAGTGTCAATTTGTGTTCAGAATATTACTTCCAAAAATATAATCGAACCGGTAGCTCACTTTTCCGTTTGTCCAAGTGGGTTGTCTTTCACCCGGGATACATGCCTCTAAATAGGGCAGTCCCCAACTCAAACATATTTACCCAGGTAATCCTATTTATGATTTGTAAGGAGTGGTGCTTCTTACTTCCAAACTTGCTGAAACTGGAAGGGGGGGCTATGTCGTATTCCTCACACAAATCCTGCCATTTTCCCATTTCCTCTAAGGCCTCATCGCAATAGGCATTGAAATCCCTCACTACAAATTGTTGGGGAGAATTCTCATAAATGGCTGATTTCCCTTACCTAATGAGTCCCTCAACAGCTTTGCTGGATTTCTAGGGTTTATTTTTTTCACCTGGTAAGAGTGTGGCCTTTTTTCCCACTCTTCTTTTTTAAACATGCTTATTTTAAACCAAGGCAGGATGCATAACATACAGCATTGCGAAAACATCTCACATTTTCCGACAATCTCATTTAGCACGACCCTCTCCTCTCCACCCCCTCTGGCCCCAGGCCCTCCTCCCCCGGAACTCCTGCTCCGCGAACCCGCATGCCGTGCATCTCCCTCAGGAGTCTTCTTGGTCCTTCAGGGACCACCGAGTATTAATAGGTTTATAGTCAGGGCGGGGAATTTTTGATCATACTCCAGTACTGGGGCCAAGATGTCTTGGAAGCGGTAGAGGACTCCCGCCCTTGCCGCGGTAACCTTTGCCGCGATCAATATATCCTACAGCTTCCCCCACCACTTAGCCATACAGAGGCCGTCTGGGGATTTCCAGAAGCGGGCCAGCACAGTTTTGCCTGCTAGGAGACATTGGGTTCGTTGTTTCGCTCTGTTACCGGAGCGCGGGTAGATTCCGGGGATCGGGACACCCAGCAGGACGGGTTCGGGTTCCAACGGGTGTGCAGTCCCGATGATCTGTTCAATAATTACCATGCAATTCCAGAATTGCATGATCTTAGGACATGTCCACCACATATGGAAGAAGGAGCCCGGTTGGGCACACCCTCTCCAATAGGAATAGTCTACCCGGGGGTTCATGTGGTGAAGCCTAAGAGGGGGGTAATACCATCGCAGCATGATCTTGTACACACATTCCTTATTGGTGACACAGGTAGATGAGGAGTGGGTACAGGACCAGATATCCACACAGGTCTGGTCGTCAATCGGGTGACCCAGGTCGGCCTCCTATTGGGCCATGCACCAGGTTTTTCAAGTTAGGAAGTCACCCATGAAATGTCTATAAAGAGTCGAAATCCTGCCTAGGAATGGCAGATCCTTAAGGGTTAATTCAAGGGGGATGGGGGGCATGTGGCCGCCTCGAGAGTTTGGGGATGCGAGCACCAATGACGCAGCTGGAAATATGTAAATCTGTCTCTTTCTTGGAGTTGGAACATCTCCTTGCATTTTTCGAAAGTGCAGGGTATGTTTCCGGCATATAGCTGTTCCAGTGTCTCGAGGCCTCCATCTATCCAGTTTCGGAAGTTGCAGGGGTTCGCCCCAGGCGAGAAGGTTGGGTTGTGGAAGATTGGTGATAGGGGGCTTAGTCCTCTCGGGATTCCCTTTTGTTTCAGAGCCCAGTCCCAGGAGCTTAGAGTGAGTTTGGTTGTCAGCAGAAGTCTCTTCCAACACTCTCAGAGGGGGGCTGGATATGTGGAGGAAACCGCAGGGGGAGCGGGAGTTGTGCTTGCTCCAGTTCCACCCATCTGGGGCGGGCTGTGATTGCCAAGCACGGATGTGAGCTAGTTGCGCTGCCACCCTGTAAGCCTGAAAATCGGGGACTCCCAACCCCCCCAGTCTAGCGCTGCCTACCAGAGTCTTATGGGAGATTCTGGGTTTTTTGCCCCTCCATATAAACTTTAGCATTTTCCTCTGCAAGTCTTGAAGGGCGGGGGTAGGGACTGCTACTGCGAGGGAGGAGCAAGCATAGAGAAATCTCGGGAGCAGGTTCATTTTAGCAGCCGTAATGCGTCCCATCAATGCGATTTCTTGTGATGACCAATGCTTCAGATCCCCTTCCAGTTCCCAAAACAGTCAAGGGAAGTTGGCCTGGTATGTGTCTTTTGAGTTTGCCGCGATGTTAACTCCCAGGTAAGGGATGGTCTGCCTCTTCCATGCGATTGGGCACATCCTGGTTAGCGCCACCCGTTACCCCCGAGGGAGGCCGATGCCCAAGGCTACCGATTTGGAGAAGTTGACCGCGAAGCCGGTGACCTCCCCAAAGCTAGCTATTTCCACTAGGGAGTGCTTTACTGAGGAGCTGGGCTCTGAGAGCGTAAGCAGCACGTAGTCGGCATTTAGCGCAATTTTGTATTGGGATGGGCCAACCTGGGGACCCTTGATTAAATTGTTCAGCCTGATTCTCTGGGCAAAAGGTTCCATAGTTAGCGGGAAGAGTAAGGGCGACAGCGTGCAACCTTGTCTTGTCCCACAGATCATAGGTATTGGGTTGATAAAGATCTGTTGCTCCTCAGGAGGGTTTTTGGGGTTTTGTAGTTGGCCAGTACCATTGTCTGAAAGGTTAGGCCAAAACCGAAGGTATCTAAGGTGAATCTCAAATGTCCAGTCTACCCTGTCAAACGCCTTGATGGAGTCTAGGGCCATTAATGCGAGGCCCTGGGAGTTCCGGGAGGAGATGTCCACCAGGTTCAGGGTTCCACGAATATTGTCTCCTGCCGCTCTGTTTAAAACGAAGCCTGTTTGATCGCGGTGAATTATGTCCGGAAGTATGTGAGAAAATTGGCTAGGATCTTGGAATATAGGTTAACATCTATGTTCAACAGGGTGATTGGCCTGTTTGAGGCTGGACATTCCCTGGCTTGGGTAGGAGGATCATAGTAGATTCCTGCACCAAAGTGGAAGGGATCAGCTAAGGCTTGAATATTTTATAGAATCTCGAGGAGAACCCATCTGGGCCGGATCCCGAGTTTTAAGGGATTTGATGGCTTCTTCAACAGCCTCGTCGGTGATCGGTGCCTCCAGGCTCTCTCTCGTCGGGTCAGGCAGGCGCAGCAAGGCTGCTCCCCGCAGGTATTCCTCTTGTTAAGATTGATCCCATGGGGATGCGGTCATCACCTGGGTTAGGTGGTCCACTGCCAGCTGTTACTTCGACTCTGCATATTGAATCACTCCTTGAGGATCGCGTAGCCCAGTGACGGTATTGATACGTCTAGCTTTGCCCAGCTTGGTTACCAGTAGTTTGTTTGCTTTGTTGTTTTTCGCATAGTAGAATTGTCTGGTCTTGACTATTAGTTGCCCGGTATGCTCGGCGTAGTGGGCCTCTAGTTTCTTTCTGGCTGTGCGAATGGCCAGTTGTGTCCTTTCTCCTTACGAGTTTCCTCCGCTGTTTGAAGCTCCTCCTCAAGAGCTTGCCAGGCTCTTCGCCTGTTTCGGTGAAAGGCCACCTCTTGTGCTATCAGCTCACCCCTGATCACTGCTTTCATCGTGTCCCAGTTGTTTGCGGGGGATATGTCTGTAACCTGGTTTTCCTCGAGGAAGTTCTTGATCGTGGTTGCGATTTTATCCCTTATTGCCATGTCATTGAGGATCGGTCGTAAAGAGACCATCTGCCTGGGGCATTGGCTTTCGGGGCTCCATGATTATTGGCGCATGGTCAGATAGGACCCTTGGGCCAATGGTTACCTTGTTAGCGTAGGCGAGAGTTTGAGGGGAAGTTAAGAGGAGTTCGATTCTTGAGAAAGTTTGATGAACATAGGAGTAAAAGGAGTAGATAGGTGGAGCACCCGCCGCAAGTCAACCACTTCCATAGTTCTGAACAGGTGCAAGAGGCTGAGCGCCTGCGTAAAATCTTCAGGGGTGGGAGGGTGAGATTGGTCTCTGGTGGGGTCTGGTACTCCGTTGAAATCCTCCCTATTATTGTCTGGCATTCTATAAAGCCCAAGAGGGAGGCGCCCAGTGAGTGGTAGAAGATTGCTTGCCCCGAGTAGGGGGCGTATACTGAGACAAAGGTGTAGAGGTCTCCCAGTAAAAGGGATTTAACTGCTATGAACCGGTCCTCTGGGCAAGTTTTTGAGTCTAGGACCTGGGGGTTTAGGTCTTTCCGGAATAGGATCGCAGTGCCCCCCTTCTTAGAGCCCCCTGAGGCGAGGAACTTGCGTGGATATAGACGGGAGAGTAAACGCCCAAAGTCTGCCAGAAGGAGATGAGTTTCCTGGAGCATCGCCACCCCTGTCTCTTCATCTTGTAGTTTTTGTAAGATCGACTTGCGCTTGGCGGGGGAATTCAGCCCTTTGACTGAGTGAGAGGAGTTGTAAAGTCTGGTGTTCCTGGGTGTTAGGGAGAATTCTCTGTACAGGCCAATTTCCCAAACCTAGTGAGTCCCCCCAGCAGCTTTGCTGGATCTTTGGGGTTTATTTATTTCTCCTGCTAAGAGTGAGACTCTTTCTCACACTCTTGGGCATGATTTGAGAATGTCCTTTGACTATTCAATGTGTTTCATGAGCTATGGGGTCTTTTACTCCATAGGGCATCATGTGTTTTTGGTATGTGTGTTACACAGCATCCTCAGTGCAGTAACACAGGGGTGTCAGTGACCCCCCAAACAGACTTCAAACCCTGGGACTGGCTACTGTCTCCCAGGGCATGTAAAGTCACCATTGGCTTTACTAGTCTCAAATTGTGAACAGAACCAGTACAAACCATCTACTTGTGGAAGTACTGGTAGGGGTAATTAGATTGCCCCTGGGTCTGTTTTCCAAGGGGGGCACTGTCCAGTCCCCCCTTGTCGAGTTTCTGGCTGGTGGCAGTGGTTACCACGCAAAATATTACGCCGGAATATTTCCTATGGGATTTTCTCATTCATTTTAAACGCACCACTTTTTTAGTACAATGTTAAAGATACCGCCGGGTTATTTATTTAATATTTATTCCCCGGTTGAGTCTTTTCGCGAGGACTTGGTTTTACAATGGCGTTTGTGTTCGCCTTTGTAACTCCAACCCAAGTCGATCCCTTTGTTCCACTTTTGGCAGGCTTCTGCACAGAAGCCTCCAAAAGTGGTGCCACTCTGTCTAGGTCTACAGGATGTGTGGGAGGGGGGAATAGGCACCCTGGACTGAGTTGCCTCAGCAACTCAAGTCGCACACCACTTAGCATGTTTCAGTGACAGCTAGGACTGATGAATGGGGGTTTTCTGCATAAAAGCAGGGCTTTGGGGACTGGAACTTCAGAAGTCGCCACAGGACCTAAAGAATCCGAAGAGGGAGAAGCTGAGCCGACCTGCAACAACGACACCACCGGTAGAGCCCTGCCGAACCGATTCACCACTTCCCAACGACAGAGAAGATCTTCTTCCAGGAGAGTCTTCTTCCTTTGAGCTGGTGGGGTTAACCAGTTTGCCCCTTTTTCGCCTTTCTGGATCGTCTCGTGGTCGAATCGCCCGTGTCAAGCACCCCGGCGGCCGGATAGCCACGCTTCACCACTACCGCGAATAAAAGGGTAGTACCTTTTAACCAGGAAACTCCGCGGCTGGTTTCTTCACTGGCAGTGCAACGACCTCCAGCGTTCCTCCACGTCGAGATCTTCTCTTCGGCTGGACGAAACAGCGACTTGCACCTGCTGCCAGGAACAACTGCCGCCGCTGGAGCTTTTCTCACCATTTCAGGTACTGTGTCCTGCCTGGTCACCCTTGCAACAGACTGTTCAAGGTGTCCTGTAAATCCTTGACACTCTATCCTGGGGTGACCTCGGACCTGTTAACTAACTTTTCTGAACTGATCTAACTCCTTTTTGAGCTCTCTCCAAGAGTGGGCCTGGCCTATAAACTTTTTGCTCTACAGTAGACCCTGCCTTTCTTGACTTACTGTAGTTCTTTAAAAGTGTTGGTATTGTGTGTTTTCCTATTCCTGCCTTTTCTCTCCCTTTTTAAATAATTATTGGAGTGCCATCTTGGTGAAGCGCTCACCTCTGTGTTGATAATAAGTGGTGTTCTTTTCCTAAGACTTGTCGAATAATTAATCAAAGAGGTGAATATATTTCTAGTGACTGTTTGAACTTGCTTGACATATTAGTGCCAGTGTATTTTTTACAAGTGTGTTTTTAAATAAATAATTATATACTTTTATACCAAAGCTCTGGTCAGTGTTTGCTTGTACTGTATTTTTGTACCTAATGTGAATACTCTATATACTGCCTAACTCTTCTTGAGAGAAGTCTGACTGCTCAGCCACAGCTACCAGGTAAATCTGGGTGGTGCAGACTGCTACCAATTGGGTTTACTGCTAACACCTGTAGTCTTAAACTTTTTGCAGTGGTTCCTAAGGGAACTGCACAAGTTTCTGCCCAACAGTGGACTAGAGTTCCACCCGCCCTGAATTTGGGGTGGAGGAGGTCGGAGGGAAGCAGACTAGTTGCCATCATGGGTGAGGGTTAGATGCGTGTCGTCCTGCTCTTGGGGTCTTAACTCTGGCCCCCAACTGGACGCCATAACTTTAACTAGTGGGGTGGTCGACATTGTGAGTGCGGCCAAACCCCTGGCCAACCGGGCCACTTGAGTCAATACTGAATTCCAAGGACACAAGGATGGAACGTACCTTGGAATGGGCATAGGCTGTGGGTGAAGCCCGCCACCGTAGTCAGTAATGGTCGTCCGCTGGGTCGGGAATGACAGGTCGCTGCAGAAGATAGCTAAGCGCCTAGACAGAGTATGCAGCTAAGGTTCATGTGGTGCGATCCGATCTTTGTCTACCTCCTCCTGTTGTTTCGAGATGCCCTGGACCATGAGGATCGCCTGGGTTGCGGGGAGGGAGCGGCCTCCTGGTTTCCTGCCACCTCTGGGTTCGGTGAGACAGGCTCTTTGGGTGACGATGGGTGCATGATCTTGATAGCGTCTTCAAGATGGCTAATTCTCCGCCAAGTGCGGTTATATGAAAACTTTAAGGCCGTTACAAATAGCCATCTGTACCGCACCTGACGTTCTTGGGGGAAGAGGGCCAGGGGCCGGAGCGCTTTTCTCCTTTGGAGGGTTAGAAGCGACACGTCTTGGTAAATCTGAAGAGGCGAGCCCTGAAAGGAGAGTTCATCTCGCGTGCGGCTAATGGGTGAGATGGCCTCTTTTGTGGTGAAGGAATGGACCTTGGTGATGACATCTGGAGGGAGGTCCGAGTCCACTCCCCGACGTGGGCACCGTCTGTGGGTGCGATCTAGCTGTAGTTGGGGTTTGTCCAGATGCAGGAGTAGGGCTTGGAAAAAGTCCCCCACATATTACGGCAGGTTTTTATCTAGAACAGAGGATGGGATCCCTCAGATCTGGAGGTTATTGTTACGGGCCCCGTTTTCAAGATCCTCCTTCTTAAATTCCAGGATTTCGCACTTATCACGTAGGGATCTGATTGATTGTTGAATTTCTCCCAGTGTGGTTGTCTGATCTTGGGAGCGGTCCTCGATCTCCCCCAGCCTCTGTTCCACTTCCGTCACCCTTTGATCGATTTGCTCTAGTTTGGAGGTCAGCTCTGTCATGCAGGACCTAAATTCCGCCTTAATATCTACCATGAAGGCTAACAAATCTCCCCTGGTGGCTAGGGGGTCTCCCTCCTCCTGGGGTGTCTGTAGGGTAAGTTTGGCGAGGTCAGGTTTTCTACCTTTGTCTGATGCCGTGAACATGGTGGCAATGTCCGTATTTTTGCTGGCTTTCGGTTGTTTAGACATGATGCCGACTTGAGCGGAAGAGGAGGCGTTATAGGTTTTGATTTGAGATCCGTTCGGAGAGCGCCGATCTAGGTTGGAGTGCAATGGTCCTGCGCTGCTGGAGTGGAGCTCCCGAGGGCCGAGGTCCAGCCCGGACTGTGCCGGTTATGGGCTCCCACTGACCGATAAGGGGAAGAGGGGGGGTTATCCTTTCTTCGGTGACGAGAGATAAACAGACCCCTTCGGTCCCTGGGCTGGGGGACAGAAGCCAAGAGGGGAGGTGGACCAGGGCACCCCAGGAAGTAGGTGACAGCTGTTTATTCTGCCTGGGGGGGGTAGGGGGTTGTGGGAACAGTGTCTCCCTCCTGCGAGGGCAAGGGGGCAGGGACACTTACCGGGTCCGGGTCAGGAGCAGAGCTGCAGCCCCCGGTGATTACCCTGCAGCCACAGAGGCCTTGTGGAAGACTATGTGGACTGTTGCATGCCTGGGGGGGTGTGGGGGGGCTGAGTGGGGAGTTTTATTGCCTGGCAGAATAGCTTGCCCATGTTACGGCGTGGGTGCGGGTTCCAGTTATCGTGGGGGCCCAGATCGGGGACTGTGGTCCTGTAGTTCGTTGCAGTGGGATCCCCTCCGCTTGTAGTCCAGATAGTGCCACAGTTGTGACCCCAGGATCTTGCTGATGGGCGAGGAAGAGAGGGGGACCACAATTTAGATGGAGAGGAGTGTGATAAATCCCCACGCTCCTTTAGTTGGGGGAGAGGAGCTGGGAGAGGATATGGGCCGGGGCGCCCCAGAAGTGTGCATGAGGACTTTATGTTGTAGGTTCCTGGGCGAGAGGTAGAATCCTAGCAGGATCTGGGTGATGCTTGCTCCAGTGGCCGCGGTGAAGGGGGCGGGGGGTTAAATCACGTAGGATGTCTGGTCTTTCTTCTTGCACCAGCTGGGGCCTGCATCAGCCACAGGCCGGCCCCCGCCTCTCAGACCCAAGCCGGACCTGTCCGAGTGTGCCCTGCCTGCGCTGCTTTCAGTGCCTGAGCCCCCTAAGTGCTGAGGTTCCCAGGGAGGAGGGGCTGTACCCCTAGGGGGCCCGAGCCAGTCCAGAGCGCTCCACGGGGGCCCCTCTAATCTCGAGGGGCACCGCGGCTCCCGTTGGGTGTCATGCCGGGAGCCGGGACTGCCAGCAGCGCCCCGTGGAGGCAGGGCGCTCACTATTCCTCCCGCAGCACAAGTGGGGCTCCTCCGCTGCAGATCCTCGGTATCTCCAGGTATGCGTTTGCTGGGTCCGGGCAGCCCGCAAGCCCCAGGGCACCAGAGCGCGCCCACTGCAGCAGCGTTCGTCGGGGGCAGCCTAAGCCCTCAGGCGGAATACGCGACCGCCATCTTGGTTTTTCTGGCGCCGTCTGGAGTCGAAGAGCTCCGTCGATATTGCAGTGAACTGGAGGAGCGTTTAGCTTTCATCTTCGGGCCGGCGGTGCCTGGGATATTCCGGTCGCCTTGGGCGTCAGCGGTGACCCAGCAGGATAGTGGTGGGCTGAATATTTTTACTTGTGCGGCAGGCTTCCCACGGATGGCTTTAGGCGAGCAGCAGCCACATCGATGGTGCTCCAAGCCACGCCCCCTTTTTTCCACTCTTACTTGTATTTTGCTGTATGTATTTTTAACATTTTTGTGATCTTGGGCTCTGGAGCCTCATCTACTCCATGAGCATCATTTTTTGTGTGTGTTACACAGCACTTTCATTGCAGTGACACTGGGTTGTCTTTTAGACTTACCCCGACTCCATTTTTCTGGGACTGACTACTGTCTCGCAGAAACATGTAAAGTTGCCATTAACTTTATGTAGTCTCTTTAAACCACAGACCCAGTACACCCCATCTTACATGGAGTATTGGAAAGGGTTAATTCCTATCCCTTTTTGTCTGTTTCTCTTGGAGCACTGTTTCGCTCCCTTTTCATCAAGACTTGGCTAGTGGCAGTGGAAACTACCCTATTTTTTCTAGAGTGGTTATCTTATAATATAACCATGGTAATGTTTTAGGCTATTATATTAGCATCGGACATAAACCCGCTTGACCAAATATATTTTATTTCGGCTCCGGCTGGGTATATTCATCATTTCTTTTTGTTAAAGTCTTTCTCGTGTTTTACTCTGTTCGCCAGGTTTGGACCCTTTGTTCGACTTCTTTTCGCGGGCTTCTGCACAGAAGCCCTCCTCAAGGTGCCTGAAAGTCTGGGTAGGCAGGATGTGAGGGAGGGGATCTTAGGACACCTGCCATGGGTTCCCTTGGTAACCCAAGTCGCATTCCTGTTTGATTGGCTGGGTGACTGTCCTTGCCAGGACAGCCACCCTGCTGTGTGATTGACAGCCAGGTTATATGAATGGGGGAAAACTGCATAAAAAGCAGGTCTCTGGGACTGGAAAGGCAGAGTTGCCACTGGAACGAAAGAACCAACGAGGAGCTGACAGAAGAGGACCCCCTACAACAATTGAACCACCCGGTGAAGCCCTGCTGCATGTCCAAATCTCCAGAATCCGACGACAGAGAAGATCCTCCAGGAAACTTCTTCCCTTGAGCTGGTGGGACCAACCAGTTTGCCCAAACTTCAAGCCAGGACGACTCCTCTAGTCAAATTCGCTGTACAGAGCTTCAGTGGGCCGGATAGCCAGGAAGGTCGGACTCTGCTTGGGTTTTAAGGAGCGCAACTTGTATTAGTTGCTTTGCTATGCTGCTGGTTTCTTCACTGGGTAGTGCAGGATCCTCCAGTCTTCTTCCTACTTGTCAATCCGACAGTCGCTTCAGGAACCGTGAGCCTGCAGGAACTACCAGGAACGTCCGCCTCAGCTACAGCATCCTCTCAGTTTTAAAGGTACTGTGCAAATCCGGTTGTTCGTTTCGTTCAGCTGTGGTGAAAGTGTTTTAAATCTTTCTCCAAACCGAGGGCTTGTCCTTCTCTTCGAACAAATTTTCTGCCAACCAACCTCGTCCAGAATCCGTGGCACGAACTTTACCGTGATCTACCCTGAACCGTGTGATCTTGAGCAAAAGACTTTTGACTCATTGACTTTGGCCCTAAGCCTTTTTCTACCCGATTCTATCACTGTAGTTCCTCTTGCTCAATTGCCCCGAGTACTTACCTGTTGGTGTGGTTCAATTTCTATTAACTTTGTTTTTCCCTACCTTTTAAATTGCAGTAGTGCCATTTTGCTCCCACTTCATTTTGTGAGCCTAACTTGTCTGGAACTTATTGGGAGTGGTGTGGAGTATTAAGAGTGTGGTTTTTAAACTGCTTATAATAGTGTAATGTTATACAACTGAAAAGTAAAATAAATGTATATCCTTTTACTTGAAAACCTTGAGTCAGTGTTTGCCTGAATCATAGTAATTGCTGTCCTTTGTGTAACTATTTGATACTGCTCACTTACTCTTGAGATAAGTCTGGCAGCTCAGCCATCGCTACCACTTCAACTGTGCAGTACAGGCTTGTACCAAAGGTGAATTTGTACTGTCACTTGTAGTCTTAATTGTGTGTGGTGTTCCCAAAGGGTACTGCATATAATTCTGCCTAACAAAAATCTGATTTGGGGGATTCAATCAATCATCCTTCAATTGTGTATAATGAACAAGTTCCTCTCTTACCCGGTAACGTTCTTTCGATGGGATGGTCCGACAACGTATTTCATATCTTTGACAGTAATCACCACAGCTGTGCTGCTTCAGAAGAAAATGTCAGCGTCTGCGTCCTGCATCGATGACGTTGATGCGCTGTCCCCGAGGACCTCCTCCGACGGCCGACGTCACCCGATGTGATAAGTAAGACGCACGACGCCCGTAGCCTCAGTTGTAGTTTTTTCCCCAGAACGTGTGACACCAGTTTTCTGCCAGTCAGACAAACAAGGCCTTGCGGAAACGTAAGCTGCAATCGCATATGAAATTCTGCAGCGGGGAAGGTAGGGAGGGAGCGATGTGGAATACGTTGTCAGACCATCCCATCGAAAGAACGTTAGCAGGTAAGAGTAACTTGTTCTTCGAGGAGATTGGGTCCTCCGATGTATTCCATATCTCTGACAGACTCCCGAAGCAGTACCAAAGCAAGGAGGTGGGAAAAGAATTTAGAACACAAATTTAGCATGCCCAATCAAATTGCGGAATAAAGAACTGCCTTGCCAAAGGCCAGATCCTGTCCTCAGATGGAATTGAGGGAGTAGTGACGTACAAAAGTATGTACAGAAGCCCAGGTGGCTGCATCACAGATGTTACGAATAGGAACACCCCTCTGTGGGGCAGTAGATGCAGCCATACCCCTGGTCGAATGGGCCCGCAAGCCAGCCGCTGGGTCCTTACCCGCCAAGCGGTAACACTCGGAGATAGCCAAAATAATCCAACTAGACAAAGTCTGTTTCATCACAGCTTGTCCAAAACGCTTACCAATGAAGAGTTGATCGTCCACTCTGACCCGGGACCTGAGTGAAATATAAAAGCCCAACGCTCTCCTAGGTTCAAGCCTATGGAGCCTCTCCTCTTCCTTACCAGGATGCGGAGGAGGATAGAATGCCGGAAGAACAACCTTCTGGCCCAAATGAAATTCCGAAACCACCTTCGGAAGAAAGGAAGGACAACGCTGTCCTTATGAAATACAGTGAAGGGTGGCTTAACTGAAAGTGCCTGTAACTCACTTTGCGAGCGGAAGTAACCGCAACCAAAAACACAGTTTTAAGTGTTAACAGTCTCAAAGGGCAAGAATGCAAAGGCTCAAACGGAACACCCATAAGAAACTTAACAAGTTTCAAATCCCAACCGGGCACCAGACAAGGTGACAGAGGGAACACATTAGTGAGCCCATTCAAAAACTGAGAAATTAAAGGAATCTTAAAATAGGAACATTCTTCAGACGAGCGCTTAAATATGGACAGCGCCGCCAGGTAATCTTTAATGGTACCCACTTGCAAGCCCCTGTGGGCCAAAGAAAGAAAAAAAGACAGAACCATGGGAATGTCACATTCAAAAGGATCCACATTCTTAACTCTGCACCAGTCGCAGAATTTACGCCAACAGCAACGGTACAGAGAATTTGTTGCCGGCCGTCTGGCCGAGAGCACCACCTCCAACACATCTTCAGGGAGGTCCCAATCCTTATAGCTCAACCTTTCAGAAACCAAGCGTGAAGGTTGAGGGATCTGACCTCTGGATGGAGAACCTGACCCCCCCCCCCCTCCCGTGAGAGCAGATCGTCTCGGTAGGCAAGACGACATGGAGGGCAGATGGCCAAGTCGAGAAGGTCCGGGTACCACGTCCACCGGGTCCACGCCAAAGCAATGAGGATCATCCGGGACCCTAACCTCCGCAGTACTTGCAGGATGACGGGTACTGGAGGAAACGCATACAGCAGTGGGAATGACCACTCCACCACAAACGCGTCTCCTAAGGCTGCTTTTGGAGAAAATTCCCGCGAGCAGAACCTTTCGCACTTCCGGTGGACACTGGAGGTGAAGAGATCCACTTGAGGGGTCCCCCAAAGGGCGAAGATCTCCAGGGGTATCTCCTGAGCCAGCTCCCACTCGTGAGAGATCGTGCTCTGCCTGCTCAGAGCGTCCGCCGTCTCATCGTCGTCGTCTCCGGCCAGATGAACAGCAGAGATCCAAACTTCCTGCTGGATGGCCCAGAACTTGAGTTGCATCGCCTCACTGCACAGAGGAAGTGACCCTACCCCTCCCCCTCCCTCTCCCTCTCCCCCTTTTTGTTGAGGTAGTGCATGGCCACCGTGTTGTCCGTTAGGATCAGGACACTCTTTCCTCGCACAGTCGGCAGAAAAGCCTTCGGGGCTAGCCTGACGGCCCTCAGCTACAACAGATTGATATGGAGTCTGGACTCCGACGGAGACCAACGACCGCCGCCTGTCAACTCGTTGGCATGAGCTCCCCATCCCGTGAGAGATGCGTCGGTCACGATCGTCACCTCCGGCCAGGGAAGCCAAAACAGAGCCCCCTTCATCAGATCGCCTTCGACGGCCCACCACAGAAGGTCCTGGGCGACCGAGGACGGCACCTGAACAGGGTCCGACATCCTGCCGGAAGATTGCAACCACTGCATCTTGAGTGCCCACTGCAAAGATCTCATCCGCAGACGAGCCTCTGGCACCAGAATAATGCAGGATGTCATGAGGCCGAGCAACCTCAAGAAATCGAACGCCGGGAGCGTCTGGGCAAGTTGAAACTTGTGCACCATCTGCTGAATGTGAAGAGCCCTCACCCAGGGAGGAAAACACAGCCCTGGGGATGTGTCGAGCACTGCGTCAAATGGGACTTCTTTAAATTGAGGGAGAAGCCCAGCTTGTGAAGAGAGTGGCAGGTGACGGACAGATGATCCAGGACTTGCTTGGGAGAGCTCTCCCTGATCAACCAATCGTCCAGGTAGGGGTAGACGTGAATCCCCCCTTTCCTGAGATGCGCTGCCACCACCACCATGAGCTTGGTGAAAACCCTCGGGCGGAGGTCAATTCCAACGGCATGACCCGAAACTGAAAGTGCGAGTCGCCAACCGCGAACCTCAGGTACTTCTTGTGCTTGGGATAGATAGGCACATGGAAGTAAGCGTCCTTGAGGTCGAGAGACACCAACCAGTCCTGAAGTTGAAAGGCCTGGAGGACGAGAGAGAGTAACCATCTTGAACTTGTCCTTCCTGATGAGTTTGTTCAAACCGCGCAAGTCCATGATGGGTCTCAATCCCCCGTCTTTCTTCGAAAATCAAAAAATAAGGGTAATACGATCCCTTGTTCCTCTCCGCTACAGGCACCAGTTCTATGGCGCCTTTCTCCAGCAGAGCTTGAATTTCCTGCGCAAGGAGCGATTCTGGACTCTTCAAAGAGAGGTTCCCAGGTGGATTGTCGAGAGGCCTCAGCCGAAAGGGAAGACAGTAGCCGTGGGTTATGATCTCCAGAACCCACACATCTGAAGTAATGGCACGCCACTCTACAAGATGCTGCGCCAGCCTTCCCCAAACCGGCGAACCATGGGACCTGACCTAATGACTGAGTGGTAGCGGCTGCGGCGTTGCCTGAGGGTAAAGAGGCAAGTCCCTGAGCGGCCTTGGGACCTCGAGTACCCTGTTTTCCACCTCTGGTACTCCTACGGTGGCCTCTTTGACAGCTCCTCTCGCTTTACTGAAGGACGAGTAATAACGCAAGGAACCCCCCCCTCCATTGTTGTCCTCTAGGTCGAAAAGGCGGAGGTTGTCGAACTGCAGCGCCCAACGACTTAGCTGCAGCTTTGGAGGTCTGCAACCTCTCAGGGCTCTCGTCAGCCTTGCTGCCAAAAAGATGTTCACCGTCAAAGGGCATGTTGAGGAGCCGGGACTGCACATCAGGAGCGAACCCCAACTTCCGCAACCACGCAAACCTGCGTATTACGGTGCTCGTCGCAATGGACCGGCTGACACAATCTGCCATTTCCAAACCCGACTGAACGACCTCACACATGGCATCATTGCCATCCTGGACCATAGCAAGGAAACCATCCCGTTCGTCCCCTTCGGGAATTTGTTCAGCCGCTAATGCAACACATTCCACAGAGTGTGTGTGAAACGAGACAAGGCACATACAGAGTTGGCCACCTGAAGCGCCATACCCCCTGAAAAAAACACTTTCTTCGCCCAGCCATCAAAACGTTTGTCGTCCCTATCCGGAGGGATGGTAGGATACGACACCTGCTTTGCCGGGGCCGTAGCCGTCTGCACCACCAAACTCTCTGGAGTGGGGTGCCTGGACAAGTAGCAGGGGTCACTACTGGCTGGACGGTATTTTCGCGACAAAGACTTGCCCACTGCCGGGAGACTCTCCGGAGCAGTCTAAGCCGCAGCCACCCTTCGCTGCAGAGCCATATGAAACGGCAGTACCGGGTCAGTGGGGGGGGGGGGGGGGGCCAAGATCGCGGATGTCCGTGAGATCATCCTGAACAAACTCCCCTGGGGGAGCAGACCATCCCAAGTACTCGGTGACCTGAGACATAAGGCGCCGGTACGAAGAATCGGCATGAGTGCCAGGCTCAGACCTACAAAACTCCACCTCCGGAGAGGTGTCCAGTCCACTGGCATCATACAGTGACTGCCTCAGGTCATCAACTTGGCTATGGCCCGAGAGAAGCTCATCTGGCACCATACCGGAACCAAGCCCTCATCAGAGCCCTCATAACCCTCTGAAATGTACTCCAGTCGGTGAGAGGAAGACACCTGTGGACCAAAGCTATGCCTGACCTTAGCCAGAGCCTTTCGAGGGGCTTCACCCGTGCCACGGGGCCCCTCCGACACCACTGCCTCGAAAGGCATCGAGAGCGCCAAACGAATCGGCACCAGCGTCGAGAGAATCGGCATCGACGTTGAGAGAATCGGCGTCGACGTCAGCCGCAGCGCCGCCAGCATCGACGGCTTCAACACAGGCCTCGAAGCCAGAGCTCCGAGCGAGTCCTTCGACGACCTAAGCGCCGACGAACCCCTCGGAGGCGGGGCCTCGAGAGAGACCGTTGACAACCTTGGCGCCACAGGCATCGACATCTTCCTCGAAGACTGCACAGGATCACGCGGTCTCGAGTGCGTCGAGGACGGGGACCTGGAACGGGCATGGTGAGAACGGTTACCCATGTCCGAGCGGGACCTCTCCCGCGAACTGTGCCGACCACCCGAGCCCGAAGGCGTGCGAGCGGTGTCTCTCGACCAATCACGACCGACCCCACTCGGAGGCGCGGACGGACCGGTGCCCTGCGATTCGAGAATCGCCAACATCTTCTTCCCGAAGGAAGCCCATTCCTCCGGTGTCGCTTGCATGGTGGGATACGCGACCCGCCGACGGGCGGAGTCCTCGGAAGGGGACGGGGAAGGCGACCGATGCCGGCGCTTCCGGGAATGCCTCGAAGAGGCAGAAGAGTGGCGAGACCGACTCCTGGAAGGAGACCCACTGGACCTCTGACGAAGACGCGGAGAGTCGCCTCTCGAATCATCCGTCGAAAGCCCCGCAGACCTTGACTTCCGGGGCTTAGACACCCTACCTACCGACAACTTCTTGTGCTCCCGCAAGGCCTTGGCCGTGAACGACTGGCAGTCGCCACAGTCGTGTCGTGGGCCTCCCCGAGGCACCAGAGGCAGGCGTCGTGCAAGTCCGTTACCAACATCTTGGACTCACAGTCCCTGCATTTCTTGAAGCCTGGACGCGGGGTTGAAGACAAGGTAGACATCGTCACGGACAGGCTTTTTCACAAAACCGAACAGGTTCAAAGAACCAAGAAGATTACAACAGAAACTCCAAAGAGTCGAGGTGTACCGAGATTCACGAAGCGAACACGTTCGCGGAAAAAACGGAACTGAGGCTACGGGCGTCGTGCGTCCTACTTATCACATCGGGTGACGTCGGCCGTCGGAGAAGGTCCTCGGGGACGGCGCATCGACGTCATCAACGCAGGACGCAGACATTGTTTTTCCGAAGCAGCTGTGGTGATTACTGTTAAAGATATGGAATACGTCGGAGGACCCCAATACCCTCGAAATAACCTTACCGACAGCATCTAAATGTACCCCCACCCCCAAGGCAGGAATAAACATTAATGAAAAGTATTTCACCCAAATGACCAAGCTTTCCTACAATGGCACACATAGCAAAAGGGGAACAACCACATATCATACGCTCTTATCGTTAAAGGGCATTTAGCCCCAATGCAAAGCCCCCTGCTGGTCATCCCTTACCCCCACTAATAGCTGTTTTGGTCAAGATATTATAGCCATCTAAAACTACAGTGCAATGTATCCACGTCTCCTGTAGGGCAAACATCACAGTTTTCCACAAAGTTAATTCCATCTTTAAGTGAAAAAGAACTAAACCATCTACTATTGCAGGAGATAATGGTTATTTCCAGGTCAACCTCCTTATCTCAACATTCTTGCAAATAGTTTGTGCCCGGGATCCACCTCTCCATTATTTTTGTAGTCACTAAACCTAGTTCTTTCTTCTTGTTTTGCTTCCATGTATTGTTTCCATTAACAGTAGTGTTCCCAATATTAATACATATTGTAATTTCAAAATCTTTCTCCCACAATGCAATGGAGTTTGTCCTTATCAGTTCAACAATCACTGCTGTCCAAAACTGTATAACTGCCCAGTTATCCCAGCTACCAAATTCTGGGAATATTACTCTCTCGATGTCTGTGGTTTTAAAACATTGGAGTTGAGGGATCTTGCGTAAACGTTCTAGGAGCCAAGTGCGATTTACGTAGGGACTTTCTCCCTTGCAGTGTCTCTCCTTATCGTAATACTCTTTCCTATATTCCTCACCACCTCTTCTTTAGCTCTAACACTTCCTGACATTATTTTATAGTCATCTCCTCTATTTCTAATCATTGCCAATCTCTCCCTTTCGCCCATATACACTTTTTCTCTCGGGTTATGTAATTGGATTTTTTTATTAAATGGTACATCCAGATACTTCACCACCGATTACTTACTTTCCACCTGTGCACCGGGTTATTCATTTTTACTCCGAGATAATGCTCCTTTGGAACCCACTGCATGTGGCATGTAACCCTTTTAACCCTTTTTCGATCCCATTGTTTTGTTTACTAGGATTTTTTGTTTCGTTCCGAATTGCAAAGAAAAAGGGTATTTAGCTCAAATCTGTTTCCTACTTCCACACACTCCATATCCTTCAGGGATGTCTCAGCCAGGGTTACACTATTATTTTTTACAATGTTCTTTTTTTTTTTATCCCCCCCTCACCCTTTTGCCGCTCTCATTATTTCACTTACAATGTTTCCTTTTTAAGTCTTGTGAGTATTTTCTCCATCTATATTCTGCATTAGTGAAGCCCCCCACCCCAGATTCCTTTCCATTTAACTCTAGTAATTCTGTGTCCATATCATTAGTCTCTAATAACTATGTACATATCATTGGTCACCCCACATTGATCATTCACCATCTGACATAACTCACTCAACTCCCCTACATCCTCAACCATTGTGTCCGCCTTTCGCATTGTGTGTTCTTTTGCATCTTCACTTCTAGTTAAGCGCTTTTAATTAATTATTTTAATGTTCTCAGTTACTGTTACTAAAAGGTTCTTAACAATTTGTTGCTCATATACCCAATAGTATATCCACTATTAAGGAATCTATTTTCCCCCCCATATTTAAGGAGCTCCCAAACACACTAGACGGGTCATTCCATGAAGAATCCCCATCATCAATTGAAGTATTATCTTGAACCAGTTTGTCCAGGTCCGGTGTTCCAGACAAGTTGGTCCCTATCACATTGTCCATGTTCTCAAAATTCTCAATGCTTTTCTCCAACAGAGGGGGATCCAAACCTACTGTGAGCCCCATAGAGTATCATCTAAAGTCATGACATAGGTTTAGAAGAGAGTTATGTATCATGGAGCTATTTTCATGTAATTAAATTATTTCTTCAATTGACGGATATTTTGCACACATCCTTTTTAGTAAGAAAGCTAGATATTTTAGCTTGTTCCATCATTGTCTTATCTCCAAGACATTTTTTCGCCTCCTGGGAGTGTTTAGCAATTGCCAGAGGGTTAATAGGTGATACACTTCTGTTGCCCTTTTTCCTTTTTAAATTTTGTGAATTGAGTTTGGGTTCCATCCTCACACTTTTGTGTCTCACACAATCACTATCGTGTTTACAAGGATAAGCTATTTTTCTGCCACCCGAGTCACTCAGCTCAGTTTCGATTCCAATATTACTTAGTGAAAAGCAGGTGACCAGTTTTCTGTACACTTTTCAACATGTTTTACCGTATGCCCATTCCTCAGCTAACACACAAAGTGACTTTATACTGCTATGCAACTCCTCTGCTTATCCAGCAAGAATTGCTGCAGTATATTCACAGATTTCACAGATCGGCAATCCCCTAGGAGATCCAAGCTGTTTGCAGCCGACAACAACAACAACAACAACGTACCAATTCGCTAATTGATTTCAACAAAACGTGGCATCATATCGTATTACGATATATTTACTTCTCAACACTATGGCTTTTGCGATCCCTTCCCTTAACGAAACAGGGAGGATAATGCATTTACAACAGTACAGGGAAAAAAACCAAGGCAAAACCTTGTGTTAGGCAGAGTCCTGTGCAGTTCCCTTAGGGAGCACTACAGAAGATTAGGACTACAGGTGAGAGCAATAAATCCCCTTTGGTATCAGTCTGTACCACAAAGATTTAGTTGGTAGCTGTGGCTGAGCAGTCAGACTTATCTCAAGAGGGAGATGAGCAGTATTCAGAGTGTACACAATACGGCTCCAGGACTATGGCACAAGGAAACACTGACCAAAGCTTTGTAGTAAAAAGAATATTTATTTTATACACTTCTAGTTAAACACATTTATCACAGTTATTAAGCAATTTAAATTCAGTCAAGAAAAGTATACACAACTCCCTGGTTAAATTGTATACAAGTTTGAGCAAGAGTGAAAACTGAGCAAAACGGCACAGTGAAAACCAAACACAAATGTCACACTAGCAATTTCTCACAAGGGAGGGAAAGCACAAGTTATACTGAAATATCTACTTACACACCCTAGAAACACTTCCCATAAGTTTGTGAACAAGTTTAGGCAAGGCAGTACTTTAGCATAGAGAATACTTAAATGAAAATCGAGCAAAATGGCACTTCACAAGTTTAAAAAATGGGAAGGAAAAAGGGGTTATAAGAAGTTGGTGCACCACACAGTTCTAGTTGAGAAGCAATCGAAAGAAGGCAGTTCTAACAAATTTAGAAAGAGTCAAAAATGCCTGTGCCAGAGTCAGGGGTACAGGGCAAGGGCCCAGGAGCAAAATGTTCTTGTAGCTGCAGTCAAGTCTTTGGTTAACGATTTGAAAAGGCGGATGCAGAAGGTGAAAGACAATGTTAAAAGAGAGGGGCGGCCAACCCAACAGGTAGGTAAAGGATTTAAAACACCTTTAGCACTACCACGCAGAAAGGGCGGCCTAGCAGAACAATGTACCTTTAAAATGAAGTGGCTCCTGCGGTGGCGGTTGTTCCTGTAGTTCGGGGGATCCAGCAGAGGAAGAGAGGCTCTCATTGTGGAGGAAGGTTCGCGTTACTGCACTACCCAGGGATGAAACCAGCCGTGGTGCTGCCCGACGAATAAAAAGGTATGCTCCTTTAAATCGCGGTCCGGGTGGACTGGTGCCTGGCTATCCGGTCCGCAAATACAGGGTACTGGCGATTCGACTAGGGCAGGTCCAGGAAGGCAATTGGCAAACTGGGTGGCAACACCAGCGCAAGTGAAGAAGGCTCTTGCAGATGAAGATCTTCTCTCGTCGTGTGGAGAAATGTGGTGAGACGCTGCAGCAGGGCTTCACCGGTAGTCCATTCGTTGCAGGTGTCTTTGGCTTCTCTCCTCTTCGGCTTCTTAGTTCCAGTGGCGACGTCTTGCTCTTCCAGTCCTCACGACTCTGCTTTTATGCAAAAAGATCCCCATTCATACAGCCTAGCTGTCACTCACACAGTGGAGTGGTCATCTTGGCAGGAGACCCTCCAGCCTATCAGGATAAAGTATGACATGGGTTGCTGAGGCAACCCTGTCCAGGGGTCCTACTCCCCCTCCCACACAATGGACCCACCCCAGAATCAGTGGCGCCGAAAGGAGGGCTTCTTGGTAGAAGCCCACCAAAAGGACGAACAAAGGATCCCCGACCTGGGTTAGGAGTTTAGAGAAAGACACGAGAAAGAATTTATATTAAAGTTCTGGCAAATAAAACCTACCAGAGTAAAGTTAATATTAAAATCAACCGGCGGTATGTTAGAGGCTGTCAAAAAATGTGGTAGCCTCGAACAATGGGAAAATTCCATAGGGAAATATTCGCGGTCGAATATTTTTGGTAGTAACCACTGCCACCAGCCAGAAATTTGAGAGAGGGACTGTACGGTACCCTCTCGAAAATGAACCTAAGGGAAAAACTATTAACCCTTCCCAGTACTTCCATAGTAAGATGGGTTGTACTGGTTTGGTTCATAAAAATTGACTTTACTAGTCAATGGGGACTTTACATGCCCTGGGAGACAGTAGTCAGTCCCAGCGTATGGAGTCTATGTTTGGGGGTCTATGTCAGGGGTGTCGTAGCACCCTCCGTGCTACGACAACCCTGGGTCACTGCACGGAGGGTGCTGTGTAACCCATGTGAATAAAGATGGTTCCTATGGAGGTGAGAAAAACCCCATAGACATTAAAACACAAAAATAGCCTAGAACACACGTAACAAAAATGCCTAAGAGTGGGAAAAAGTCTCACTCTTAGCAGGAGAAAAAAACAAACCCTTCAAATCCAACAAAGCTGCTGGGGGACTCTATAGGTAAGGGAAATTAGCCATAGAATGAGAATTCTCCCTAATACCTTGTCACCTTGGTCCCCGGGCCCTCAGTACACTTTTCTCACAGTTTACTTCCAACTTAACAGGAAGGGGGGGGAGGGTTTAAAACATTCATGGCAGTACAGGGGAAAGAAAACAGAGCAACACCTCGACCCGAGGTCCCCCAAACCCCCGAACAGCCAAACAGCTACTTTCAAGAGCTACCTCTGAAGGCTCGTGTTCAAAAGTGCACTCTTGCTTGTTAAGTAGCCTTCTTCTGGGGGGGGGGGTAGCTCCAATGCAGGTCGTTTCTAAAAGTGAAAAAAGGAAAATAGGTCAATTAAAAGGTGGTTCCTGGTAATAATCATAATATATTATTCACGACATTTAGGTAGTTGTCCATCCAAAATGCAGTTATCCGTACCACGTTGGTTTATAGGAGACTGTTTATTTTTCCTCCACGATCCAAAGCGTTCCGGTGCAGCGTCTCCAGCCAAACCACTACTTTCAAGCTACTTCCTAAAGATCCTTCCTATCGGACTGCTGCTCCCTCTTTCTCCCCTTCACTCTGGCCATCTTCTATGCTCTCCCACTTATCCTTCTTCTGAAGCCAGAAACCTTGGAGTCAACGACTCCTCGCTCTCCTTCCTCCCTCACATTCAGGACATTGCCAAGAGGTCTCACTTTCAACTCTTCCTTCTCAAAGGAATTCTCCCATAGCTCACTTTCCCTTAGAAGCTCAATAATACCAGAGTGCTGGTTCACTCCAAGCTGGACTACTGCAATAGTCTTCACTTGAATCTACCTTCTTCCTCCCAACGACCCCTCCAGCTAATCCAGACTAGGGCAGCAAGACTTATCCTTGGCCTCAAGCCCAGGGACTGCATTTCTCCTGCCCAAAAAACGTTCACTGGCACCCGGTTGCTGCAAGGATCAAGTTCAATTCCCTCTGCATAATCCATAAGGCTGTCCGAGGCGGTTTATAGTGACTTTTTCGACAGTCACTATTTCGAAATACAAATATGTCGAATCAAAATTGCCAAAATTCTTTTTTACGAATGCCTTTTTTTGGGGGGGGGGACCCTCCCCCATCTCCATTCCCCCTTCCCCCAACCCCCTAAACCTCAGTTTTTTTTTTTTTAAATAAAACTTTTTGGCCAACTAAACAAAACTAAACCCTTAAAAATAAAAACCAAGAAACTCGAAAAAAATAATTTGGCACTTTTGATTCGACATATTTGTATGTCGAAAAAAAATGTTTGACATAATGACCGGATACCGTCTGAGGCCGGTGACCAAGCTATCTGCAACTTGCTCTTACTAAATATTCTCCCTCTAGACCTCTACGCTCCTTTGGTACCAACTCTGTGTGTTCCCTTGGGGAACACTGCAAAAAGATTAAAACTACAGGAGTAAGCAGTAAACCCAATTGGTAGCAGTCTGTACCACCCAGATTTACCCGATAGCTGTGGCTGAGCAGTCAGACTTCTCTCAAGAAGAGTAAAGCAGTATATAGAGTATACACAATAGGGCTAAAAACACAGTAGAGCAAACCAATACTGACCAAAGCTTTGTATAAAAAGTATATAATTATTTATTTAAAACACACTTTAGGCAATATACTAGCACTCTAAATCAAAAGCAAGTTAAAACACAGTCAGGTAAAGTATACACACCTCCCTTGATAACTATCAGACAAGTCAGAATTAAAACCCCACCATTTGTTAAAACAGATGTGAGCGTGTAACCTGATGGCACTCCAATAGTTCAGTTAAAAGGTGGGGAAAAAGGAAGAGCATAGAAATAAAACAGGTCAACAGGAGTTCTCAGCAAGGGAATAAAGGCAGTATATACTGTAGAGCCAAAGTTCATAGGCCAGGCCCACTTTAAATGGAGCAAAGCGAAATGTTCCCAAGATCACACGGTTTAAAATGCACTAAAAGTCTTTGCAAAATGTTCAGAAGAGGTTGGTGCGATTCAAGAAGGTAAAGTTAAAAGGTCTGGGGCCAACCCAGTTGGAAAGCCAAGGATTTAAGGATCAACTTGGGCAAACCGAAGAAAGGGAGGCCAGGCAGGACACAGTACCTTAAAGAGAGAGGAAGCTCCAGCGGTGGAGGTTGTTCCTGGCAGTGGTTGCAGTTCTTTGTTTCGACCAGGGGAAGAGAGGATCTCGTCAAGGAGGAAACGAGGAGTCGTTGCACTGCACAGGGATGAAACCAGCCGCGAAGTTCGTCGGTAAAAGGTGTGTTCCTTTATTCACGGTCAAAGTGGTGAAGCTTGGCTATCCGGCCGCCGGGGTGCTTGGCACGGGCGATTCGACCAAGAGACCTCTTTGGAAGGCGAAAGGGCGAACTGGTTGGTCCCACCAGCTCAGAGGAAGAAGACTCGTCCAGCAGAAGATCTTCTCTCGTCGTTGGGAAAGTGGCGAGTTCGTTGCAGCAGGGCTCGACCGGTGGTGTCGTCGTTGCAGTTGGCTCAGCTTCTTCCCTCTTCGGATTCTTAGGTCCTGTGGTGACTTCTGAAGTTCCAGTCCCAAAGGCCCTGCTTATATGCAGAAAAACCCCCATTCAACAGCCTAGCTGTCACTCAAACATGCTAAGTGGTGAGCCACGCGGCTCACCACTGGCCCAATCAGAACAGAGTGCGACTTGAGTTGCTAAGGCAACGCAGTCCAGGGTGACAATTCCCCTCCCCACCCATCCTGTGGAACCCAGACAGAGTGGCACCATTTGGAGGGATTCTGTGGAGAAGCCCTCCAAAAAGTGGAACAAAGGGCTCGACCTTGGTCAGAGTTACAGAGACAGACACATGCCATTTTAGAAAAGAGTTCTGGCAAAAAGACCCAACCACTGATTTATTAAATAAATAAACCAGCGGTATCTTTAACATTGCACCAAAAAGTGGTGCGTTTAAAATCAATGGGAAAATCCCATAGAGAATATTCCGGTGGAATATTTCGCGTGGTAACCACTGCCACCAGCCAGAAACTCGACAAGGGGGGACTGCACAGTGCCCCCTTGAAAACAGACCCAGGGGCAATATAATTAACCCCTTCCAGTACTTCCACAATATGATGGTTTGTACTGATTCTGTTCATAATTTAAGACTAGTAAAGTCAATGGTGACTTTACATGCCCTGGGAGACAGTAGTCAGTACCAGGGTACGGAGTCTATGTTTGGGGGTCACTATGACACCCCTGTGTTACTGCACTGAGGGTGCTGTGTAACACATACACAAAAACAGATGATACCCTATAGAGTAAAAGACCCCATAGCCCAAAATCGGTTTATACTCATATTTTCGAAATCAATAATTTCAAATGCATTATTGTCGAATCAATGTCGTAAAAAAATGTCGAATTTTTTTGAGGGGGGGATTCCCCCACAACCCCCCGTTTTCTTTTGAATAACCCTTATTTTACTATCTAAACCCCAAAAAAACATATCAAATAAAAAAATAAATATTCAACAATTTGTTTTCGACTTTTCTTTCTCTAATTTAATACATTCGAAATTATTGATTTGACATTTTGACCGCACCCCCCCAAAATCACACAAATAGTCAGAGACATACCTAAAATCATGCCTAAGAGTGGGAGTAAAAGTCTCACTCTTAGCAGGAGAAAAAAACAAACCCCAAAAATCCAGCAAAGCTGCTGAGGGACTCACTAGGTTTGGGAAATTAGCCTTAAGAGAATTCTCCCTAACAAAGCCTTTCACTAAAAAGATGGCCGGTGGCCGATAGCTTTCCTCAGCTGGCTCCCTCTTATGGAAAAGACGCCCCCCTCCCTCTTGGTCTTGAGCCAGATCTGCAAATTCCGAAAGCTGCTCAAGACTTTCCTCCCCACTCTGCCTCCTTCCCTTCTTCCTTCCTCTGCTAATTCCACAGGTGCTGAGATTGGTGACCAGGGCCCTTATGTGTCCTTCGGGACTCTGGCCTCCCACACCCAATCACTTCAGCCTATGTATGCCCACTGCACTTGCCTTGGCAAGCATTGGCCTTTGCCACTGTAGGCCTGCACTTACCTTATTTATACACCTGAAAGCTCCTCAGCACTTCCAACACCGGACACTTACCCCTTTTGCTCTCTCACGGGCACAGACAATCCAGCACCTACCCCTCTCTCCCTCTTTCCCTTCCTCTCTCTCTGCATTTGCACGCTCTGAATGCTCATAATGCATGGAAGGTTTGTCTTTACCATCCAGTGTATTAATTGTTTTCCATCCGATGTTCCCTCCCTGTTGCCCTATGAGTTCTGTGAAAATCCTATTTACTTGTATAAGAGCTAACAAACGCACAATAAATTAAAATAAATACATTTTGCGTGACTCTATAATATCAAGGGAACCAAGGATCTTCAGCTAAAACAATCAAGCTCATTAAGGAACCATCAGAAAATGGCAGACATTTTTTAAATAATGTTGGTGGATTGAGGACCAGGACCATCACAATCTCATTTTTACCAAATTGAAGGAAAACAGTTATGATGATTGGCAGTGGATCGCTGTGGACTATTATTTCCCGTACGACATTCGTTTCAGAATCGGGTCGCAACCTGGAGAAATTAGTACCTGTGGACATTATCCCCATGGCCTAAGGAGAGGTAAACATTTACCTTTTAGGCAAGTTTCCTGCCAGGATTACTGACAAGAATATGGAGCACATGGGCATGGAGACTATTTTAGCTGAAAAAGGTTTGTCCGCTCTAGGCTTAGAAAAACAAAAAAGTTCTTTGTGTATGACGTGAGGCTTGTCACAAGAACCATTGAGGAAGAAGCGTTGTACAACTAGACCCAAGAGTTCCCAGAGGTTTTTACAGACACACTGGGTGAATTGAGAGATTTGGAGTAGGATATAAAAACTATAAAAAGTGCTATCCCAGTTGTGAACAATTCTGCACAGCATACGTGATGGCTTAAAGCGAAAGCTAGATATGCTGCAGAAAGGTGTTATTAAGGGCATTGCGAGATCGGAAGGACTCTTCTGTGGTCTGGGTGCCAAGGTGAAGGGCAAACTGAGTTTATGTTGACCTCAAGAGATCTCAACAAGAATATCTGGGTAGTGTGATGAATCTGATGAGGTCATCAATCCTTTACCGGAGGTAGCTTCTCATGTAGCCATGGGACGGCATCTAATACCTTATCCTGACCCTGGGGGCAGCTATATGAGGGAGGACCACATGGGGGAGGTGACCCTCAGGGGGATGACAATATCATTGCAGGAAGTGACATACCTCCCCATTACCTTTTAGGGATGTTCCCTTCCTTCCTTTCTCATGCCTTGATGGCATATTATAATACTCTCCCCTCAACCACTTGTGAAGAATGTGGATTGAAGTAAGCACCCAGCCTTTCAGCATACTACACTGCATTTACTCCCGTTTCAGTCAGGGCTATCTCAGGCATTGTGTCATACAACCAAAACCAGACACCCATAACACAGAATATGAGTTCACGTCAGACTCCATTCATACAGGTCCTACCCCAAGGGTGTACCCACAACACACAGCTCCTGGGAAGGCTCCAGTCAGTGTGATAGGAGGCAACCCCAGAGCCATTTATTGTCTTTCCACCCAAAAGCCAGTCAGGAAGAAAGGGACAGAGTAGGTGCCTCCCAGGACTTTGGGAAACAAGATGTAAAGGCAATAGAAACCAAGAGGCTACAGTGGCCATTTTACCTTTAAGTAATCCATTGATTCCTATGACAGGGCCTAGGTGTCCCAAAAATGGAGGACACTCAGAGCCACTGCCAAGTCAGCATGTAGCTGCCACCAGCCCATAACCTGCTCTGTGGATAACATTCAGTTGCCCAAAAACACACATAAGGGGTACAAGGGTGTACCCCCACCTATGGGTACCATAAGGGTATCCCATGGGTGGGGTTCACCAAAAGGAAAATATGAAGGGCTGCACTGCCAGAGGTCCAGGCTGGACCTCAGTGGCAGAAAAAAAGGAAAAACACTCAGAAGTGGTAGGACAAGGACTAGGAGGCCCTATCCCTCCAAAAGGCATTTTCAGCATCACAATCAGCTTCCCAATAATCACATAAGGAACAGTATGACAATAACGGAGACAAAGAGCAATAATTACTCTTAATGAGAACCATTATCAGCAGACTAGTCGCTCAGGAAATTCGATTGGCCCGACACGGTTTAAAACCATGCTGTGAAGAGGAGTATGGAGTTCTCCAGCCCAGGACAGAGCTAGGTACCGGCGGCAAAGCAGAAGTCCAAGCAGCTACAGTGAGCGAGAGGGCAGTTCGGTGAGCGACTCATATGGAGGATCTGCAGAAATGGAATGATGCGCGAAGAACCAAGTTGTGCTTCCTGAACACTGCAAGCCGACAGAAGCGCGAGTACCTACTGGAGGTGACGACAAGGACAGCAAAGAGATGCGGGAGCCGGAGAAACATCCAACTTGGAGTTGGGAACGCTGAGAAAGCACAAGAGGCGAACTGGTGAGCCAAGGGAAAAGGATGGGACGGCGAAGCACTGTCGAGCTAGATTACGAAAAGGGTCTGGGACCATCAGTACGAACCTGGGAGATACCAAGAAAGGAAACTAGATAGACATTACGTGTTGAAAAATGGGAGAAAAATATGCCAAGTATTTGGAAAAAAGCTAAATGATTATATTAAAGTTACCAAACATACAATTTTGAACAAAATGGAATAGAAGTCCTGCCAGGAGAGTATACCAGGCAAAGCTAGTGTGTGTGATAAACTACCGTAAGAAGAGAATCACAAGGAAGATCCATGCCCTTAAGATTGAGAATTGTTGTAAATGTGGAAAAGAGCCTGGTGATGTGCAAGTCTGGGTCCCGCATCCACATTGTAATACAACGAAAAGAGAATCCCAAGAAAGACATATGCTCTTAGGATTTTAAACTGCATTGAATGTGAATGTGAAGAGAAACCTGGGGAAGGGTACCATTTCCTCAGGAACAGTGAACCCACCAAGAGGAGGGAGCTATCCTCTTGGGTAACAAGAACTTGGTTATGCTTTTTTTTTTTTAACTTGTTTTGGAGAAAAGGAAACTAGGGAAGGGAGCCATTCCCTGCAACTTTGAGCATTGTCCACTTGGATCTTTTTGGTTGGATTCATACTTTTGTGTTGGATTTGAACATTTGTGCACTTTGAGAATCAGAGACAATATAATTCGTCCCTTAGAGTTAGTTTTAGAGTTTGACGGCCAGGATAGAATTTTGGACAAAGGACATATATTTCATTTGGACATCTTCACTCAAAGGACAGACCCATTCATTTTGGTTGAGGTAGGGAAGGAAACAACTCCTAGATTAGGGATACTGAAGCATTTTCAAACCCCTTTATCATTTAGTAAAAGTTTATAACCAAACACATGAGTATTCTGTGTCCGCGTCTCATTCCTGGCTATTCACAGTAGACAGACACCCATTACCTTAAATAAGAGACACGAGCTACTCTGGGCAAAGCCAAACTGTTTAGTGTGATGCTTTGGCATCCGTGTATCAAGTAAGACACTGTGCAATGTAAGCAATTAAGTTCATATATTACCCTGCTAGAGGCTTACAAATTCTGTCGCATGCCTTTTGGCCTCACTTTATCTGCAGCAGTTTTTACAAAGAACTATGAACAAAGTGGCAGAAGGTACAACAAACGCTGTGTTGTTTCAGGATTATGTCCTAGCATATATGGGGACAGTCTACGAGCATGATCAAGCACTCAAACAAGTACTGGACCTGTAGCTGGAGACAGCATTCAAAGCAACAAGTGCGAGTTGGGGGTGAAAGACACGGAATATCCGGGGCATAAGATCACAGCAGGGGGGGGGCCTTACAACCCAGATAAGGGATGAGCAATGCAATTTTGCTAGCTCCTCCACCCGCTGTTAAAGATCAATAGTGCACATTCTTGGGGTTGGCTATATAAAACCATAGGTTTGTCAAGGACTTTGCAAAACAATCCAGACCAGTTAGGAGCTCTACTGTAGAAGGGGGTTGAATTCATTTGGTCAGATCAGTCCGATCAGGCATTCCAGCACATTAAATATGACATTGCCAATGCACCTCTCTTCGGAAACTTCCAGCCAATCATCTACCAGATTTTGCATTTTAGACTCTTGAGATATAAGCTCCTCTGGGCAATGGGTTTTCCAAATTCATAACCAAATGGAGCTTGGTCTTTTTCCTCTTTCTCGTCCTCAAAGATGGAACCCATAGACCTAAAGAAATCGGGTCTGGGTAAAGGATTGTAAGACTTTATTGAGTCAGGAGGTTTTATAGGCTTTGAAAGCACAGAATGCCCCGATGGTGTCAAGGGCACCAAGGGACAACTTCAAAGAAGCGGTCAGTGAATGAGTCGACTGCTTCAAAAGCTTCGACGGCCTCAACTTGACTATATGCCTCGATGGTTCAGGTGAAGTACTCTAACTGTTTCGACAGCTTTGAAGAAAGTTTCGAGACCGGAGATGAAGGCCCGGAATCCTTTTCCTTCAAGGATGAACATGGCGGTTTCTTCTTATGTGTCGGAAAAGACTCCTTCGACCTGTGTCAAGGAGCCTCTCTTCCCAGGCTCTTAGAAACGTGGGAAGTGTACACATGAGACTCCCCCTACTGGTCTTTTTAGACTCTGCAGGGTAGCTTAATTTACCAGAGTTCTTGAGAGAGACGGAAAAATGTCTAGCACTTTCAGGCGGAAATCTTCCCATTCTGCAGGAGTCGAAGATTTTTTAGGGAAAGACACTATCGGGAGAGGAGGAAGAACAACGCGGATCTATGGAGTCGCTTCTTACTCTTTTTGTGAGACGACGATGAACGTTGTGACCTCGAACTTGAGCATTTTCGGTGTTCAAGGCACTTTTTCTCCAGGAAAACATCCCTTGATGATGATTAATTTATAAAGCGCTTGTTCGCCAAAGACACCATGGCGCTGATACAGAGACCACCAACAGTAGTACCATTTTTAAGAAATGGGACACTTTATTGAAAGAGATAGGTCTTCAGCTGCCTACAGAAGGGGAAATGATCCAGGAATCACCGAAGGGAGAGTGGCAGCCCGTTGCATAGCTCAGCAGCAGCCACTGAAAAGGCCCGCCCTCCAACCCGGGAGAGGCGCACCCATGGAACGAAAATTCAGCCCTAAGGGCAGAATTTGTCACTTAGGTACTTCGGGCCAGAAGCATAGAAGGCCCTGTGCCCAATACGCAGGGCTTTAAACTGGACCCTTTTTAGTACTGGTAACCAGTGCAACTGGCGCAGTACAAGAGACATAGGTGTGCGGTTGGTGACACCAACCACAAGCCTCAAAGAGTTTGCAGACGATGAATTAGATACAGAGGTTGAGTCAGATACAAAGAGTTACAATAATCAATTGTACTCAGAACCAATGCTGCCATCACTGGTGCATGGAACTGGGGAGGTAAAACCCTCCGCAGGATCCTCAGTTTGAAGTGGCCTGACTTACAGACTGCTACAACTTGCATATCCAGTGATAGGGAGGAGGATTTTTTACTACCAGCACTGGGCTGGGGCAAACCCAAAAAGAACTAGGCCAGAAAGAGAGAGACCAAAGTGCAGCAGCAGAGGAAGAACCCACCACCAGGGTCTCGATTTTATCCCCATTCAGCTTAAGACAGTTTTGGCCTATCCACCTCCCCACGTCCTCGAGGCAGCTCCTCAGCTGAGAGGCAGGTTCCGGGTGCGCCTGATCGAGTCACACCATTATTTGCATATCATCAGCGTAGGAGTAGCACCTCAGGCCGTGGGAGTGGATGAGCTTAACAGCTGGGCGTTGAGGACAAATCCAAACCCTGGGGGACCTGTAAGGAACTCCTAATGTCAACAAAAAAGACAGACCCAAGTGATCACAGTTCAAGGGTGTTTATTAAACTATATAAGTAGGTTGAAAAAAGGCCTAATCTAAATCTAAAATGGGAGCCAGCGAAGACATTCAAATAATAATAAGACAGTCCAGTGGAGGATTGGTATGATTTGACCGGGGCATAATTGTTCGTGGCGGAATTGACCGTAGTCAATTTTGTCGCAAACCCAATTTGCAGCGGCCGAAATCAACTAATCCATGCCCCATCCCGAAACCCCAATACATTCCCACTCTCCCCCACTACCTTTCAGTGTCTGCTTTCCATCTGGCCCTGCAGCATCAGTTCTGTCCCTGCAACGTAGGTTAGAACCGACGCTGCAGGGTCCTCCGCAACCCCTGTTCCCATTATAGAGCGAGCAAGGTGAGCGGGGATAACCCCCACATCCCCCATTCACCTTGTTCGCTATAATGGTACCATATGGCTTAGTTGACTGAATTTCTGGTTGTACGATAATTTCGTACAACCTAAATTCGGTCAACTAGGCCATACGGTAAAATATTTTAAGTCAAATTACCCAATTCCCTAGCGTCTAGTCAAATAAAAGGGGCCTATACTAAAAAAAAACGATTGCCAATCCTTACAGCTAAATACAAAAGGAGTGTGGCATAGGATTCACAAGAAAGAAAGAAATGTTCACAAATGATGGTAGCCTGGGGTCTCCCTTCCCCACGTTTTGAGCATGGGACATGGCGGGACTCCTGAGCACAGCACACACTCAAGCTTTCCCAGCAAGAGACTACAGTTCTGTTTTCAGCTATCAGGACCTTCGGTGGTTAAGTCTCTTTCTGCGAAAAGTCTCTTGCCGCCGAGGACCCGATGTGTTCAAAATAACAAACACAAGGTTCCTTTCCAAATGTACGTCGGGTGATGACTTTTCACCACTGGATCTCCCTCTACCGGGCTCAGATCCACCAAAAAGTTTCTAGTGATATCAGGACCTTCGGTGATTCAATATCTTGCTTCCGAGGGCCTGGTACATTCAAAATAACGAACTAAAGTTCCTTTCTGATTGTGTTTGGGGTGATAATTCTTCACCCCTGGGTCACCCTCTTCCGTGCTACGATACCTCTCGAATCTCAGCCTCCCTCTGTTGCGTTCACTATGGCTTGTATTCACATAACTTGGTCTGTTACCTTCACGTGTCGGTGGGTGTTAGCCTTTCACCCCTGGATCCCTTCCTTCAGGGCTCAGACCCTTCTCGAATAGCAGCCTCCGTCTGTCAGGTTCACTACGGCTCTCATTCACACGCTTTCTGCTTTTACATTCACAAATCTTTGGGTGACTGCTTTTCACCCTTGGATCCCCATTCCGGGCTCAGACCCCTCTCGAATGTCAGCCTCCCTCCATCAGGTTCACTATGGCTGTGATATCCACTCGTCTCATTGGATGAAATGAACATAGTCCTACCCTCCATTCGAGGCACATCTTGCACTGAAAACAATCTGGCCCCAAAACTAATTTTGGACAATGCTGAGACATTCGCCCATTTCCTCTGTAGAATGGTAAATGTGTCATTTAGAGATCACAAGGTGCCCACATTAATTAAAACTGTCACTCTAACACCCTTAGCCAAAAAACCAGGTCTAGATCAACGTTATCCCACCAATCTTCATCCGATCATGAATTGCAACTTTCTACTGAAAATATTGGATAAGATTGCTACTGGTCAATTAAAGGAATATGTAGATAAAGATAATCTACATACCCAACGATCAGGCTTCAGGGGAGCTCATGGAGCTCATGGAATGGAGTCAGCTTGTTTGACCTAAAGACCAAAATGCTCAGTATAATGGATGAGGGAAAGTCTGGCATGCTGATCCTATTGGACCTCTCGGCAGCATTCGATTTGCTTGACCACCAGAAGCTCCGAGAGGCCCTAGACAGATTTGGCAATTGCTCCCAAGAAGCCGTTGAATGGATTTCCTCCTTTCTAGAGGATAGGAGCTCCAAGACTCAATGGGGCGATTACTGCTTCGCCCCCGACATGTTGACTGTGGCGTGCCACAAGGGGCTCGTTTATCACCCCTCTTATTCAATCTCTACTTTCGCTGTCTCTGTACCCTACTTACCAATCTAGGAGGCTTTGTTACAAACTTTGCAGATGACATGCAATTAGTCTTTGAACTAAGTGGTTGCCACACCACTGACAACAACCACCTTGCCGATATATACAACTCCATTGAGGCCTTGATGAAGATCCACTGGATGCGCCTCAATGGAAGTAAGACTGAGCTCATGGTCTTTGGATCTCCTCAGGCTAGGACTAAATTAGACATCGCCTAGGTGACTTTCAAAATCAAAGACTCAGATAAAAAGTCTCCGACAAGGTGAAGACACTTGGCGTTTACCAACAAGCATCCTTGGGAGCCGACGCTCATGTTACACACCTCAAACAATCATGCCAATACCATCAGAGACTACTCAGACGAATCAGGCCTCTGCTGAGTAAACAAAACAGTGCCATCATTGCCAGAGGCACGATCGTATCCAGATTGAACTATGGGAATTCATTGCTGATGGGGGCTAGCAGTACATGCATCAAACAATGTCAGGTCATTCAGAATAATGCGGTCAGGACAATCACTGGAAATTCAAGAAGGGAACACATCACTGAAGAGAAAAAGTCCCTCCACTGGTTGGCCCTGGAAGACCGCATTATCTTCAAATCCATGTTCTTTGTCCACCACTGCCTATTTGGATCCGCCCCTGATTACTTGAAAAAACAAATCACTCTTTACGCACCAATCCGTACCTCAAGGTCAAAAACTGAAAGTACTAGTGAAAGCGATGCCATCAAAAAAAGCAAATGGACTTGGTTGGGCTTTTCACATTAAAGCAGCAGCTAAATGGAATGAATTTAAAACCCAACTAAGATTAGAGTCAAATTACCTACACTTTAGAAAACAACTGAAAACCCTGTTATGCAAATAATCGAAACATGATTCTGACCCTAGCAACTTGATAGGTTGTACCTTGCCATGCTGTCCCGTGTATACTCTGTCGTCATGGTCTTTTTGTAACGCGCCCTGATGCCGGTGGGCTGTGGCGCTATATAAATAAATAAAAATAAAAAATAAAACAATTTTACTTTTCGCATTCACAAGTCTTAATGGCTTTTTAAACAGTTCACTGTGGACATCCCTCTGTCGGGATCACTCGTGTCAACAAACTGTTCATTGGGACTTCAGACCCTGTTCTATCGCCATCCCTCAGTCAGGTTCACTCTTGCCAACTCTTGTCAGTCTCACAGTTCTTTCTCTTTTCTCACTATGCAGGATTCATCTTCCTTAGCTTTCCAATTACCTGCAGGTCAAAGACTTTTGACTGTACAGGGGGTTTTGCTAGACCCCTGTATTGCCACTTTGACCTTCACCTTGCGACTCTCCTAGGGCCTTCTGGTATCGGTACTTTCGACAAACGTTGGATCAACCAGAATCTCTCAAATGAGCACCCACGCGGTGCCGGACCCCTCCGCAGCTGCTTTTCCCTTAATGTTAACATTTCTTTGAACTTCCCCTAATTTGCCGTTTTGCAACTCTTGTTCAACACAGTTCGGTTTCTAATCGGTTCTCCCCTCGACTCACTGCCTGTGATGAACTGCTTGGCTTTTCTTGTCTCTGGAGTCAAGGACGGTACCGCGGTAGCAAGTGTTGCTCCCTGTTCCGATTATCATTGTAGGCGTGCTATATGTACAGATGACATCTGCTGCAACACACACTGGCTATTGTTCGCATTCTTACAATTCCTTGCACTGAGGTTTTGGTAGGTCCGGGTCGGAAAGGGCAAGGTCGCTTCTCTCTTTGTCACCCCTTTGGGTCTCGCCGCCTTCCTCCTCCTCTTGAACTGCTGCCCCGGGATAGCTGTCTCGTCGTGCAGTTTGCCTTGTTCGTAATGTGCTCTCGTGCTCCACCTTTTATCCCTGTGGAGAAAGGAAAGGGCAGTCAGGTGTGTGTGTGGTTCTGCTCAATTGGCTCACTTTGCTGGACCCTTGTGTTGGGACATGTCAGGTAAACGGCTCTGTTAGTCAATTTTTTTTCACGGAATGGGAAAGTGTTTGTGTTTCGAAAAAGGGGGTGGGGTAGAGTTGCTAAGTATCTTACAGGGTAGGATGGGGAAGAGGTGTTATATGGAATTATAACCCTCGAACTAGGGGGTTGGTAAACTCAGAAGGACGATATTGGTAGGGTTTGTGAAACAAAAGGGAATGACTGGGATTATTATCATGAAATTAACGGGGGGGATTGTGGGAACGGCAGTGTTTTGTCAAAGTAGACTGGGTGTTCGGGAATGAATTATCAGAGAGACGTGGAGAAGAATGATTGGGAGTATTCAGGTAGGAAACAGGAAAACAGGGATTCTGGGATAGATAGTTTATGAATGCAACAGGGTTTGGGATCCTAGGGGATTTGTTATATACAGAGGGGTCGATGGATTTGGGCAAGCGAGCTTCAATGGGAGGCATGAGGCAGACGTGGTACAGCCTACAAAAGCCTCAGGAACCCAGTCCTCCTTACCTTCTTCTGTATAATACAGTAACTCACCTCGCTCGAACACCCCCAGGGTTGGGATCTGAGAGGGCAGACCCTTCCCTAGCCACCTGAATAAGGGATTCTCGAAGTCTACTTGGTAGAATACCCTCAGGTTTCTCACAGACCCCACAAGACAAAGAGACAGGAACCAAACAAAAGGGTGGGAGAGAGAGGGTCTGAGTACATCCCTCAAGAAAAGAGAACCAAGAAAGCACCGGCCCAGTGATTCCTGCTTCCGCAAGCCGGGCCAAAAGAGTGAGATGATTTGACAGCGGCTGATTGATATAAAACAACAGTGCACCCAACCAACCCTGATCTGAAAAACGAGCTAAGTCATCGACCACCGAGACCAGCACACATTCGGTACCCCAGATTGAAACCGGATTGAAAGCGGTCAAAGAAAGAGAGGCATTTTCCAGAAAAGAACCCAACAGAGGTGACACTAGAGATTCCAGAAGTTTCATCAAGAAATGAAGGAGGGAGATAGGAGGAAAATTAGATGGACAGGATGGATCCAATTAGGGCTTCTTTAGCAGCAGCGTCACCAGAGCACGCTTCAGGTGAGCAGGAATAATCCCCAATTGGCGTGAGTGATTAATTGCCTGGGTAAGGAGCGGAGCGATCTCCGGCAAAATCTCCTTCAAGGTAGTTAAGGGGATGGGATCTAATGCAGGAGCAGGCTATAACCCAAGAGTTTCTTTACTGAAGTCCTCAACTGAAAACCGTGGGAACAAGGCCCATTGTTCCCTGGGGGGTATACTGTGATGGCAGAGGGTGCCGCAGTCGTACCCAAATCTGAAAGTGAAATGGCATACCGAATAGTAGCAATTTTTTCTATAAAGTACTTAGAAAGAGAGTCACATAGCTCCTGGGAAAATGTGACATCAGTGTGCACAACTGCAGCGGAAGACTGCGACCGCAAGAGCCCAAACAATTCCTTTGGCTGATTCAGGGCCGCCTCCACTTTCCCAGAATAATATTTACTTTTAGCAGCTACCACAGATTTATGAAAGGCACGCGTTGCCCACCGTAAAAACATTTGGTCTGGCTCGCTATAGCCATTTCCCCATTTACGTTCTGCCTGTCGCTTTTCCAGATGTAGGTGTTTCAGGGTAGCGTCAAACCAAGGTTCAGAAGGCTGAGTCCGCTGCCTAATCCATTTAACAGGTGCAAGGAGGTCAGCTGTGGTGGTAGAAATTCCTAAAGAGTAACCAGGTATAGCTCTGAGACGCCAAGGCATCACTTTACTATCTCCTGACTAACTACCGCAGTGTCAACAGGTCTCCAACAGCGCTTCAATACTGATGGCCTGTAACCCCCGGACTGTGGGACTTGAGTTTTAAGGCTAAATGGAAGCATAAAGTGTCCAGTCAAGGCGAAAAGTGGGACAGACCGTCACAAAACAGCAAAAATCAAGTCAAGGGTATTGCTGCAACAGTGAGCAGGACCAGTTACAAGCTGAGATCAATCCAAATCTTCCATCCTAAGTATAAAATGAGAGATGCACTGATTGGTAACGCAATTAACTTTTAGGTTCAAGCCCACTCAACCAAATTATTTTACTGCATAATGCAGCCTCAAATCCGCCAGTAAATTTGTGAAAGCATCACAGAAAGCAGCATCATTTGAAGGGGGACGAAAGACAACCAGTACATGACAGGAGAAGTTGGAGGTAACCTGTACACAGACCAACAGAGCCTCCATTTTTGCCTCATGGTCACACAAGACCATGCTCACCAAATGATGAGATTTATAAAACCACGGCAAACCCCCCACCTATATGTTGAGAGGGGCGATCAATCCGAAGAACGCAGTAATTCGGTGGTGTGTACCTGCAGGGCCAGAATGATTGCATAACCATGTTTCCGTAAAGCAAACTAGGTCCGGCCCGTGGTCTCTTAGCAAGTGATAACATGCCTGTGAATGAACGACCAACAACCTAGTGTTCAACAAAATACATCTGAGGCAGTCCGGGGAAGGCAGTAGTCTCCCACGGCTTGCCCTTTGAAAAGTCCACTAGCTATCCTGTGTCTCTAGGGGCAAGATCAATAAGTTGATCTTGTGATGGTAAAAGCTTTGGTGCCCTATGCACCGCAGTATCACCCCCTCACGGCCCTCCCGTGGCCCAGACGAGCACATACATGCTTCAATTTGGCACAACTTCAGCGCGCAAGGCCTTTGCCCGCTGCACTTCCGTGTGGTAGGAGATATATGCCTACACATGTTATCGACCTAGCCTCACCCCGCCCACTGCTCCGAGAGAGCAAGGCCAGACCGCAAATGCGCATCATGTCCCGGTGGAAGTGTAACTAGGAAGCCAGGCAACTTTCAGACCGAGGAGCGGTCTACAAGGAAAGAAATGCAGGTAGCAGTAAAATAAAAGCAATAAATGAAACAAAAGACAACGTGGAGCCCAGGAGCCCCACCTGCTCGAGCTGAGAGGAAATTAACTGAAACTAAATAAAATACACAGTTTAGTAAAAGTGCTATGCCAATAGCCGTACCTGCATCATGCCGGCACAAGCACTGTAGTTAACTAAGACTCCTGAGATGCCTCACCCCGCCCACTGCTCATAGAAAGCAAGGACAGACCGCAAAAGCATGCACGTCCCGGGGAAGTGTAACTAGGAAGCCAGGCAACTTGCAAACCGAATAGCGGTCTACAAGGAAAGAAATGCTGGTAGCAGTAGAATAAAAACAATAAATGAAACAAAAGATAATGTGGCGACAGTCACCCACCTCCCCTCGAGTCAGAGGATGATTTTCTTTAGGACAGGGTAATCGAGGGAGATTTGGGAGAGGGCTTACCAGATTCCCCTTCCTTTCCTGCAAGGTCTTGACTATCATGGACTGGCACGAGTTCGTCCACTTGTGGCCTATCCCCAGACACCATAGAAAGACAGTGCAGGTCTGTAATGGACATTTTTGCCCCACAGTCAGCATACCACTTGAATCCTATCTTCGGTGTTGAGGACATGTCGAGTAGATGTCGAAATTACTTTGTTCCGAGGTGAAACCTATCTGAAATTTCCCTGAGGTGATCACTTCCAAGCATGATAGCATGCAGAAAAAACAGAACTGAAATAATGGTCACCGCGCATGCTTCATAAACAAGCGTCAACATCAGGGCAGAGGACGCTACGGAGGCCGTTGATGGCCATGACTCGACGCTGCACGACCCTATAAAAAAAGAAATCTGAAGCAAGCTGCAAACAGACTTGAATATATCAAAGATGAGGAATACGTGGGAGGAGACAATCCATTCGAAATTAACGTACAAGCAAAATGGAAACAAATGAAAATATTAAATTCAACATTTGGAAACTTTCCCCTACTGAGACAGTTCAAATAGTTTTACAAAATGGACAACAAAATTAAAGTGTTTACCATGATGACTGATACTAACGTTTCTCTGCATGTTGCTGGAAGAGCTCTGGCCTAAAAAGAGAGACATTAATACTAAAGAAAGCATACAGGACCAGGACAGTTTTAAGAATGTGTTACATTCAGCTTTTAGCTCTGCTGGATATTCGTAAACCTGCACCTGAGGTAATAAAGCATTGTGTATTGACTTGATTAATGTTGTCCAGACCTGCTGGTCATCTAGGAATGCTGATAGATTGTTGGTGCATGTGTTTCACTGACCACTTAGGGAAATGTGAATGATCTGAATGTTTCAGTTGGGGGCTTGAGCTGGAGTGCATGAGGTGGGTGGTCTTATTTATATACTCGAGAGTAACTGCAACCTATTAACTAGTGCATACATGTACAATAAATCTTAGCTCGACTTTCTAACCATGAGGCTCAAAGCTGGTCTGTAATTCGACTTACCATCAATACATGGTATTAAATACCAATACTGAGCACCACACAAACAGAAAACTGATTCAGTGGTGAGATCTGCAAAAAACTGGATGGGAGTAATGCATGCATTTCCACATAGCCGAGAGAAACAGAAAAAAAGTTATTGCTGTGGCTTAATGAGGAAAGTGCCAGCTCTTCACAGCTAGTAATGGCCACTTGCATATTTATTTTATTTTCAACAATCAATATAAAAAATGAAAGCAAATGTACCTTCACATCAAAGGATGGCTTGAAGAGTTTGTCTTTGGAGAGGAATTTTGAAGGTGTGTCCAAGTGAAGAGATGGTTCTTTCTGAAGTACTCCCATTTGAACTTCAGGTGATGGAACCTTGTTATGTTGTAACATTACAGATTGGAAAGCTTTGCTCTGGAAACGGTTCATATCAAGTGGAGTTACAGCTGCTCTTCGGAGACATTCAGGGCGACTTAGAGGTCTTTCTGGTGTGTCTGAAGAGATTTTACGTGTTTCCGCTGGGTAACTTTGACTTACAAAGCTTTCTTCTTAAGGTTAGAAAACAATAGAAAAAGAAAACCATTAACAGCTAATTGGATTCTTCTAAATGGCACCATGAATGAGTGCCATGAAAAAAGCAACACTTTTTAATTTCTAGAGTCTGGGTGACAGGAGCTAAAAGACTAGCGTATTTACACATCAAAATACTTTAAGAACAAGTGGTAAAAATTAAGGATACAGAAAAGCATAATTCATTAACATTTCCCAAGCCAGAATTGTGTGCAACCCTGTTCTAGAGTATTTGTTATATTTCCCTGGGGACGTCTTTTAAACCGACCTATCACCTTGTAGGGCATTCAGACAATCTCTTATTTTCTGGCACAAGCCGATTGGTTTATTGGTGCGACATGAACATGGAAATAAGCATCTTTTTTTATGATCAAGCTACAAAGGGTAAACTAAGTGTTACTCAATATAGGAACTATTGTTCTTAGTGTTCAGTTTGCTTTTTCAATACTGTTGACATCCTTGTGAAAATGATCAGAACACCCTTTGCTGAATATCAGAAAAAATGACAAAGAGTATCCACTGAGCATGTGTGGATGAACGTGCCTGGCCCTGCCCATCATGGCTTACGGTTGCTTTCCCTTCCCAAGCATTTTCTCTCTCCAAAAAACACACCTGTATAGAGTGGGAGGATGGTATGGGGAAACAGAACTATCAACCAAGAGAACAGTAGTTATGTTAAGAGTCTTTTAATCTGCACACGCATCATTACCATAAATGCCTTAAAGCACCAAGAGCTATCCAGATAGTGGCATATACTGCCAGCGGTAAGCCAGACCATGGTCTGTAGCGTGTATTGAAAATGGGAACATTTGAGCAGGAAAGAGGGGTAAGAAAGAAACAAAATGGACAAATATGGCTAGTTACAAGGGGGTTAAAGGAAGGATTGTATGATAGTGGACTCAGGGTGCATGTTTATTCAATGGTAATTGGGTCACGCAAAGGAATATGCAAACAATCAGCTCATGATGGCAAGCACATTTTGATGTAGATCGTTTCTAGAGCAATGCAAGTGTGGTACTAGAGAGATGTGCTCAAGTGTGGACTTGTGCTCAAGTCTCAAGTGTTGACACTTCCTTCAACAGAGAAGGTTATTAAATGTCCTGCTTGATCAATCCTGAGAGTAATCTGGGTGTGACAAATGACAAAGCCAAAGCACAAAAAGTGGAAGTGCCAGGATTTGCAGTGTACATGTAAATGTGGTGAACACAAAAGTGAGGCTGGGCAATGGGAGATGGGATAATCTCAATGCTCCCAAACCAATTTGTCTGCCAGATTAAGTAAGAGACAGTGTCAAACATAGTTGTCCCTAGATGGCTGAGAATGAGTGATCCCTGGTTTGATATGAGTTTACAGTGCAGCGGCAATCACACAGCAAATAAACAATTCTAAAGCTGAACCCTTCTCTAATAGAGTGGAAGGAAAGCACTCTAAGAATGAGACATTACCACATGGCCTCACATCAAGACTGATGATGGGTACACTTCTTTACAACGAAACAGGCAATCTTAGCAGCCAGCCAAACGCAGGGAGACCTAAAACTTCAGGGGGCACCTCTGTGCATCTTCCAAAACCTTGCCGTGGCAACGATACAGAGACAGAGAGAGCTTAGACCCCTAACGGCATTAATGCAAGACGAAAGGTGCATTACCGAACACGCTCTTCCCATGACGGCTCACACTGGGTTCCCTACCACTAAAAAGGGAATCACAAACATTCTCAAACCTGGGCTTCACACAGCCTATGTCCGGCCAAAGGGTATACACCCTAACTTCAGTTTCACGCTATGGTTAATGTTAACAAGTTGGACTTCAGCTGCCGTTCTGTTACCGCAGCTCCATAGTTGAATGCAAAAGTTAAAAACTTGGTTGCAGATTGGGATTCAAACCGACAAAACTCGATGGCGGACAAAACTGACCCGGATCCCCCCCCCCATATGTGATGGATTCGAACCCTCCAACAGAACCCCCACTCCACCAGAAACTAAACTTTGGCTAGCACAATGTGAAGGGCCTTAATGCACCTGAGAAGCGCAAATCCATCCTCCGCGCTTGCAAGACCTTAACAGCTCAGTGGCCTTCATACAAGAAACTCACCTGAAGCCAACAGATTTTACCCATCTCTGCAACAGAAACTTCCCACTTCAATACTCCGCTTCCAATGGCTTGAAGAGGGGGGGCACAGTAATCCTGTTAGCGAAAGAGGCCTCATTCAGGGAGATGGAAATGCTGTACTGCCCGGAAGGACGCTACACAGGAGTGAAAGGTATGTTGTTTGGGCAACTATATACACTGGTCTCCGTCTACGCACCCAACAAGCACCAAGAAGCCTTTTATATAGAACTAGAATCTAAGCTTCTCCCTTTCATTGAAGGCCAAGTGATCATTGGGGCGACTTCAACAGGGTTCCAGACCCCCAATGGAGAAATACCACCCGCCATCCCAGAAGGGACTTTGAATGGGGCTGCTGGACCTATTCAAGACTCTAGGGGTGGTTGACACCTGGAGGGTACTACACCAGGAAGAAAAGGACGTCTCTTTCTTTTTACATGTGCACCAAACCTCCTCCCGCATCGGCCTGCTCCCGACACCCCCCGAACCCCCAATTCCTGTCTTTTGTTGATGAAGCAAGCATACTGCCGAAAACTATCAGACCATGTTTGTTCCAGTCCATCTAACATCCCGTTTCCATAACCCCGAACCCCACAAGACCTCATTGCAGCCTATACGACCCAAGAAAAGACGCCATCGCCAAAGCAATCCAAACCTACTTCCAGGAGAACTCTGCAGAACTCACCTCAACTGCAAACACTTGGAACGCCATGAAGGCTGTGATCAGGGGGGAGCTTATAGCCCACTCATTGGCTTATCGAAAACGCAGGCAAGAGGCATGTACTGGATTAGAGAAAGCAATAATAGAAGCCGAAAGGGAACACAAAAAAAGAAAAGATGGTCTCCCAAGGTCCACTGCTCCCTAAAGGTCGCCCAAAACTGTCTGGAAGCCCATTATGGCAAGGAAACAGCCCGTTCCTCGTCTAAAATCAAGCAGGGGATTTTTCCAATATGGCCACGGTGGGTAGAGGACGTGCTTGAGAGCCTCTATCCACAGGGCCGCAAAGAAGGAGAAAAAAAAGAGGAACATGGGCGATTGAGATAATAAACCCCTGAGAGACAACGGATAAGAGGTGTGCAGAAAGTTATCAGGTGCTTGACAACGCCTCTTGGAGGAATAACGGAACAGACCTAGGTGGATCGGCCTCCAGGCCTCGACCAAGCCGGCGGTGCAGAAGGGAAGGCCAGGTCTTCGCGCAGAGCAAGGGACGAGTGGCCAGCTCTGCAGTAACAGGCAAGGCAAACCAGCATTCATTGCCAAAGGGAAGAGGAAGCACCTTCGGAATTAGACTCCGGGTGAGGAGATCAACCTCGACTCCCCCCCCCCCCGCCCCACACAAGAACAACAAGGAGACAGATTCGTCCCTGGACGGAAAGCGGACGGCGACGAACTTCACAATCCCGCGGAAGAACGAGATATAGCAGAGAGGAGCGCCGCACTTGAGGAAGGGACCGGCTGCAGTACGTGAATGGAGCCACATCAAAGGCGGCACTCAAGCAGAAAGGTAAGGTGAGGAGTGGCCTCCAGCAGGAGAAAGAGCAGAGAGGCGACGGACCGTGAGGGAACACCAAGGTGCAACCCGCGGTCTGGATCAGGCGAGTAGACGCGGCATCAACCGTTGAGCCCTCGAGCGCACAGCCCTGCACCCCCGAAGGAAAAAAAAAGGAAGGTGAACAACAAGACCTCAATATACTCCGACTAACCCAAAGAGACAGTAGTGCTGAGCCCCACAAGAATAGAAAAAACAGCCATCCAGAAGAAACTTAAGGCACGCTGGGGCAGGGGTCAAGACAGTACATGAAAGTCGAAGGTGAGCAGGATACCCCACACAAAGCACGCAACAACAGCGTGGCATAAGGCCACCTGGAGACCCGCAGCTGGAGACATAAGTAATTTACCGGCACAGAGGCCACCCAACATACCGACCACTCTGTGGAAGAGTGAGCTAAAAGAGACAATAGACAAACTGTTAAGCTACAAGCAAGAGACAGGAGTCCAGTGATAAGAAACGGGTGTCGGGGACCCTTAAATTATTGACAAAATCTGGGCAGGGAGCATAGGTGGATGAGAAACAGACAGCGGAAGACGCAGAATCTTGGAAAAGGTCAGGACAGGATTCAGTCACACACCAACGGTGGACAGCACCCACATGTCCAAGACAAGAGGGAAGGCGGTAGCAGCAGCGATTCACCAAACCCACCAATTGAAACAAGCAGCGAGAATAAAACAAATGTGGGGTACGGAATTGTCAGTGAACCCGAGGGCTGGAGGCAAAAAGCAAACTTCACCAAATCAAGAGTCAGGGGCAGCAGGCACAATCACAATGTGCAAAGAAGATATACAAAGCTGGTTTAAGGAGTTCCAGGATCAGATCATGGCTTCCTTTCAAAGAAAATTTGAGATATTAAAAGTAGAAATGACGCAATCAATACAGGAACTAAAAACCGATGTCGCAAAGCTTGAAGAAAGAACGGACACAATAGAAGGAGCTCTACAAAGCTTGGAAGAGGATTCACAGAAGATGGAGGCGACCCTGGAAGATATAGCACGCATGACACAAAATGTGGAGATACAAAGTGAGGACTTGGAAAATCGCTATAGGAGGTCCGATATAAGAATAAAAAATAGATCGGAAAGGGTGAAAGATAAAGAGTTTAAGTCAACAACCCAGCAACTGTTTGTATAAATGTGTGCGGAAGTGACAGATGATGCAGTGCAGATAGACCGGATACACAGAGTGGGCCCACCAAGAGCAGGGGAACTGGGAGCACGACCTCGGGATGTTCGAGTCGCAATAACATCCTATGGTCAGAAGAAAACGTTCCCGTGCAAAGCGGGGATAGCAGGCCAAGTCCGAATCAACAGAGAAGCAGTGCAACTATACCAAGACCTAGCACTAACCACACTCCAAAAGAGAAGGCAGATGGGCCCAGTGGTGAGATTTCTAGCGTCAAAGCAAACCAGGTACAAATGGACATTTCCTACTGTTTACGTGGGAAGGGCATCAGCACAGAATCACAACATGTGAAGAAGGTGAAATGATTCTGAATCTGCAAGGAGGCATGCGGGATGCAGATGAGGAGCAGCGAGGGGGGACAAAACCTGCAGGAAGCCTTGGGAATGAAAAAAAGGTCGCGAGTGGAAGTAGGAAAATAAATAAGAATTGAAGGATCACAAGAGGCCTGAGACTGAATACACAGCCCATATGTTATGTTAAAGGTACTTATATAGCGCACCGTCACTAACGGAATTGGTCCCTAGGCGCTCTGGCAGATCTGTAAACATGAAGGAGCGGATAGGGTTAGTCGGGAGGAGGGGAGTGGGAAAAGTGGTGGGCTGTTGGCAGCTTCAGCTCGGTATACACAGTGCTGGGCTTTGGTGCAACTATCTGATCGGGCGAGATCTTGTGTGCTGTAGGTGCTGCTTATGTGTTATTGATGCGGTGTGGTAAAGTGTGTGCGGATTGCTGGGAGAGAAATGGTTGTGTGGGTTGAGTATGCAGAAAATTGAGGGTTGGATTAGTGGGGTCTGTATCCTGATTCATGTACTTCTGGTTCCGTTTGAGCTGTATCCCTGTGGGTGGGGTTGTTGGTGCTTCCTTATGGGTTGTCTCGCTGTGGTGGTGCTGCGCGGATCCAGCTGTATCATAGTGAGTATTGTATGGAGTGATAGGTGTGTCTGAATCTTTTCTTCGGGTGTTGAACTGGGTTGGTACTATCTATTCTCTTGTTATCTAATGTGATACTGGTCGGTTGAGGCTTTGAATGGTTCAGGGTCGGAGTGCTATTGATGAGGCCTCCTAGTGCATCCGTCTTGGACAGCCTGTGTATTCAGACAAGTAAGAATCGGGAGGTGAACAATAACGGGACCCCACTAATGGGGTAGGAATCGCCAATGTTACAGGAAGCAAGGGCCCCAATGGGGCACGAGGGGTGAAGAATCCTGGAACTCTCGGTGGGGTTTAGCATCATCAAGGGCCCTGAAAACAAAATGGAAATCCTGGCGCTTCATGATGTTTGGAGGGCGGTAAGGAGACAAGCTCAGGGATATTATTCCCAGGTACATTCCTCACTATCAAGGATTGATTATATTTGGGCCTAGTGGGTAAGGTCAAAGACATTGATGTAGGATCTATTTCTCTTTCGGACCATGCCTTGGTCACAGCAACTTTTTTTAATAGGGCATGCTAACAGGGGAATATGGAAGTGGAGGTTCCACTCAGAACTTGTACGAGATATAGTCATAGTAGACTTCATCAGGGGGGAAATAAAGCAATAGGGTGGGCCACACATCAGGTGATTGTTTGGATGCATTTAAAACAGTCTTGAGGGGGGAATAAATAGCCCTTAAAACGGGCAGAGACAAACAAAGGTGCAGGTGGGAAGAGGAGCTGGAGGGGAAATTAAAAGATATCCAAAGGGAAATGTCAAGGTGTCCAACTAAGAAATGGAGACAAGCCTTAAGACATGTTCAGGGCCAATTAAGAATGTTGCGTAACAAACAAACAGGAAAGGCGATCCTTTACCCATAACACTGGTACTATATAAAAGCCAACAAGGCAGATGAGCTCCTGGCATGACAACTGAAAGCGAAGGAGAATAATAGAACAGTCATGAGGCTTCAGGAGGACCTGGGCCGATCAAGACAAAAGAGGAGGACATGGGGGAGATCTTACAGGATTACTATCAAATATTGTACAAATCAGATAGCCCATGCACAGGAAAACGGGAGAAATATTTAGAAAGGAACAAGCTACTTACCGCTAACTGTTGTTCTCCAGCATGGGTCTGGCATGGATTCACATGCTCATGAATATATTCCCTGTCAGGCTGGGAATCCTCAGTAAAGAAAAAATCAGTTTCAGTTTCGTTTCTGAACTGTCTTTCTACTAGTAACCAATCACTGGTCTCTGGGTCATACTGCCCCCAGCCAATGACTGCCCTCCACCTAAGTCCCTCCCCTAGCAGCCATCTTCAGATTTGGTAGCACGGAAAGTGGCAGTAGGACCAAGTGAAGAGCCGCAGAGGGGTAGGAGGGAGGGTTCGCATGTGAATCCATGCCAGACCCATGCTGGAGAACAACAGTTACAGGTAAGTAACTTGTTCCTTCTCCAGCATGGGGTCTGGCATGGATTCACATGCTCATGAATATAAGAATACATAGCAGTACCCACATACACAACCACGGAAGGTGGCAAGGCTCAACATTAAGCATTTCATCAACTCAACATTCAGCAACTCTTACCTCCTCACCAGGCCCACCTTCAGGCGAACAGGTTGCGCAGCACTGTCTGGCCGACCCTGGACTCCTTCCTGGAATCCCGGTCGACGCAGTAGAATCTCGTGAAGGTGTGCGTCGACCTCCACGCAGCAGCCCTGCAGATGTCCAGCAGGGGCACGCCAGACAAGAATGCCATGGGAGCAGCGATCGCTCTGGTCGAGTGGGCTCTCGGATGGCAGGGCAACGGTCAGCTTGCCAACCGGCGACAGTGCATGATGCAGCCGGAGAGCCATCTGGAAATGGAAGCCTTCGAGAGGGCCTACCCTTGGTTCACAGGTCCAAAGTTAAACAGTTGTGATATCTTCCAAAGGCTCGTCGTGCGGTCAACTTCAGCGCTCTAGCTACATCCAGCGAGTGCAAAGTCCTCTCAGCCGGCGACGAAGGTGACGGGAAGAAAACGGGTAACACCAAGGGTTAGTTGAGATGAAAGTCCGATGGCACCTTGGGCATGAAGGAGGGGTGCGTCCTCAGCACCACCCTCGTCTCGTGGAAAGACCGGTATGGAGGCTTACAGGAGAGGGCCTGGATCTCTCCCACTCGTCGGGCGCAGGTGATGGGCACAAGAAACAGCGTCTTCCACTAGAGGAACTTCAGCGGAGGCAAATGCAGAGGCTCGAATGGCGGCCCCATGAGCCTGCTCAGCACCACGTTGAGCTCCCACGCCGGGGCTGGAGCCTTCACCGGCGGGAATGATCGGAACAATCCTTTCATAAACTCCTTCACCAGACGATGGGACCACAGAGATGATTGTCCTGGAGTTCTGGTGTAGCGGGAGATGGCCGCTAGATGTATCTTAATGGAGGCGTGGGCTAGCCCCGCCTTGGCCAGCGACAGTAGGTACGGCAGCACCCGGGGGGGGGGGGAGGCGTAATCCGCAGAGGATTAATCTTCTGTGCACGGCACCAGACAGAGAACCTCTTCCACTTATGTCCATAGCACTTGAGAGTCGAGGACGCTCTGGCCTTTGCAAGCACCTCCTTGCAGTCCGCCGGGATATCGTACCCTCCAAACTCTAGTGCTGCAGGAGCCAGGCCTGCAAGTTCAGCGACCCCGGGTCATGGTGGAGGATGGCGCCTCCTTCTCTGGCGAGGAGATCCGCGTCACTCGGCAGTTTGACTGGGGGGGTGGGGAGAGACGCTGACATGTCCAGAAGGTCCAGGAACCAGATCTGTCTCGGCCACGCCGGTGCGACGAGGATCATCCTGGACCGGGACGGTCTGAGTTGGTTGATGAGTCACAGCAGCAACGGCGGGAACGCATACAGGAACAGGCCGTCCCATGGGAATGAGAAGGCATCGCCCATGCTCCCCGGCTGGGGAAACCTGCTGGCGAACCTCTGACACTTGGTGTTCGTCGCCGTCGCGAATAGATCGGTCTGGGGATTGCCCCATCGTTGGAACAGCAGATCCACTTGATCCTGTCGTAGTTCCCACTCGTGGCACGAGCGCAGCTCCCTGCTGAGTGAGTCGGCAGTGGTTTTCTTTATTCCTGCCAGGTGGAAGAGTACCAGAAACATCCCTTGGGCGACGGCCCAGTGCCACAGATCCTGCGCCCTCTTTGATGGGGCTGGGGATCTGCTACCTCCCCGCTTCCAGATGTAGAACATCGTGGTGGTGTTGTCGGTGAAGATCCTAAACACCTTGCCCTTGAGGGACAGAAGGAACGACTTGATGGCCCAGAACACGGCCCGGAGTTCCAGTACGTTGATATGGATTGACCTCTCCTCCGGGAGCCAAAGGCCTCTTGCATGGAGATCTCCTGTGTGCGCTCCCCATCCCTCCAGGGAGGCGTCCGTCGTCACCGTCTCCTGATGTGTCAGGGTCTGCAAGTCCATACCCGCCGCCAGATGCGTGCGGTGCCCCACCACCGGATCGCTTGGCAGAAGGTCTCGTTGAGCGAGATCCTGTCTTCGAAGCTGCCCGCCGTTTGCATCCAACGGGCATCGAGGAACTCTCGCAGTGGGCGCATCCGCATTCTGCACAGGCGCACTAGGAAGATGCACGAGGACATCATGCCGAGAAGGGACTTGATGGACCTCACCCTGGCCACATCCATGGTCAACAGCCGCTGCACCTTTCCCATGATGGCCTTTTTCCTTTCCTCCGACGGTGAGGTCAGTCGCGCTACTGTGTCGAGCTTGGCTCCCAGAAACAGTGCGACCTGCGACGGAACCAGGTGGGATTTGGCGAAGTTGATGGAGAATCCCAGATCCGTGAGCAGCTCGACGGTCTTCGCTGTGTGCCCGACGGCGAAATCTCTTGTCTTTGCTCGGATGAGCCAATCGTCCAGGTAGGGGTAGACGTGGATCCCCTGCAGGTGCAGCTGTGCCGCCACTGGTGCAAGGCACTTGGTGAATACCCTGGGCGCCGACTTCAGTCCGAAGGGAAGGGCCTTGAATTGGTAGTGCCGTCCTTGGACTACGAATCTGAGAAACTTTCGGTGTCCTTTTAGAATGGGGATGTGAAAGTAGGCATCCTCCAAGTCCAGCGACGATATGAAGTCGCCTTCCTCCAGCTGTCCCAGCACGACTGGAGGGTGACCATCCAGAACTTCTGGGCCTTTATGTACTTGTTTAAAAGACAAAGGTCCAGGATGGGTCGCCAACCACCGGTCTTCTTTCTGACAAGGAAGTATCGAGAGTATACTCTGGAGCCCCAGAGCCTCTTTGGGACGAGCTTGATGGCTCCTTTCTTCAGCATCGTCCTTACTTACCGCAGCAGTTGTGGGACGTGGTTTTCCTTCCTGGCCACAGGTGGAATGCGGGGCACTTCTTTAAAAACTCGAGTGTGCCCGCTGGCCAGGGCATCCAGCACCCATCGGCCAGTGGAGATGGACTCCGACACGCTGACTAACTTCGCCACCCGGCCTCCCACCGGGGTGCTCAGGTGGGGGCCCGACTCTACGGACGGTTCAGTCCTGCTTGGCAGCGGCCTTGCCGCATTGGCCTCCTTGGCGACGATGACGAGGTCCTTCTGACTTTCCGCGTCCTCTGTAGGCCTCCTGTGACGAGGAGCGGGCCGCCTGGTACGTCGAGGAGCCGCTGCCGAATCCTTTGGAGGCACCTTGCTTGCCTTCGGCGTTCCAAAAAGGCGGCTGTCGTTGCTGCAAAACCCCCCAAGGCCCAGACTGTCTCTGTGTCGGCCTTGATGGCCTGCATCGATTCGTCCACTGCCCTGCCAAAGAGGTTATTCCCGTCGAAGGGCATGTCCAAAACTCTGGTTTGCACGTCCTGGCGGAAATCTGTCGCCTTGAGCCAACCACGCCGTCGAAGACAAACACTGTTGCCCAACTGACGGAAACCAGTGTCAGCAATGTCCGTGTTCAATGTTATGGCGTGGTCCGACGCCACCTCGCATTCCTGTAGGATCTCCAGGGGCTCCGCCCTCTTGTCGTCCGGGAGGAAGTCCAGCAGCGGAGCTATCTTAAATCAAAGCTCCCTGTCGTAGCGGGCCACAATCGCTAGGGCGTTGACCATTTTAATCATCGTCGCCGCCGACGAGATGACCAGTCGCCCCATGGCGTCCAGTTTCTTCCCCTCGCTGTCCGGGGGGAGGTTGAAGTCGAAGCCGTAGCCCCCGCCGCCTTCTTCTTGGCCGCCGCCGAGACGACCGAATCCGGGGTCAGCTGCACCCTAAAGGCACAGAGAGGTGGAATCCGGGACCCGGTACTTCTTCTCATACCGGTCTCTCTTGGCAGGGGTGGTGGACGGGTTCTTCAGGAGCAACAGCCCCTCGTCCCTGATGTCATCAAGTAACGGGATGGAGAGGACGGTCTTCCTTTTGGCCTCACGCCGTTGATAGAGGAAACCTTCCTTCTTCTGTTCTTCGGGGCAGAGCTCGAAGAGCTTGGATGCCCTGGCAATCATGGCGTGAAAAGAGCCGATTTCGTCGTGCGGGGAGGCCTGAGGGGGTGGTGATGGAAGGCCCATCCCGTCGCCACTAGGCCAAATGTACAAAGCAAACTACCCGGACTTATTAGAGAGACTTAAATCAGACATAGGGAAATTGAACCCTTTTAACATATCGTGGTGGGAAAGCATAATGGCAGTTAAAATGGTGGTGCTACCAAAACTACTATACCACTTTCAAGCCTTACCAGTCAGAATCCAGAAGGCATTCCTTAAATCAGTGAATAAAGCAGTAAAAGTGTATATATGGAAACACAAGACCCCAAGAATAGCGATGCAGACAATGACGGCACCAAGGTATCAAGGAGGATTAGCACTCCCCCCACTTCCACAGATATTATGAAGCGGCACAATTGAGGGTGGTGAAGGAATGGTGCACAGAAACGCCACAACGCATATGGGTAGGACCGGATAGGGCGATAGAGGCATCCCCACTACCGGGACTACTATGGCTGAAGGGTCAACATAGGCATCAGAATGTTAGGATTTGTGAAGTGAAGGGGGTGGGAATAGAGATATGGGATGCAGCAATTAAACGTGGGGCGTTGTCACCATACCCCTCCCCATTCCTACCAATACTCGTGAATCCCGAATTTCAGCCAGGGATGGAGAAAAACTCATATGGGAAGTGGGTAAAGGCTGGGTGTCGGACAATAAAAGATATGTACCACGGGGGGAAATTGATGACACTACAAGAATGTACCCAAACACTGGGGCAGATAGCTTTAAATACACACAACTTCAGCATTGGTTGGCTGCCCCCCACATGAAACAAGCGACCAATAGACAATTGACACCTTTTGAGACATATTTGACAACAAACATGGGTTTAGCAAAACTAGTCTCGAGCATATATAGGTTCTTGAATACGCAGTGGGAGGAAATCAGATGGAATTACATGGGGAAATGGGAAAAACTCTAGGGGCAACAATAATAAAAAAGCTGTGGGAATATACGTGGTGGATAATTACAAAACGTACACGCTCGATACAAGTGAGGGAGATAGGGCAGAAAATCCTTCAATGGCACTACACACCAGAGAGGTTACACTCCATGGTCCCGACAACCTCAGATAGATGTTGGAGAGGGTGCACAGGGAAGGGAGATTGGAAGCGCATCTGGTGGAGTTGACCAGTAACAACATTTCTGAAAGGAAGTGAAAAAACAGGTAGGGGAAAATGGGGGGATATGGGAGCCAGGCCCGGAAAATCTTATACAGGCACAAAAAAGGCGCTTTATGATCCTTGTAATTGAAGCATGGCTGTCGATTGTCCAATTATGGAAGAAAAACTCAGCACTCGCGGTATATGACTGGCTGCAAAAAGTCTGGAACTTCGTTTCCCTTGAATGGGTATCATATCATCTACAGGGGGCCCAGGAAAGGTTCAAAGACGAATGGGACCAGGTGATTTGTTACCTACAGAATGACTATATGCAACAAGGGTGCCCTCACAGTATTCAAACAGTGAATATTATAGACTCGTAAGAAACTACGGATGGAAAGGATTCTGCACAAGGAGAGGGTTGGGGGGAATGTTATATGACTAAATGTACCTTATGTTTAAGAAAATTAATAAAGAGAAGTTACTCACTATGCCAAAAACAACAAGACAAACATTCCTGGTTGCTAACCTAGCCACAATAAAGCGGCGAAATACCATAATGGGCTTACGAGACCCACAGGACATGGTGCAATATACAGAGGAAGCTACAGCTGGCTATGGCCCGCCTCACAGAGACAATGACAGTATCCCCCGTAGCATACAAGAATAGTGAAGGCAACTCTACCGCATCCCACAAAGCTAGACATCAAGGCCCTAGATGTCCCGATTACAATCGAAGTGTATGTAGTGATCAAATCTCTAAAAACAAGGACCCCGAGTCCTAATGGGTTCACAACTAGATTTTACAGGCTCTTTCGTCCCAAACTCTTGACCCACCTCACGGCTCTCGTTAATTCCTTTTGTCTATCGGGCTCTACTACCCCATCAATGCAAGAATCCTTAACCATTCTCCTTTTAAAGCCAGGCAAAGATCCCAGGGATTGTACTTCATATAGGCCCATCTCCATACTTAATATAGATGCCAATATGTACACCAAAGTCCTGGCTAATTGCCTAGCGTCAGTCCTACCCAAAATAATCAACTCAGACCAAACTGGCTTAATATTGGGCAGATCAACCTCTGGTGGAGGTGGCATCCTCAGATCACCATAAGATGGCGCTACTAGCCTTATACGCATCCAAAGCCTTAGATAAAGTAGACTCTCTTTCTTGCGATTAACCCGTGAAGCCTTCCAGTTCAGCCCTCTTTTACACAAAATGGTCTTGGCCAATTACTGCTCCCATAGAACCTCCTTGCAGGTTAATCATAGATTAACGGCGCCCATATCTCTGAACTGCGGAACTAGACAGGGTTGCCCTCTTTCCCCTCTGTTATTCGCCTTAGCAATGGAACCGCTAGCTCAACGGGTTCGGAAAAACACTTCCATTAAGGGACTACAAATAGGCACTACAAAGAACTCACTCACTCTCTGCACGGACGATGTCCTGCTCACCTTAACGAATATCCAGCCCTCGCTGGAACCATCCCTTCAGGAACTACAAACATTTGGTAGGGTTCATTATTAACTATGGGAAAGCCTCACCGTTGGGGGTGGGACTGACTTCAGACGAACAGAGACCCTCAAGCCCCTCTGCCCCATTCAATGGAATCAGGAAGCTATAGACTACCTGGGGGTTCACATCCATGCTCGACCAGGAGAAATATACTCAGCTAACTTACCCCCTCTTCAAAGAACTGGAAAAAGACCTAGATCGGTGGGCTTCTCAAGGGATTTCACTCCAGGGGCGGATCACAGCCTGCAAGATGGACCTTCTCCATCAATTCCTCTATTGTTGCTCCACTCTGCCCATTCTTATCATTCTACCCACCCTTCTCGGCTTACAACTGTTAGGCAGAATCCTGTGCAGTGCCCTTAGGGACCACTACACACAAGACTACAGGTGGCAATACAAGTTTTCCCTTTGGTACAAGCCTGTACCGCTATGTCAGAGTGGTAGCAGTGGCGTAGCAGCCAGGCTTATCTCAAGAGTATATGAGCAGTAGCAGAGATTACACAAAGGGACCACAATTACTGTGACTCAAGCAAACACTGACTCAAGGTTTCAGGTAGAAAAATATAAGTACATTTATTTTTGAACCATCTGTTATAAACACAACACTTCTATTAAACTTAAACAAAAACCACAAGTTAAATATACTACAACTAACCAATTCACTTTGTACAGTGTGTCTCGAGGTAAGTACCCTGTGTTTGAATGAACCGGTGTTACGAACAAAACACGTTACCGTGAATACGATTACAATCACATGCTACCGGGGCAAAAACACACTTAGCACGAGATACCCAGAGGGAGATGGAGGCAAAAATCACAGGCAATATTTTGGTTAGGCAAACAGAATCGAGAAACACTTCGAGACAGGAGTTCAAAAGTCAAAAGGCCGGAGCCAGGGTCGAGGGACACCGGAGGCCTGTTGACGAAGATCACACAGTCAGACAGTTCACGATTCAACATAGCCAAAAGTACTTCGATATTGTCAATGTTCGGAAGCAAAAGTTATAAGAAGGAGGGAAGACAAGGGCAAGTGTTGGAGATGAAGAAAAGGGATTCACCCAATTTCCTGAAGCAGAACACAGTACCTTATTCCAATGGTGCAGCTGGTGCCCTGGCAGTTGTTCCTGTTGGTTTCCCGCAGACCCACGATTCCTGGAGCTTCGTTGTGAAAGCGGACATCTGAAGGGGGTCTGCACCACACAGGGATGAAGCCGGCAGCAGCGACAACGAATAAAAGGTGCACTCCTTAAAAACAGGAGAGTCTCTTCAAATGGCTATCCGGAACAACTACAGCAGTGTGCAGCGATTTCGACCAAGGAAGAGGATCCTCTGGCTGTGGCAGACGAGCTGGTTATTCCCACCAGGCTCAAGGGAAGAAGACTCCGGACTGGATCTTCGCTTAGTCGTTGAAGGCTGCAGCAGGGCTTCACCGGGAAGGGGTAGTTGCAGCAGCAGTCGTTCCCTCCGCTTCTCTAAGCTTCTCTTCGGTTCCTTGTAGTTCCAGTGGCGACTCTGATTTCTAGACCAAGAGACCTGACTTATGTGCAAATCCCCCATTCACAAAGCCTGGCTGTCAATCACCCATCAGGGGGGTTGTCCAGCCTGGACAACCACCTCAGCCAATCATGGTAAAGTGTGACTTGGGTTTCCTAGGATACCCTGTGCAGGGGGTGACTACACCCCTCCCTCACATTCAGCCCACCTAGACACCCAGGCGCCAGGAGGAGGGCTTCTGAGCAGAAGCCCGCCAAAAGACGTTGAACAAAGAAGGCAAACTTAGTTTGCAGCGCAAAGTAAAACACAAGAAGGACTAAAAGAAATGGCGAGTAAACCCATCCAGAGCCAAAAGAAAGACGATTTGGTCAAGCAGGTTTATGTTCGAGGCGAATATAATAGCCAAGAAAAATACCACGTTTATCTAATATAATTACGGTAGAAAAGTTAGGGCAGATACCACTGCCACCAGCCAAGTCTAAATGTTAAAAGAGCGAAACAATGCTCTAGGAGGTACAGATAAAAAGGGATACGAATTAACCCTTTCCAGTACTCCATGGAAGATGGGTGTACTGGATCTGTGGTAGATTGACTAAGTACAGTTAATGGTAACTTTACCATTTTCTGGGGGACTGTAGCCAGCCTCATAAAATGAGTCGGGGGAAGTCTCAAAGACAACCCCGTGCCACGGCACTGAAGGTGCTGTGTGACACACACAAAAAGAGGGCTACTGAAGTGGTGTACTTCAGAGTCCACAATCCCAAAAACAGAGAAATACACATGTCAAAACACAGGTAAGAGTGAGGGAAAAGCTCACACGCTTACCAAGTGGAAAAAAATAAACTCCAGAAGTCCAGTAAAGTTGCTGGGGGACTCACTAGGTGAGGGAAATTAGCCATAAATGAGAATTCTCCCTAACAACAGAAAATGCTTTGCTTCATATGGAAAGGGGAAAAAGCTAGGATTCCTAAAAAAAGTGATGGATAGTGCTTGTCTGTGGGGTTCTAGGGGTCGCAAATCTACATAAATTTCATGTAGCCTCACAATTGGCACGTTTCCAAGCATGGCTCCCCTCAACAGTTCCTCCAAAATGGGTGGAGATCGAACAATCATACAGTTTCCCCTCAGCTCCCTCCACTATGTGTCTCCACCTACATGTGATCCTGTCCGCACATGCTTTCCTCTACCAAATGCATGGTGAAAATGTGGGTTTGGGCAGCGAAATCCAAAGGTATCCCAAGCAGACTGGGCCAGAATACCCTGATCTTTCAATATTCCGTCCTTCAACCCTGGAGTCGACACCACAAACCTCAGGAACTGGGCGAGGGGGGGGGGGGCTGAGAACCATAGCACAATTAGTTGAAAATGGCCAACCACATACATTTGAGAGCTGCAAAGAGACGTTTCAACTGACCGAGCCAGACAGATTCTCCTACGCCCAGCTCTGTCACTGGTATACTCACCCACTAATTCGACTGAGAGCTACAAGGAACCTCAGCCCTATCAGGCTCACCTTACAAGAGGACCTAACTGGAGGCAATACCTCTAAACTGTATAAATTACTAGAAGAGGACATGCTGACCCTCCATCCTACATATATGTCACAATGGGAAACAGACCTGGGTCACCCGATCGAGGATCACTCGTGGGTTGATATCTGGACGAGATGCTACGCCTCCTCCATGTGTGTCACGAACATAGAATGTGCCTTGAAACTCCTTTTCCGCTGGTACTATCCCCCAGTATGGCTCCACCATATTCAGAACTCGCTGGACCCACATTGTTGGCGAAAATGTGGGATACAAGGCACCTACATGCACATGTTGTGGGATTGCCAGACTGTCCAGTCCTTTTGGGACAGGGTCCTCACGACAATTGAAGCCATCAACCAGGTCAAATTCCAGAGAAACCTAGAAGTTAACCTCCTCGGATCCCCCGTCCAGGGGATCTACCCGAGATCAGGAGCGTCCGCCAAACTCATCACCCAGTTGCTCCTGGCAGGAAGACTCAAAATCACCCACACCTGGAAGACTCCTGAGGGCCCACTGATAGCCCTATGGTGGCTCAAAATATGGGACATACTGGTGGCAGAACAAGGTTACGGCGGCTAAGGAGGGCCTCCTCCACAGGTTAACAGATGTGTGGGCCCCAATTCTGGACTAGTACCGGGAGTTTTCAGCACAATTTCACAAGTCCCATTTGCCAAGCCTGGTCCCAAGAGACATCACCCAAAAAAGGGACTATCCTTGGCCTAACAGTAACGTGACATAAGAGGGCTGGAACGGGAGGAGGATGAGCTTCCAAGGGAGGGTTAAGGGAATATACCTCTTACTTTTTAAGCTCTTCTGTTAATGAACAGTTTCATACCCGTTACATCGTACTACTGTCCCCTGTATGCATCGGAAACAAAATAAAGTTGTTAAAAAACATTTTTTTAAATTGAGCCGGTCTTTCTTTTGCATCTAGATCATATTGTACTCTGCAGAATCTTAAATGTCCTCAAGGCACACAATATTTGAGTTGTAGCCGATTACAACTATTCTGAGTATTAGAGTGTTAGATGGGAAGCATCTGGATTCAGAGTACCAAAGCCTTTGGAATTCAGAATCCCCATTACTGGGACAGACAACGGTTGAAGGGGGTGTGCATGGGTTGGAGTTTCAGATGCTTATTAATTCAGAAGTATTCATTAAAAGGCATAATGGTACCTTAACTGGCGCGGCGTAGTATGCACAGAGACAACACAATTCTGGCGACAAAAGTATAGAAGCCACAGCAGGAACCATGCAATCAAGTTGGAGTGTTGAAGCCAGAAAGCGGACTAGGAAAGGTACGTGATCAACTGCCAGTGATTGGGCCTTAATCGGCACCTGGCGTTTGAAATCCAAAGAGTTAATTTAGCCATTGGACATTACTTACTGAGCGAAGGAGTGCAAGCGAGCAAAGAACAATGAACGTGTTGCAACGGGTTACAAGTAAAGAACCTGACGATGTCTACTACGTTGTGTAGTTTATTCAGGAAAAGCCGTAGGAAGTTGTGGTTGTGCACTGAAACTAATTGTTGACAGATAGCTGAGTGTACAAGCACCATCTAAAGGAGAAAATGAATTAAAAAGGAGTGTTAACTAAAGAAACAAGGATTATATTCATATATACAGATGAAGGTGATCACATTACATCCACCCGAAAATAATGTTCTACCTACACGTGGGCAACCTTCGATTCCCTGGAAAAATGGAAAAAGTAGTGGCGCAATTATGTGAAAACAGTGCAACAGGACGGCCTTTCAGCAGATAAAAAGAGGTCACTATTATTACATGCTTTGGGCCCAGAAGAACAGCAGAAGTGTAGTGAATGTCCACCATTGACTGCAATTGAAGCAGGGCTCTGGATGCTCACGACAAAACAATAAGACAATTGGATTCATATTATGCACCAGAAAACAAAATAGCAATTAACAGGTTCAACTTTTATTCAAGGGCACAGAAGCAAGCAGAGAAGATAGAGGAATATGTCTCGGTTTTTAAAACATTGGCAGATTTGGCGCATGAATAACGGCAGAGTAAATTATAAGAGATCAGATAATACACACCAATGACTCGGTGATGCGAGAGAAACTATGGATGGTCGGGGGTCCCCACGCTGGCTGAGGCGATTGCAATTGCCACGAACATTGAGCACACGCATAGATGCTCAATGTAAATTTAAACAAAGAAGAACCAAGTGCTGCAAGGCAAAGCAAAAGATGCAGGAAATGCAGAACCAGGAAAAGAGAAAATAGATTAAATGTATTTTTTCAAAAAACTCAACATGGCCAAATGAACGAGAAGGAAGACAAAAGGATGAAGTGTAAAGAAAATGACAAGAATTTGAGGAAATGGTGGAAAGGTAGGAGCATCTGAGAGGGTGAATTCAGTTGTTTTTGATGTGGTAGGATTGGATTCTAGGTAATGTACTGCACTGGGTCAAAAGTTCTCGATATGCAATATGAAGGGGCACTTTGGTGTAGTATGCAGTAATAAGAGGAGAGTAAATTTAGTGCGAGAAGAGGATGAGAGTGAGGAAGATGAGAAAGTGATGGGGTATGAAATCAAGGCGATTTAGAGTGCCCAAGTTGTGAAGTCGTTATTGAGAATTGGAGGATGCGAATAATGGTGGACAGCTGTTCTCCGTATATGATTTTGACGGCGAGTAAGTGAAAGGAGCTTCAAGGAATGGGTTAGCGAGCAAAACTGCATGCACCAGACAAAGAAACCAGGTGGCTTTGACGGAACGAAAATAGAAATGTAGGGGTGGTTTTGGTGGATAGTGCAGGTGAAGAACAGATGTGCAGAAATTCTTAAAATGTATGTGGCGAAAAAAGAATTAGACATGTTGGGGTGGTGTGATCAAGCCGCATTGAAGATGAGGCTCGACCCGTTTGACAGAACCTGTGTTGAGCCTTCAGCCAAGAGAAATCAGAACAAGAATGGTTTCCAGAGATGTTCTCTCCGGGACTAGGATGCCTAAAGGTTTACGCTCATAGGATTATCCTAAAGCTGAGTGCACAACCTGTGGTGCACAAGACCAGGCCAATACCATTTGCATTGAAAAAAAAGGTGGCAGCAGAATTGAGTGAATTAGAGGTGGGAGTCGCCATAGATCAAATATAGCCTGCGGAATGAGTGAGCCCCACTGTGGCAGAGATGAAAATGAATGGGAAATTAAGAATAGGTGTGGATTTGAGCGACGTGAATAAGAATATATTGGTGACCAGATACCCTCTACCCATCATCTTGGATTCACTGAGTTGCTTACAGGGCACAGATTTATTTTCAATGTTTGATCTCACAGAGGACTGTAAAGACGTAACACCATTTATTGCCCCAATCAGGATATTTCGCTACAGCAGGATGCTCTTCGGGTTGTCATCTGCGACTGCAGTGTTCCAAAGGATGATGACCCATTTGTTGAAGAACCTTCCAGGAACAATAATGTACCAAGATGTTTTGGTGTATGGCGGGGATGTGTGAGCATCCGCTCATCCGCCTCCAACTTCCTCAGGGTTAGTTGCTTCTCCAAGCAGCGAGTCGGTGGTAGATCATCTTCTGCTGGGTCCTGCCTCTGGAACAGCCTCCCAGCCTCTCTGAAACTTGAGGAGAACGATCTCCGGTTCCGGAAGCACCTCAAGACCTTCCTCTTTGCTTCTGCTTTCTCTCCTCCTCTCCCCTGCTGATCTCCCGGCTGAATCGGAAACTGCATTGGTTACCTGGCTACCCTCTGATCTTGGGCCCATGTCACCCCACGTCCCCCCTACCAGTTGCACACCTGCACTGCCCCTCTGGCAACCCTTGCACTCGGGGACTGTTTCTGTATCCCTACAGCCCGTACTAGCACTTGACACCCAATATCTGCACTTACCCTTGCACTTGCCACCAGCTGGCTGCACTTTCATTTATTGTCTTTACTTATTCTACTGTTATCCAATGTACTGCACTGCCCCTCCCCTTTCTCCCTGTACTTTTTCCCCTTCCCGCCTCCTCTGCACTTGCGCAATCTCAATCTCACCTGGCCTAGTAGGATCGTTCTCAGACTTCCCTCTGTTTCTCCTCCCTTGCCTCGTCGCGCCTTGAAACACTTGTGTAAAGGAGAGTTATAAATGCCATATCATATCACAGAAGGTTGCATGAGGTATTGGAAAGATTAAGAGAGAAAATTTGGATGTGAGTAAGTGCAAATTCGGAGACAATGAAGTGGAATATTTGGGGCATGCGATTAGCCAAGGGTAGAAACCTAAACATTAGTGCTTGGAGGAACAAAAAAATGATCACCAGCGCCTACGAATATGGATGAAGTAAGATCCTTTTTAGGGTTTGGCTGAATTCAAGAACAAGTTTATCAAAAACCTTACGAGCATCACTCAGCATATAAAATGGCTTATTAAAAAGGAAGTCGGGTGTACTATCTCTTCTTTTCTATGCCTTAGCGATGGAGCCCTTGGCCATTGCCATTAGGTCGGACCACAGAATCGCTGGAGTTCACTGCGGCGACTGACTTTAAACAGTCTCTTTGCCGACGACATTCTGGCTTATCTAACCAATCTCTATGACTCCCTCCCGAATCTGCTTGATTTAATTCACACCTTTGGGGACTTCTCCGGCCTCAAGATTAACTTATCTAAGTCGAGCATAATGCCTATGGGGGGAAAGAGATCACAAACTCAGGGGGGAAAAAATTGCATGGAATTAGAATTGAAAGTAAGGCCACTCCATACTTGGGGGTTTCCCTCCCTCGGGATCTAGGAGCTCTGTTTGTGTTGAACTTCTCCCCGATCCTGTCCAAGATAAGTAGGGATCTCCTATGGTGGGCCCCACTAACCCTCACGTGGTTTGGCAGCATGGTCACGATTAAAATGAATGCCCTGCCCTGGCTCCTATATATATAGAGGACAACCACACCCCTCCTAAAAAAAAATCTGAGATTTCCTATGTGCCCCTATTAAGACCCTCCCGCCCGACTCGGAACTCATCCGACTCTGGCCGTACTATGGGCCTCCTGGAAATATGACAAGGACAATAAAAATCTGTCTTTCTGGCCATCCCCCCTTGACCTCCCTATGGGGGCCCCCCCATTTAACCTGGGTGCTAAGGGCTTACGAGACACCCAGTCTTGGTCGGACATGACTTAGAGAGCCACCCAACTGTTCCGCCAGAACACTTTAATTGAATATGACCAACTGACTGCAGCTACGGGAGACCACCTGCTCACATATTTGAATATCTATGCCTTAAAGGGATCTTTATCCACCTCAGATGGTGTGCTGATTTAGCCCGTCCCCTCAAACCCTTTGAGAAAATCATGGTGGAATCTACTACAAGGAAGGGCTCCCTCTCTAAGATCTAAAAAATTCGAGTTACAGCAAATCTAGAGGGTAGACAGTGTTTCAGACGCATTTGGGAGGACAGGATGTGGATGGTTCTCTGGGAGGCAACGTGGGGGGGCAATTCTTAGAACTCTTCTCAGGGTCCCTGTACACCTCGGCTATGGAACATAATTTCAAGATGTTGCACTCCTGGCATCTCCCTCCAGACAGGCTCTCTAGGATGTTCAGGGGTACGCCCCCTCTCTGTCCAAGGGAGTGTGCACAACGTGGAACCTGGTATCATATGTGGTGGGAGTGGTCATCGGTCCAGGTCTACTGGTCCGAGCTGCTGAGTTGAATTAAAGAGATTGTGGGCACTATGCCATCCCTGCACCCCCTGGAGAGTCTGAGGAGAGCGCCTTTCCAAAGGTGGTCGAGGCAATGTTGAGAGCCGGAAGACTGGCCCTCGCCCAAAAATGGAAGGATCCTTCTACTCCGGTCCAAAGCAGAGTGGCTCAATAAGTTGAGGGCCATTTTTACATATGAAAACCGTCAGCAATAACCAACAACAAAATGGACTCCTTGTTGGAGAGGTCCATGGTCCTCTTGAGTGAGGAATGTAGCTCTCTGAGACTCTAACCCCCTGCCGCAGTTGGAGCCGCTGGGCTTTTCTTGGTAACAATTGGAACTCAGTACTTACCCTGGCTGCAATTGCAGACCTCACCACATCAGATGTACACAATTGTCTTGCCCCAGGGTTGTTTCGTAATGTTTCTTGCACCAAACACTCGATCAGGCCTGGTAGAATCATAAATTGGGGGGGTTGAGAGGATGGAGTTGGAGAAATAAAGTTTAGCATTTTTTTTCTGTGTTCTCATGGTTGGTACCAGGAATTCCCCGATGACCTTTGTATGTGTTAAAATGCCAAATAAAAACAAAGTAAAAAAAAGAAATGAAATCAAGTTCGAGTGGAATGAAGAATGTGAAAGGGGAATTGTGAGATTAAGGAAGGTATATGCTTGGTGCCTAATTTGGGAAGGTTTGTGATAGGGAGGCCAGTTAAGTTGACGGTGGACGTCAATGGAAAAGGGTTGGGAGCAGAAAGAGTCATATGTCACGCCTCTAGAGCTATCAAAGAGACAGAAAGCAAATACTCAATGATAGAAAAGGAGTTGCTGGCGTGTGTATGTGTGGGGAGTGATTCCTTTCGTAAGTATGTGTGAGGAGCACCATTAACCATATGTACGGATCACAAACCGTTAGAGTTACTGTTAAAGGTATTAAGAGCGTCGCCACGGCTGGCGAGGTTGAGTTTCAAGTTACAGGAGTATGATTGTAAGGTTGAATATGTCCCCGTATTGAGAAATAAAGTGGCAGATTTACTTTTGAGGTTGCCAGTTGGAGCTAGTGAGCAAGGGATACATGAATAAGAACATGACGTAGTGGCATTGTTACAAGGTGTGGTAGGACAAGAAGAGTTTATAAAAGGCATGACGAATTACTATGATATGCAACTATTTATAAAGTTCATTAGAGAGGGTTGGCCATCAAAGTTAGCCCGGGTTTGTTGCGATAGTGGGAAATTAAAAATTAGTTATCTTGGAAGGTGATGTGTGGATTTGAGGTCCGACTTTGGTGCCTCCAGAACAATTGAGGGAAAGGATAATAATCTTGGCTCATAAGGGACATCCTGGAATTTGTGGTACGAAACAAAAGGTGAGGGAGAAATATTGGTAGCCTGGTGTGGACGTGGCAGTTGAGGGAGATGTCAGAAATTGTTGACTGTGATTGAGTTCTGACAAGAGTTGTAGAGTTGAAGTTTGGAAGGCGTGCAAGGAAAATGGTAAGAAAAGATATTGTGAGGCCATACAGGAATATGGTAATAGGGTAAAGATTGTTTTTGTGGTAATGATAGATTATTATTCCAAGTGGCCTGAAGTGAAATGTACATGCGATTAGTAACCAAGAAGTAGAGCGATTTTTGGATCAAGTGTTCTGCAAGGAAGGATTACCCAGAAGTGGTTATTAGTGTTAAGGGAGCTTAATTCAGGAGGAAAATGTTAGGACAGTAGAAAGGGTACTGAGTGGGCATATTTTGCGAGTTATTTGTTTGCATTTATAAAGCGCACTGGCAGCCCAAGGGCATCGAGGCGTTGTTACAAGAAAGTGACTTAGTTACAGGTTACAACATTGCTTACTGGTTACATGAGGCGTAGCAATATTGAAGCAGGTTACATGTATATGGGTGGCATAGTATACACATGGCAAAGTTACTTGGAGGAGAAGCAGTGTTACATGCAGGACAATTCGGTGCCTTTAGGGCCCTACAGGGTGAGTAGTCAGAGAATTCAGATGAACAGTCGTGTTTTAATTTCCTTGCGGAAGGCTACGTGGGATGAAATACCGGTGAGGCTGGGTGGCAGGGAGTTCCAATGGGTTGCGATGATGAATGGGAAGCTGGAGCCTCCTGCCCGCGCTCTAGTGACCTTAGGCACTGAGAGAAGGTTGGAGTATGGGGTTCTGGTTAGTTTTTCTGTGAGTTGGCTAGCGAATCACTGAGAAAGGTATTGAGGTGCTGTGTGGTACATGCATTTGTGGGTGAGAGATAGTATTCTGAATAGGACTCATTCTTTGACGGGTAACCTGTGGGCTTGTTTCCTGGCAGCTGAGATGTGTTCCCTTCTAGGGATACAATGGCAGCACGGAGAGCATCATTTTCGACAGTTTGGAGTTTATCCATATTCTCTGTGGAGGTCACAGCCAGGAGGGCGTTGCAGTAATCGAGTCGTGCTCCAACTATAGCTCTGGCTATAGTCAGGCAGTTTTGCTTTGTAAGGAAGGGTCTAGATGCAGTGAGGAGTTTGGAGTGGTAGGCAGCTCACGAGATGATGGAATTTACTTGCCTTCTCATAGAGAGGTTGGAGTCTAAGTAGAGTCCCAAGGTTTTAACATCCTGGGAAACTGGGATTTGTATGTTGTCGATGGTAAAGGCATTGTATTTGGTGTCAAGTTTCTTTAGCGTTTCTGGTGACCCAACTAGAAGTAGTTCCGTTTTGTCTCTATTTAGACAGAGCCAGTAATGGGCCACCCAAGTTTGGATAGTGGAGTAGACGGCGTTAAGGGTTTTGGAGTCAGCCTCGTAGTCACTCGAGAGTGCTAGGAGGACCTATGTATCATCAGCGTAATTTGTATAAGTGATGCCTAGTGAGTCGTGGATGCAGAACAGGGGCCTAGTAAAAATGTTGTACAAGGTTTGGCGATATGCAAGAGCCTTGGGGGACTTACCATTGAATGGTGCTGGGGTGTGCGCAGGCTAGGTCTGAGAAGACTCTCATAGCTCTACATTGGAGGAATGAGGTGATCCATGCTGTAGCATTGGGCGAGAAGTGTACAGAAGTTGAGAGGGGCGTTGGCATAGGGTTTTGTGGTCGACGAGATCAAAGGCCGCCGAGAGGTCAAGGAGGAGTAGTAGGGTTGGTTTGCCAGAGTCACTAATGTCCATTTGGTTCTCGAGGTCTAGTACGACTGTTTCGGTGCCGTGACCTGGGCGAAAGCCAGACTGCTGGAGACCGAGAAGGTTGTTATCTTCAAGGAACTGTTGGACTTGCAGGTAGGCTGCATTGTCTATTATCTTTAGTAGAAAGGGAACAAGGGTGATGGGCCTATATTTGCCTGGTGAGGTTGGGTCTAGCGAGGGTTTCTTTAAGAGGGGCGGACCCAGGCTTCCTCGAGGCACGCTGGGACAATGGCAGTTGAAAAGGAGGCGTTAATAAAGGCAGTGAGCAAGGGTGCAAAGGTGGAGGCACATTCTTTAATGAGAGCGTTTTGGTTGAGCGATTTAACAGGGTGTTGGTGGAAATTATTGATCAGGCAATGAGGAATGGAGCAGATGCGTAGGGGGTGGTGGAGGAAAGATTGTGGAGTGTGAAGATGTCAAGTTGATAGGGCAGTCACTGTTTAGTTTCACAAAGGGACGAGATCCTAATACAAGATTTAAGCCAGTGTGGGTCAACAATCTTACCAGTAAGTGTGAAAGGGATCCTGAAGCAGTCAATCAGTGGATTGAACAAGGTCAGAACAAGTATAGTAAAGGTCAGAATTTGATGGGAAGTCGAGGAATAGTTTTGGAGAAGGAGATTGGGCGAGGATAAGGAGTGGCTGATTAGTATTTAAAGGGGAGTCCAAGTTCTCGGATCCCATGCAGGTGAAGGAAGTGTTTTCCAGTGCTGAGATATATGAGGACGGTTCAATATGGAATTATGGAATTTGAACAGGGTGGTGAGATGGAATGGTGGTGAGTTCAAGGAGTTGTGGAAAAACGAGGAGAAAACAAGGAAGATGTAGGTTGTGGGATGACAATATAGGCAGAGTGTTTGGTGAGAATGGCAAGCGTAACCCAGGTTTGACAGGGGTGCCATTGGAGTGTAATATGTAGGAGAGCAGCAATGGTAGTGCTGATATGGGTAGAGGAAGGAGGAGGTTGTGTAGACCACCTGTATGGTCTAGAGGGTATGTTGTGCAATGAATGATTATTGCCTAAAAAAGAAATATTTTGTACATTTAATACAGTTTTATTTTTCATTTTTCTTTCTTTTGTTCAACTGTTCAGCTACTGGCTAAATGTAGGTTAGCAGGAACACGTGTGCATTGTGCATTAAGGGAGGGAAATGTGTTAGATTGGAGGCTTTCAGATTCTGAGTTCCAAAGCCTTTGGAATTCAGAATCTGCGTCATTGGGATGGACAACGCTTAAGTGGGTGTGAATGGGTTGGAGTTGCGGTTGCTTATTAATTGGGAAGTATCCATTTAAAGTCATGCATTTATTATTCGCGCCTAGAAACCCTTGTGCACAGGCACGTTATAAATTACTTCTATCATAATCGTACCTTACTGGCTCGGCATAGTGTGTACGGATACACCACTGAGCAATTCTGTGAGAGGTAAAATCATGCCTTCCACTATCCTGTTCACAAACTTTATGCCAAAATGTTCATTGTTATTCATGTATCTAAATGAGTGGCTCCAATAGGAATGCTTCCAAGAAACAAAGTGTATCCACTAAGTTAAGAAAGGCGCATCTCAGTTTGCCCCAATTTGGTTGCTAATATTCAGTCACTGATTTATGATATGGAAGTAATAGAGTTCCAATAAATTCTTTTGGCAGGAATTGTTTAATTCACATTCCTATATCGTTTGCCGCCAATGGAAGTTTAATTTTTATACATCACACAATGAGTTCTCATCTCAAATTGCCCATAATACTTTGGTGCCAATGCATTTCGGATACAATCCTTCTTCAGGGCGGTATTATAGCAAAAAGCATAAAAATTAGTTTAACTAGTAACAGTATATGTATATGCAAATATAGTAATTATAACAAATATAACAATTATTGCAGACATTTGTAGAGAGTTATTTCGAAAATCACATACCCATCCACGAGTCATGTTCATTTGGAGAGGAAATAAGCAAAAATAAAACAAAAGGCCTAAGTTTCGTTCCTACCTATGACAGCACACTATTTGATTCCAAAATAGAACTCTTTAAACTTATTAGGAAGATGAAACTGAAGGTGTTTTTCAGTGAACTAGAACATCAAGAAGCCAGAGAAGAAGCAGAACTTAAGGAATTCAGAAGTAAAAGTACCTTTATTCCTCCAATAAGTATACCTTCAATAGAAATCTTCGAAAAACAAGTCACAAGAGACTTTGAGAAACTTAAGTTCAAAAGTCAATCACCTCGAAACATGAAACCTCACGAACTTAAATTGATACGTGATCTATATGGAGACCACACAATCACAATAAGGGCTGCGGATAAAGGAGGAGGCTTAGTACTACTTAACACAAGGGAATATGAAGAAGAATGTGAAAGACAACTAAGCGATGGTAATACTTATGCCAGATTGACACAAGATCCCACATCGGAGATTAAAGAGAATTTGAAGACTTTGTTGGACAAGGCGGAGGAATTGGAGTGGATTAATCACCACACAAAGAAATTCTTGATTAATACACACCCTAAAATACCACACTTTTATACCCTTCCTAAGATACACAAAGATCTCATCAAACCCCCTGGAAGACCAATCGTAGCAGGGATTAACAGCATACTGGAACCCTTAGGGAAATATGTGGATTACTTCTTACAACCACCGATTCAAAAAACCAGTACATATATCAAGGACTCGACACATTTTTTACAACTCTTGAACGAAACTGTATTCAATTGCAACAACATATGCTTTACTATCGATGTTAAAAGTCTCTACACATCGATCCCGCACGATTTAGGGGGTGAAGCGGTAGAATGGATGCTACTCAATGCTGAAGAGATACCGGCTCAGAAAGAATTTATAATGGTTCTTCTGGAGTTTATTAGTAACAACTCATACTTTCGATATAAGAATGAGTACTATCTCCAAGTGGCTGGGACAGCCATGGGAGCCACCATGGCCCCCTCTTATGCTAATTCATTCATGCATAAATTCGAATCCGAACATATACTACAGAATGAACATTGGTTCCTGAAATTAAGTCTCTGGATCAGGTACATTGACGATATATTCGGAATATGGAAAGATACGGAAGAGGAATACCTAAAGTTCTTCGCACATCTGAACAGCATAGATGCTCGTATCCAATTCACTCAAGAACACTCCCAAACCAACATACACTTCTTGGATGTAGACATTAAGATTACTGACACAGGATATCAGACTACCATTTTTCGAAAACCCACGGATCGTAACAATCTATTACAACGTCTCAGCTTCCATCAACCGAGCCTCATAAAAAATCTTCCATACAGCCAGATGCTCAGGGTGAAAAGATTGGTAAGTGACCCAGAAGACTACAAGCTAGCTATCCGTGAGATGGGGAAAAAGTTCCTGGAAAGAGGATATACAGAAGAGGAAATAAACAGCAGAATCACGAGTAGCTACACAAAACAGAGAAGAGCTATTGAAGACAAAAACCAGACAGGAATCAGCTCCACCATTAGTGTTTGTGTCTAGATACTCACGACAAAGTAATCGCATTAAGTGCATTATTCAAAAACATTGGAATACTTTATTATGCGATCAGAGAGTTGAACATCTATTTAAGGAAGTACCCACATTTGCTTACCAACGGAGTCAAAACCTAAAAGATAGACTGGTTCAAACTAAACCAGCACCTAAAAAGAAGCTTACAGAAAGAATTGGGACGTTTCCGTGTTTAAGTTGTAGTAATTGCAGCTATGTGATGAGAGGAGAGACAATAAAACATTCACACACAGGAGAGACAATCAGACTGAGAAATTTTGCTACATGTGATTCAACCAACGTGATTTATGCTATCAAATGTCCGTGTGGACTGTACTATGTGGGTCAGACATTGCGAGTAGCAAAAATTAGGTGGAATGAACACAGATCGTGCATAAGAAACCATAATCCTAACTCAGCAGTGTCAAGACATTGGGATGAAAAGAAACACAACTTGGTCCAAATCCGTTTTGTCATCCTAGAGGTGGTTTCAAAAAGAGAAATCCACGAGAATTTCCAAAAAAGGATGGACCAAAGAGAATCCTTTTGGATAGACCGGCTGAGCTCCCTTTCTCCAAAGGGGCTCAATGAAGAAATAAACTTTATGTGCTTTTTGTAAAAGCATTTTGGTCAACTTAATTATTTCTTTACTCTTCGATTTTTTATCTAAAGAAGATTTACACCTGCCATGTAAATATCTGTCATATATCTGCTATCCTTTTGTCACAATTTATTTCCTAGTTGTATTATTGCGCTGTTTATTTTGCCCCAAATTGCTCTAATGACTTAGTAGCGACAGTAAATATGTTCGGGAGCGAAAATGCTCTAGACTGTTTATCTCTTCCATATGTTCAATTGTTAATGCGGACCTTATGTCTTGCATATAAACACTACTACGACAAAAAAAATTTTTAAAAATTTGACACGCTGCTAATTTTCCAATTACTACAGCTACGGCGCCAATTGACGCTGTAGACAGTTAACTACTTGCACTGTCTCACAGAGTGCTGGTCACCATGGAGACATCCCCGCCCCCGGGCTAACACTCGGGGGTGGGGCGCGAGGCGTACGTGCACCAGGTCGGTCCACGACGCCTCGTACCGTCTCCATGGTGACCTTTAAAACGAAAGGTAAACTTACACGAGCGCGTTCCAAGCGGCTCAGTCTGCAGCTACACGTTGTGCACGGCAGGAGCTGAATAAGTACAGCAGTACCGATTAGGATTAACATACCCACGAAAGAGATTGAGGATGACTCAAAATTGTTGTTTAATTTGCTTATAGATCTGATTGTGCATACGTACAACGACTCGAGTCCAGAGATCGGCTTGACCGAGGTATGACAAATATATAGAGCTAAAAGAAAATGATAGAATGTCTTTCTACTTTAGTCAACTAATTGACATACCGTTTTGTTTTATTTTTGCTTATTTCCTCTCCAAATGAACATGACTCGTGGATGGGTATGTGATTTTCGAAATAACTCTCTACAAATGTCTGCAATAATTGTTATATTTGTTATAATTACTATATTTGCATATACATATACTGTTACTAGTTAAACTAATTTTTATGCTTTTTGCTATAATACCGCCCTGAAGAAGGATTGTATCCGAAATGCATTGGCACCAAAGTATTATGGGCAATTTGAGATGAGAACTCATTGTGTGATGTATAAAAATTAAACTTCCATTGGCGGCAAACGATATAGGAATGTGAATTAAACAATTCCTGCCAAAAGAATTTATTGGAACTCTATTACTTCCATATCATAAATCAGTGACTGAATATTAGCAACCAAATTGGGGCAAACTGAGATGCGCCTTTCTTAACTTAGTGGATACACTTTGTTTCTTGGAAGTTTTTTTGATCATTTTGGTCCTAGTGCTACAGGACCTCTTTTGAGATTGGCAGCTCCAGGCGAAAATAAACCATACAAACTACTAATTATCATATCTATGATTTCTAAAGGACAAACTGTGAACTACAACATGTAGTGCCCTTCTTATCCTCTTTTTCCAATAGGAATGCTCCCACAAACATCCACCTAACTTAAAACTATTGCAGTGTTGGTTTTCACAATAATGTTAATTTCCAAACCAGCAGCAGCATGCAAGGTATAGAAACTCAGGAGTCACAGCACATCGCCCAGTAATTTGTTGCATATGTTAGTAGTAACAGAAAAGCAGTGCACTTCTTACATGTCTTACAGTATGTACTGATACCCCAGGACTGAAACATCAACATAGAGCACTACCGCTGTGCCTCTATCCAGACAGTGTGCACTCACATCCCAATACTGAGAGATTACCAGAGTTCCCACGATAATCCTCTATCTGGACTACCAGTACCCTCTAATATCTTGGAGCAGAGACAGAGTGTGATTCATGAACGATGTGAGAGTTAAGGATCGACAGAGGTCTTGGACCACGCAGAGCAACAGAGGTTTGAATCACGGATCCACGCTTAGAAACCAAACTCAGGTATGGTATTAGGCGCGTTATAAAAAAACAATTGAATAAATAAATAAAATGGATTTAAGTGGTAGGGATGGAACTTGAATGCGTGCTGAGTCAATAGCCTGGGGGGGGTGGACCCACAATGCTCTGCAAAAGTGCCAGATGTCGGTGACTAGGGGGTAGTGGGTGGGGACAGGGTTATTGTTATGATGTTATTTTACAAGGCCTCTACAATGAATAATGAAAAGGTAAATGCAATCCTAGTTCTCTATTTGTTAGGAGGCTTTCTTACAAGACAAGACCTCTGGTGAGTGCTTGTGAAGACCAACCTGGAGCATATGTGCAGTTTTATCACCAGGCTAATAATTGCCTGTCAAAATGGTAGCTTCTACTGAACAGCCTTGCTTCATTCCAGGAGGGTAAGGTACTAAAGTAAAGCTAGTCACGATAAATTATATAGTTTTTAATAAAGTGAAGCATTAGGAAATGTCTGCAGTTAAGCAAACAAAATCTCGAAAATCAAATGGTATTTGAAACATTCACAGTGTCACAAATAATGGTAAACTATCTCAAGAGGTACTTGGCACCTTTCACCATGTAAGTAAATTGATTCAGCACTTACATTCAAGATAGTTTTAGAGGTTTGTCCCTAGCATTCAACAAGAAAGAGTGTAGGCATCTTAAGGATATAGTGAAAAATAAGTTAAGTGTTATCACAGGAGCAGCAAAGGAGACAACCATCAGGGTCAACAAAGGACTAGAGAGGCAGTTGTGAGGTAACGAAGCAAGATGCTGTACACACCAGGGGAGGAGCAAACATGAAATCAAGGTAGGATACATGACACATTAACTACTTCCACTCCGAAATACCCACTATGAGGCCAGCCCTCCCTACAGCTCTCCCACTCTAAAAAATTCCCAAACATGGGGCACCTTCCACCCAATCGACATGGAAACCCTCATCAGCCTCACTGCCAAAACAAAACCTGAACACTTCCTGGGGGATGCATGCCAACCTCAAGCCGCATATAATTGCATCACCACCCTAGCTCCCCACTGGCTCATCACCACCAATTCCTGTCTCTCATATAGTACTATCCTCACTGCACTCAAAACGGGACAAATCTCACCCTTCCTCAAAATAACATCTCTCAACCCCACACTCCCTGAAGACTACTGTCCCATTCCTATCCTACCATACCTCGCCAGAATCATGGAACGCTTTGTAACTACCCAACTGCAACAGCACATCAGCACAATCAACCTACTCAAACCCTTCCAATCTGGCTTTTGGACTAGACTGAGACCACTACTCTTTACATCCTCTATGGCTTACACAGCATCACAGACCAAGGACAAACAGCACTGCTCGTACTGCTCAAACTCTCTGCTGCCTTCAACCACACCATTCTCCTAGACATCCTAGTCCACAGGATGAATCTCTCTGGCACTGTACTCGACTGGTGCACCTCTGTTCTCACTGACAGAGCACACTTTGTCTCCATGCCCCCTTATCAATCAGACCCCACCCTGACAAGTATGGGGTCCCGCAAGGATCCTCTCTATCGCCACTCCTCTTCAACAGATATGGTGAATCCCATGGACAGACCCTTAGCAAACAACGTACATTTCCACCAATACGCAGATGAGACAATTATACTTTCAAATTTCAACCCCTTCACAACTTCACACCCTCAAAACCTGTCTTTCCACCATCGCCAACTGGATGGCCACCCACATCTTCAAACTCAACCCTTCCAAAACAGAATACATCCTCATCTGCCCCACAATGCACAAACCCAACCTCACCCACTGCATCCAAGAGCTTGCCATGGACAACCCACACATATCCATCTCCACACCCGTTAAAAGCCTCGGCTTCACCATCGATCCCTACTTCTCCTTCACACACCACATAGCCGGTCACCGAAACATGCAATCTATAACAACATGGCATAAGCAAAATAAGACCTATCCTTACTCCCGATTACTTCCACACCACAGGCAAGCACTGGTTCTCTCTAAGCTGGACTATGGAAATGCTCTCATCACAGGACTCCACAACACCCTTGCCCCCCTGAAAGTCATACAAAACAGCAGCCAGACTCATCCTCCACCTACACCGCTCTTGCCAAGCTCCACTGGCCGCTTATACACCAGAGCATTTTCTTTAAAGGGCTCTGCATTGTTTTCAAAGCATCGACTCCAAAACTCCATCTTACCTTCATGGCAAACTCAAATCCTTAACACACACAAACTCCAGACAAGGCAGCCAACACCTTCTACACATTCCACTCTGCAAACTCACATGCACACAAAAACAAGTATATACCCATTAGGCACCCAGGGTAAGGAAAACCCTTACTCTCTACATATGCACTGCATCCTCCATCAACACTTTCAGAAATAGCCTCAAAACATACGTGTTTCCCCACATACACCCCTGCTATCCTCATCTGCTATCACTTGTCTATCCTAATCTTCCCATCCTTTCCTGAAAACATTTAGTAATTTCTTTTATCAATTCCTGCCTTTTCAATATTTGAAACACATAAGGTGCTCTGAGACCCCCTGGGCAAGGCGGGCCAGCGCTAAACAAAAAAATTAAAATAAACAAAAATAAAATAGGATAAGTCGCCACAAACACAGTAAGGGAAGAAGGATTGATAGGTTACATGAGAATTTCACAAAGCTCTGAGACAGCCTCTGACAGGGTCGTCACCCTGGGTTTAAGTAGAACAACTGTTTACAGGCAAGATGTCCATTTAATAAAGTCACTCAGAGTTCCTTAATGGTCCTCTGCACCCGAGGAATCACAGAGGATGTCTAATATGGATCTTCTCATAGTCTGGCACCATTTTCTTCTTCCCAATCGGTCTTGAGTGGGTTTTCAGGCGCTCATTTACGCCACCTACAAAGGGAGATGTAGCACCAGAGGATGCCTCCGTTTGCTGGGCTGACAAGTGTTCTTTAGTCTTCTTGATCGGCTCAACATTCCCACCAGATCTGGAATATGGCTCCTGGCTAACCTCACTCTTGTTGGTCTTTCAGGGGTGTTTAGATTTAGACCCTAACAATGATTTAAACAGTTCTAGCCTTGGCACTCTGATCAAACGCCAACTCTGGTCCCAATGGCTCTACCCATTCCTCTTCCTTACTGGCTCTCTACACCTTTGGCTTCCGGGCTTGGCCAATACTGGATTATTTTTCTAGACTTCACTGTCCACCACCTTCTGCCACTCCTCCCCTATTCCTAAGTGTACTCTCTCATTTTCTCCTCCTCTCCCTCCAGCATGCTTCCCTAAGTGTGGTGTCTCTCTTGAACAATGACTCCCTTTCCATGATCTTGCCTTCTTTCTTTTTTTTTTCTCCTAACTTCTCTTGTCCTGCTTTTTTCTTCTGATCTTGCCTTTCTTATTCACATTCCTCTGCCTGGTCTCTGCTCCTTCTTTCGATCTGCCTGACTCTCTGAATGTTTACAAACTCCCGTCCCAACCCTGAAGTCCTCATCTTGTTTATACTCTAGACAATGGGCAAAGGGTTTTGAGCGTGTGCACCGGTTTGCCCCTGCTGCAACCTTAAGTGCAGAGAAATGACATATCACTAATGATTGTCCAGCTGCTCCGCACGCCAAGTACATAAATGACAGTGCCACCATCTTGGAATCAGGCAGCTCTGTCAAGGCAGATGCTGGATTCCACGAGGCCCGCTCCCATTGTGGCTTGTGTCAACTGATTCTACAATGCTGGCTGTCAGAGCAATAATCTCTTCATGATCCAGTCCGGGGCAAGCTTCAGCCCACAGACATGACCCCATCAGTTGTCCCCTTCTGTAGCTTGTCATTTGAGATCTGAGGATACATCCAGGACTGTGGAAAATGGTGTAGCTGTGTCTCTCTGAGGAGTTGATTGTTGGTGTTTAATAGGAGGTTGGAAATTGGGGACCGGCCTGGGGTTAGGGGGGGTGCTTTCTAAGAGGAGATAGAGGGGCTTGGGGAATCTGCCATATAATATGCCGCAAGTGAACAGTGCATATCAGGTGGTCTGCTAGAGCCCCAGGGTTAACGCTGCAGCCTCTGCAAAAGAGTTTCTGGAGATTGCCGATTGATGAAAAAGTGCCAGACTACCTTGGACAGTCTCCTTAAGATGACTTACAAAGAGCTGGCCATGACTGAAGAAGCAACAGTGAGGAAGTACAACTGTGACACTTTAAAAGAGGTCACCTTAGGATTCAGTGAAGACAAGGAGCCTCTAGGACAAGATGCAGGATGGTCCCACTAGGAGGAGTAGCTACAGTCGTCTGAGCAAGGATGTTCCATGATCTAGCAACATTACGACTCAGGTTCTGGCCAGGCAACCACAGATTCCGCTTCAGTTCAGGCAAGTACTACAGAGCCAGGAAACTTCAAGGAAGCACCAGAAGGGTGCAGGAGTCCGAGGTTCCAATGATTTCTATCAAAAGAAAGAGCCAGAAGTAGGATTCCAGTGCACAGATAGGCAAAGTTTCACAGTCAGAACAGCCAGCCTGAAGTATCTTCAGATATATTTCTTCTCTCCCACATCCTCCCCCAAGTCTCAAGGTATAAATCACAAGAATGACAAGAACCTTTCTAGTTCAACCCACAAAGACAGGGGCATAGCCCAGCACACAAACCAACATCTGTTCACTTTTCAAAGAAGTTGTGGCCCTACCATCAGCATTGGCCAGCCAAGTCTGGCATTTGCAGGTACAACAGCAATATTAATGTGAGTTGAGATGTGAGAAACTCATACTGTCTAAACCCAATGCTATTCATACAGATGTGGCTTTGTAAGCTATGCAAGGAACTTACTTAGGCAGAAGGGCCTGCCAATCACCTTCCTTACCTCTTCCGTCAAGCATGCTACAATACCTTCCCCATCTCTCCAAGCTTCGAGAGAATCGTCTACTCTCAGATTTCTACCTATCTTAATTCCCACTCTATCCTTCCCTGCTACCAATCCGGCTTTCGCACTTGCCACTCCACGTAGACTGTGCTTCTCTCCGTCACAAATGCACTTATATTGGCTCCCCCCTAAGCATTCTTCTCTCCTGGTGCGGATAGATCAGTAGGCAGCTTTTGAGACTGTCAATCATTCTTTACTTGCATCACTTGCTTCTCGTGGCTTCAAAAACTCTGTTCTTGACTGCTTTCATTCCTATCACTGTAATCATACCTCTTCGGTTTCTTGGGCTGGTGACACTACCTCTACTTTCCCTCTTCACCGTGGTGTACTTCAGGGTTCTGCTCTGGGCCCCCTTCTCTTCTCTCCATATACTATTCCGCTTGCAACCATTATTGCCTTGTTTGGGCTATCCCAACACTTTTACACCAATTACAACTTTTTATTTCTTTCTCGTCTTACTCAAGCTATCCACGAGATTATCTCATCCTGCCTCCTTGCCCTCCAGTCCTGGATGGTCAATCACTTTCTTTATCTTGACTCTTCCAAGAACAAGGTTCTCTTTTTCCTGCTTCCTCCATTTCCCCCATCCTACGTTCAACACCCCCCCCAAACTCTCTCCCGATCTCAAGCTCCGCTCACAACCATTCATTCTTCCCTTACTTTTTCTGCTCACATTTCAGATTTAATCTTTTCAACCTCTGGAAAGCTAGACCTTTTCTTTCTTTTTCTGATACTAAACTGTGCGTTTCTTCTCTTGTTTATTCTCAAAGTGGGGCTACCAAACGGGCAATTTCTATGGTACCGAAAGGTCAGAGAGGTGGCCAAAGTTAAATGGAGGGCATGGCCAGAGGAACCTGAAGCGGAACTGTTAGGCAGAAACCTGTGCAGTTCCCTTAGGGACCACTGCAAAAGATTTAGGACTACAGGTGGTTGGCAGTAAACCCAATTGGTAGCAGTCTGTACCACCCAGATTTACCTGGTAGCTGTGGCTGAGAAGTCAGACTTCTCTCAAGATGAGTTAGGCAGTATATAGAGTATACACAATAGGTACAGAGATACAGTAGCACAAGCAAACACTGACCAGAGCTTTGGGGTAAAAGTATATAATTATTTAAAGACACACTTGTAAATTACACTAGCACAAAGAGGTAAGTAAATTCAACACACAGTCACTATTATATATATACAACCCTAATTACTTATTAGACAAGTCTTAATGAGAAACACCACTTATTTTCAGACAGAGGTGAGCGCTTAACATAAGATGGCACTCTAATAAGTTATTAAAAAGGGAGGGAAAAAGGCAGAGTTATGAAAGCACACAAATTTCAATACTTTTCAAAGAACCACAGTGAGGCAGGTTAGGCAAAGTCTACTGGAGAGCAAGGAAGTTCAAATGCCAGGCCCACTCTTAGAGAGAGCAAGCGAAATGTGTCCAGGATCACACAGTGGGGTTATGCCCAAAGAGTCTTTGTATAAAGTTCACAAAAGATTGAGATCAAGTCAGGAAAAGTTAGTTAACAGGTCCCAGGCTAACCCAGGTTAGAAAGTCGAGGATTTACTGTCCCCCCCAAACAATCTGTCGCAAAGGAAGCCAGGCGGGACACAGTACCTGAAAGTGGGAAGGAAGCTCCAGCGGGGGCAGTGGTTCCTGGCAGCGGGTGCAAGTCAGTGTTTCGTCCAGAGGAAGAGGAGGTCTCGACGTGGAGGAAAGATGAAGGTTGTTGCACTGCCAGGGAAGAAACCAGCCGCAGAGTTTCCCGGTTACAAGGTACCACCCTTTTCTTTGCGGTAGTGGTAAACCGTGGTATTTCGGTTGCCGGGGTACTTGGCACGGGCAAGGCGGCCACAAGATGGTCCAGGAAGGCGAAAAGACGAGCAAACTGGTTATCCCCACCAGTCAAAGGAAGAAGACTCTCCGGGCTGGAGATCTCCTCTGTCGTCGGGAAAAGAGGTGAGACGGTTCAGCAGGGCTCCACCGGTGGTGTCGTCGTTGCAGGTCGGATCGGCTTCTCCCTCCTCAGATTCTTTAGGTCCTGTGGCGACTTCTGAAGTTCCAGTCCCCAAAGCCCTGCTTTTATGCAGAAAACCCCCATTCATTCAGCCTAGCTGTCACTCAAACATGCTAAGTGGGGAGCCGGGCGGCTCACCACTTGGGCCAATCACACAAGAGTGCGACTTGAGTTGCCGAGGCAACTCAGTCCAGGGTGCCTAAACCCCCTCCAACACCCCCTGTGGTACCCAGACAGAGTGGCACCACTTGAAGGCTTCTGTGGAGAAGCCCGCCAAAAAGTGGAACAAAGGGCTCGACTTGGGTTGGAGTCACAGAAGCGACCACAAACGTCATTTTGGAACCAAGTTTCGGCAAAAAATACTAACCGGTGAATTTATATTAATTTAATAAACCGGCGGTATGTTCGAGGCTATTTTAAAAGTAGTAGCCTCTAACAATGGGAAAATCCCATAGGAATATATTTGCGGTCGAATATAAAAAGTAGTATCCACTGCCACCAGCCAAAACTCGGTCGGGGGGACTGGACAGTGCCCCCTCGAACAACAGACCCCGGGGCAATCGAATCACCCTGACCAGTATGTCCACAATAGGACGGTTTGTACTGGTTCTGTTCACAATTTAGACTAGTAAAGCCAATGGTGACTTTACATGCCATGGGAGACAGTAGTCATTCCCAGGGTATGGAGTCTATGTTTGGGGGTCGCTACGACACCCCTGGGTTACGGCACGGAGGGTGCTGTGTAACCCATTTACCAAAAACACATGAAGCCCTATGGGATAAAGGACCCCATAGCCCATAAAACACATACAAAGTCAAAGGAACACCTGAAATCATGTCTAAGATTGGGAGGAAAAGAGTCTCACTCTTAGCAGGAGAAAAAAAATAAACCCCAAAAATCCAGCAAAGCTGCTGGGGGACTCACTAGGTTTGGGAAATTAGCCTTTACAGAGAATTCTCCCTAACAGGAACCAGTCCTAACTCTGCTCTACAATCTGGGGGATTGGTGGAGACCAGTGTCCAGACTTTATAGCCAACTCACAGATAGACCCAACCCTAAGAGTAACCTACTGAAACAGTGGTGGGAGGTGGATCTGGAACAGAGAAGAAATGGGAATGGGTCCTGGGATACCCTCGGGAAGTGTCAAGAAATGCCAGATTCCGACTGCTCCAATTAAATATCCTCTATAGGACCTACAGGACACCCAGCAGAATGGCCAAATTCAATAGCAAAGTGAAACCGCTATGTCCCTGGTGTGGGTCGGCGGACGCAGGTATGATGCATATGTTCTGGGGGTGCCCAAAGATACGTTTCTGGACCCAGACAGAGCAAGCTTGCAGTAAGGCAGGGGTAGCAAGCAGTGTTCCCTCTAAACTGTGCGGATGTGCGCCTGCCCAGCTTCCTTCTGGGTGCCGCTCAGAAGATTTTTAGCAGCGCACACAGACAATTCTCACCTATTCCAAAATATTTAATAAAGCACAAGCCATAGCAATTAATTAATTGAAATTTGCGTTCTCTTAAAATAAGCAACTAGTCTTGATATTCTGCTAATTTGCATTACATTACTATGCAAGGGTGACCGTAAACACCTAAAATCCCTAACAGCAAAATACACACATAAGAGGTTAAAAACTAATATGAAAACTTTGCTCCCTGAATAGAAGAATCTAACCAAGATATGCCTGCACACATTAACCAAACATTGTACCCTCCCCACCTACGAATCCTAAGCTTGATTCTACCACACTTTGACCGTATGACTAACTTCTGCCCCAGAACACATTCAGATAGTACCGGACAACCTTGACTCCTCCTCTTTTGGCTCTGTGAAAGGTTAGTAGAGGTGTACCTACATCCACTTCTTTTATGTTTGTTGTAATATGAATGATATGAATAATCTGAATAATGTTCACGTGCCAGAATTTCTGTTACTTATTGTGCCTTACTAACAGCGTCACCCACACGATACAATCAAACTACCAGCTAAAATATCGGATACTGACTGTAAGTAAGCAGGCTACCTGGATGTGTAACCTTATCCCTTACTTCCTCTCCTTTGTACATATGTCACGCAAGTGCTTTGAAGCGGCCCCCTTGCAAGTTAACACATTATGAAACTCAAATATTAATTAGCCCTGTAAGGATTTTGCAAAGACAAATGTGATGCTCAGCGTCTCCTACTTTAGCATTACTAACATTACCCTATAAGTAGAGAGCAACATTGCAATATCATTTACTTTGCCTACAAGGGATAATGGGTATGGACTATGCCTGGCATTCCTTGTTAATAGTATCAGGGCACCGATATTCAGACAGGAGAATGCTTTTTACACAATCTGCCTCGTTTCCAAGTGTTCAGAGTTCCTTTGGGCATAGACCTTCACACATTATATGGTAACTCGCTGCTATGCAAAAACAGTTTCACTGAGCACTATGTAATCCTACACAATGATATAAGGGTGGGGTACTTTGCAAACAATCTTGAATGCACTGCAAAAGAATTGCATACATGCAGTCATGACATTCTTAAAATGCAGATAATATGTTGAGACATTAAATATGTATTGCTTGCAAAGTATTGTGGGTTTGCAAATATCCCAGTGAGTGTTTACTGCTACAATCCCTCACTTTTTACAGTGCTGTATCAACTAACATTGGAGGCAAGCACAGGGGCCAGGGAAGGGTATGGGCGAAGAGCACAGGTCAAAAGCAACACATTTCAAAAACCAAGTCAGAAGTTTCGGCAGCACACCGAAAGAAATGTGTTGCTTGTTTGCTAAAGTATAGGAAATTGTAGTACCCGTCTAGACAACAGTACCTTCTTTTTCTTTCCAGGCTCAGCTTCTGAGGTATTTTCCATATAACCATGTGCTCTGTATCGTCTCTTGCATCTCCCTGCATCTTACTTAATTCATAACAATGAATAACAGAAGAGGGATCCTTAGTTACAGACGAAGGGACTCAATCTGTTCTATCTCTTGAGATTTGATGCCATTAACTTAAAAGGCATATATATGTGATTTTCTTACATGGGGATCCATAATAAACCTCAACGAAGCTCTTGTTTAATATTTCTAGGCTCTGGTGCGGAAGGGTGGTCAAAACCATGGACTACATTATGTTCCCTGTCATCAGTGACAGGATCGCACTGAAAACAGCTTCACTAACTTTCAAATGTCTTAATAATGCAGCCTCCCCTTACATTGCAGAGAGAATAATCAGGAAAACCTAAACTCGCCCTACTAGAGCCGCCAACTCCCACTGCCTACAGATACCCAGATTAAGGCTAAAAAAAACTGGTGGATGTAGCTTCCCGGTCAAAGTAGCCCAGTATTGGAATCCACTCCCACCCAACCTCAGAATTGATCAATCCTATCATAGCTTTAGGGAAAACATTCTTAAATGGCTCCGATCCAACGACCTCCATGACTAACAAATGCATCTCGCACTAGCCAGTTTCTGAACCTACCTTAGATCTATGTCAGCTTCCCTTTGCCGTTTATCTCTACCTCCCTGTCTCTAGACATACAAATGTATATTTGTACATCCCCTACCAAATGTGTCACATATATATGGAATACTGTATGTATACCTCACCTTGTAACTAAGCTTGAAATATTCTTGTATCTTGTACTCTGTTGTGCCTAGTTACCTACGGGTCCGGTGCGCCATACCAAATGAATAAACAAACAAACATTTCACTTTCTATGTCAGGGTTACAAGCAAGGCTCAGATTTTGCTCCCTACTTGGAGTGACATGATTTTTCAGGGTATAAAAAAAGTAATTAGCTTTGCCAATAGGGATACTTTCTGCTTATTAAAAGTGGTTCTTTGCCTTAAAATTCCTGTTGAGTTCAGGCATTAATATTATTAGAGTTCCTTCCTATGCCACTGCTGTACTGGTCATTAATTCGAAAAAATATCAGCGGAGCTTTGTGGGTTGAAGCAACAAAATGTTTATTGTTTCTCGTTTTTGTTGGGCACATTTTCATATTTAGGGAGTACAAATGGATGGTGTTTATGTCACCTAGCTGTAAGGCTAGTGTTATCACTACCCAAAGGACAACCTAAAGTGGATAGTAAGCAGAGGCAAAGGAATATTTGATCATATTCTGAGGTACAGTTATTCTGATGCAATTATCATCCTTACACATATTATTAGAAGCATGTTCTCCTGGCCCTTGAATTATTCATAAAAGTGGCACTTGAACTCCTATCAAGTATGTTTTTGACACATTGCTTTTAATTGACATTAATCCATCAGCAAATATATCCTGTCTGAATTTCTTGACAGCCACATCCGTTTATGACGAGAGATATTTGCGTTTTGTATTACACGTGAGTGATTTTCCAGTGGCATAAAACGTTTGCAAGGTACTGTGGCAGATGTTGAAGTCTTGGACTGGTTAATGCGTTTTCTGTTTAATCACATATGACATATTCTATTTTAGCCTATGTGTTTGTAAAAATGTGTTGTAAGATTGGTCAAGAATAGCAGTGACTGGGAAGAGGAAGTTCACTAAATACGCATGCTCAGAAAGTGGCATGCCTCAGTCAGTTGCGCACATGGCAAATAATGTGCGCACAACAGCAAACCAGTTCCGCACACAGAGAAAAATAATTAGAGGGAACATTGGTAGCAAGTGTATGGGAGGATTGGTCCAAGAGACCACCCCCTTCCCCTGCATCCTCTCCCCTGGTGAAGTCAATTGCTCGTCAGGGGTCCCCCCTGCCACCAGGGCCCAGGTGGTGGGTGGGCCACTGGCTGAAGACATTGACCAAACCTGCTGAATTTAGCTAGGCCCTGGAAACCATTTTGTGAAATAAAGATGGTTTGAGCCCTGTGCACCGCAGCGCGGCCCCCACCCTTGGAGAGTTTCAATTATCCCTGTGGCCGCAGCTCTCTGGCAGATCCGCTGAGAGCCCGTTCCCACGAACAGACGGACATGAGCTAGTGTTAGATACAAACACTAACATTTCACCTTCCGCAGTGTATCGCTGTTTCCAGCATGACCCGGCCAGCAGGGCCGGGGTGGAAAAGAACTGTAAAATGGTCCCCTGACAACAGCAGAGTCCCCAAATGCTAATGAGCAAACCACCTGTGGTGAAACTTTTCTCTCCACGACCCCTCTGACTAAAAACCTGTAAACTCCATAAAAATGTCAGAATGTGTGCTTATATGACATTAGGGATGAAGCACCCACATCCCTGTAGCTATGCGCAAATAGTAAAAGTGTCCCGGGGGTTTTTCATGTTTTGTGTTCTACCAAGAAGCCTGCACCCCAAGGTCCCATGCCATAACTGAACTAATGCTGCTAGAGTGCAAGGGAAGACAAATGCAACCCAATTCAATTGTCCAAGCTCACCATGTCTCACTGCCGTCAGTCTTATTGGCGGGTCGTTCCTGCGCGCTCCACCAACCTTACTACTACCTCACTTACCGCACATGTATAGACATGTAACAAAATGTTGTGGTTGTTAAATACTTAGCGTATAAGTAATATGTTCGAGTATTGGCCATATGGATTGCACTAGCAATGTCAAAAACGTGAGCTTTGAAAAGACTCAATGAGTATTGTATATTATGTGAATGTTTATGTCTCTTCCACCTAAATCTGCAACACACGAGGAAACTACCTTTGTGAAGCACATGCAGGGCCATTCCCCTTCCCCCAGTGAAGCCTGCCAGATGAAAAAGCAGAGGCCTGTGCTGCTCTGCTCCACCTCCCCCAATTCGGCTGGAGCCGCTTCAAACATTCACATTCCCCCGCAGCACCCAAGGCCACGGCCTGCCACTTGAATTATTTACAACCCAGCTGTAAATCCCGGCCTAAAAACACAGATCCAAAGGCGCCCTTTCTTAGGCTCCATGACCCTCCAGCTCACCTTAGGTTAATGGCCCCTGTAAAATTAGGACACCCAATATTATGGCAACACTACAGGAACACATCCATAATGACTTCTAACAAGACATGATAACGCGGACCGCCTGTCCCATGCCCTGAGACCCAACCTCGCGACCTCCGATACCCGGTCAACAGGACGATGGTAACCATGTATTGATGTATCGCCAAAAGACCCCACTCTAGGTGCATTCCTCCTGTGTTGCATTAACCTGTAGAATAACCTATTGGAATATTTACCAGGGAAGATAATATTGCAATGTTGAATGACTGCGGTGTGCGTGGCCCTAGGGCAGAAAGCCAGGAAAGACATTCATCACTGACACTGGTCACGGTTGGTACAACAACACCGTCCGGATGAGCCCAGCTGACCTGCCAGGCCCAGCCCAACCCACGAGGGTAACCAGTGACGTCATCCAGCCACGGCAAACCACATCGCAGCAACACCTATAGTTAGTCGTCGCCACCCAATCCCCACAAACTTGTGCCCCCTATGGCATGTAGGTTCTTATGAAGCATTCTGTAAATATATACGCCTGTCTTTGCTATTGTCGGACAGAGCGCTCTCGGAGTTTGCAGAGTTCTTTGCATGCCCTATTCTGATTGATAAACTCCCATTTAAGCTCACCCGCACTTTGTCCTGGTCTTATTCCCATCCTGGGAGAGTCCATTATTGTGTCTCATTGTGGGGAGGATTGTGCTATCTGGGGGACGCTCGCCTTCACAAGGTATGAATGGACACCAAAGGAGTGCCTCCTGGGGGCCTACCAAAGAATAAGTCAGACATTTAATAAAATGTATAGACATGGCATGTGTGCTGGCGAAGAGGAACATTGCAATGGCATGGAAATCTGCCAAGTGCCCCCCAGTACGTTAAATGGCACAGGGACCTGGAAAACTGGACAGGGGCTTAAACCAGGGTATGGGGTGATGGAATAGCTAAGGATGGTGGGGATGTAAGCCCTGCCTAAGAGGCCTGGAAAGCTCTGACCTGGGACATGTTGCACCCATTGGATGATAAACCAGCGTGAGCGACCTGGCCAATCTTAGAGGCTGCGGTGTCTGGGTATCAACCAGACCTCAAAACAGAGCAGCCCGGGCCGTCACACTGAGGCCCCGGCCCCCAAAGACACCATAAGAGTTGAAGTGTACTCGTGAAAGGAAATGAGGGCATTCATGAGCACGCACGGAAGTGAAGAGTGATTGTTTTTGTTAATATAAAGTTGTATGCTGCTGTCAATTTGTCCTAAGTACATATAAGACCGATCAAAATTGCGCAACAATTTACTACATGTACATTACAAAAGCCAATAAAAAAACATTTAAAAATTAAATCTCTTGTTTATTCTCACCTTTTCTACTGTTTTGCTTTTCTTCTTGGCCTTCCAGGCTCCTGATCGTGCTCCTCTTCACTCGAACTACAACTCCTCCACCTTCCTTCTCTTCTCCCTACCATTTCTTGGACCTATTTCTCCTGCTGCAGCACTAATTCATTGGCTTCCTTTTCACTCTTGCTTGCTCTTCAATTTCCTCTGTATTGTCTTTAAATCCCTTCATAATCTTGCGCCTCCTTATCTTTCCTCACTCATACCTTTCTACTCTCCTTCCCACTAGCTTCGTCTGAATGCTTACGCCTCCTTACCGTCCCTGATCCTCACTCTGCCTCGTCTCGGTTTCGTTCATTCGCCTTACTTGCACCTCTCCATTGGAACGGGTTTCCCTTTTCTCTCCACTCTCTTTCATCCTACTCCCACATTTCGCTCTTGCCTCAAAGACTACCTTCTTTCCTCATGATTTGAATTCTTTAAGTTTTGTCATCAACACTTATTTTGTACGGCAATTCTTTGTGCATCGCTTTGGCATGAAGCGCTATATAAATGCAAATACAATTCAAGTACAAGGGCTATTCCTTGAAAAAAAGTCCCACAAAGAATGACCACAAAGAATGTTCAGGCTTTGAGACTTAAGATGTATTGATAGTCAATCTGCTCATGTTCAAGGAGCAAGCAGCTACTAACACAGGAAAAACGGCTACTGATTGGTATAGACAACCATCCGCTGCCACTCGCATAGAACTCACCCGGGGCAAAATTGACTACTTTGGTAGCGATGTAGTCTACTGGGAAACTTAAGGCCAGCTCATCAAAATTCAGTTGTAGCCTTGGAGACTCAATTATCTGTTTAAAAAAACAACTATTTTTGAAACATATTTTATTGGTTTTCAAACTTAATATATCTCAGCAAATGAAAACAATTGAAATGAAATTGAACAAGAGTCCCATAAACATTAAACCTATACCCAAACCTCACCCACCGTAACCCTTCCTTCTAGGCACCTAAGGGGTTGGTAAATCGAGGTTCCTTGCTTGACAGTCTGGCCATCACTTAGCCCTACTCCAGGCCTTGTTATGTAGGTACCTTGACATTGACACAGAGGCCCCTCTACATGGACTCCCACGTCCCCCAGATTGTCTCGAACATCTAAGAGTATCCCCAATGCGTGTCCTTTTCCATAACTATACTTCTTGTCCACCCCCCATTCCGTCGCCATTGGATGGTCCCCAGAGGTCCATTTCTATGCAATGTCCATCTTAGCTACCAACGGAGCTACTTCCAGAAATACCTTTTAGTATCTGTTTAAGGAGCACTATCCTCATATTCAAACAGGCACAGATGTGGATCTGCCATCAGTCAGGATTTTACCCCAAAATTAGAAAATAACCGAACACAACCATACCATGTGGAAAAAGTTTCCCACTTCTCCCTCTCTTGCACTTGGGCAAAGATTGTCCTCTCGTCTCTCCATCTTGTGTAATACATTGTGGGTGTAGTAAATCCTAGAACTTTAAATTGTATCATCCTGTACTTTGACATTAACCATTATTTCTCTTGCAAAGCATAGAGCTTCTCGTCAGTCGGTTTTGTCTAGAGGACCTAGATATCCCTCCCATTTCCCCTTAAATGTATATCCAGTGGTTTCTATAGAACTGACGTAACACACCTATAGGCTGCCAATATAGGGCTGGCCTCGAATTTCTTTTGGGCCAACAGTCTCTCTAATGGGGATTCCGGAAGAAAGTCAAATCAACCACCCATGTTTCTACACAGGGCATAGCGAACCTGGGGATACTGGTAAAACCAGTTCTTTTTTAGCACAAATTGGTCTTTTAAGTCTGCAAGCAATCTTATTTCATCCCTCCCGATAATGGTCCCAACCTTAGTAATACCTGTATCCACCCCGTTTTTACATCCCTGAAAAGAGCATTAACGCGGGAGCAGCCTTTTGCCATTGGCATGTTATTTGTCAACTTTTTACCCCCAACCCTAGACCAAAATCCCTTGTCAGGTTATAACCACCAACCTAGATGCGGGGGGGAGAGCCTGCAAGCCGTTCTCCCCATATAGGACCAGGTTCCAATCATCAAGCCCAAGAGTCTACAATACTTTTGGTCAATATTAATTTTATGTTTGTATTATATATTTTTTTTAAACTTTTGTTTATTGGCAGAAGGTTAAGACAGGTGCAGCACAAAGAGCAGAGACAATCAAACATCATAGTAGCGTACAAAGGCATTACATCATAACTATTTCAGACATTTCAGGGTGAGGGGGATTACCAGCATGGAAAAGCATAAATTACACGTTCCTCATGGTGAGTTGGGCTGGGCTGTTGGGGGGGCGGAGCTCCACTCGACCTCGTCTCTATTGTTCAAGTAGGTGCAGAATTCTGACCACACATTTTTGGGGCGCGATGGTAAGGGTAGGGATCCGATATACTCCTCTTCACACCTTTGTACCCATGTGAGGGCTTTCAACCACATCTGGAGGGTGGGGGGTAGCGGCACTTCCAGCATTGTAATATGCATCTTTTGGCGACAATAGCACTTACATTTAGAAATTGACATTTTCCTTTCATTTGCCCCAACCCAAATTCCGAACAATAGGGCTAATGGGTCCAGGTCTACTGGTGACCCAATTATTTTTGAGAGCGCTTTTGTCACTTCCACCCAAAACAAATTTAGCACAGCGCAGGACCAAAACATGTGTATATGATTTGCCTCACCTGATCTACATTTCAGGCATGTGTGAGTCGGGGTGCATGTGAATTTCGCAACTCTATGTGGTGTATAATAGAGCCTGTTGAGGAGTTTGTATTGTATGCAGCGGAATCTGGTGCTAATGGAAACTTTGCGCGTGTGTGCGCACATTTTGCTCCACAGTTCCTCAGCGATTTCCGTTTCCAGCTCCCTGGCCCATGCTTCCCATGGTTTGAGTACAGACAGGATATTATGCCCCTACTGCCTGCAGTGTTTGCTGTGTATTGGAGTTCAGGTGAGTCTGGGTGCTCGTCTGGGTAGGAAGGCCACATTGCCGTTATCGCTGCTTTGAACCTGTAATATTGCAGCATCTCGAGCGCGGAGTTGGAGCGTTCGGGCCACCATGTTTGAGGGGTGATAAATGTACCGTCAGGGAATAGATCGGTTAGGGCTTGATAGCCCAGATTTTCCCAGTATTGCGAGAGGTGTTGGTCGTGTGTGGGGGAGAGTCCGGGAAATTGCCATATGAGGAGCCACTTATAGTATGGGTATTGTTCTTGATTAGAGTGCAGAATGCTCTTCCACGCTCTGATCGTGGTGGCCACCGTGTCTGTTGGAGCGGCTGTCTGGAACGTGCATGGTCTTGATGTTGGTCCCATCCCCTGCCAGTTTCTCTAATTTTACGTGTGGGGGCGGGTTTAGATATTTGTACCAGTGGGTGGCATGCTGGGCCTGTGCCGCGTTCCAGTACAATGATAAATCTGGGGCTGTGAAACCCCCTTTTTCATATGGTAAAGTCATCTGTTGCCACTTCTTAAGGAACACTCCGGAGTGCCACAGAAATTGGGCGCACTCAGAGTGGTGTCGCTTGAAGTATTGCTTCCCGGGCCACACAGGTACATTAGCAAAGATGTAGAGGAGCTTGGGGACCACTATCATTTTTATTAGAGAGAGTCTGCCCGCAAGGGATAGTGGGAGATTGCGCCATTTGAGCATCTTGGGTTCAATGAGCTGTGCCATTGTCTCGTAGCTGTCCGCCAGTAAGGAAGCTTTGGTTAGTGACACATGCACCCCGAGGTATCTGATGCCACCCGGGGACAAGCGTAGGGGGTATTCATATGCCGGTTGTTGAGTTGCTATAGGGAGAGGGAAAATTTCTGATTTAGAATAGTTGATAGTGAAACTGGAGTATGTGCCTATTTTAGTTATGTCTCGGATGATCGGGTCTAAATATGTGGTCTAAATATGTGGAGGGGTTTCTGACGTATAGGAGTACATCAGTGAGATGATTTCCGGCGTGTCCTGTAACCGAATGCCCTTATTGGTGTGTCATTCCCTTACGTGATCAGCCATAGGTTCAATGGCAAGCGCAAAGAGGATGGGGGAGAATGGACATCCCGGACGAGTTCCTCTATGTAGTGCAAAGGGAGAGGAGGGAATAGAGTTGACCAGCACCCTAGCCAGTGGTCCTGTGTATAGTAGTTTTATATAAGAAATCATATTTGGACCCACTCCCATTTTTTCCAGCACAGCCCATAAGTATTGCCATGACACCATGTCAAATGCCTTTTGGGCGTCCAATGTTACTGCCACTGCATCCGCATTCGGATCAATTCTGGACAGCACGTTGAATAGGCGGCAGATGTTAAGTGCCATGGAGCGACCGGGGACGAATCCACTTTGGTTAGCGTGGACCAGAAGGGGCATAAATGGGAGGAACCTGTTGCCGATTATCTTGGCGAAGATTTTCGTGTCCGTGTTGATGAGGGAGAGGGGCCTATAGGATCGACATTCGTCCGGGGGTTTCCCTGGTTTGGGGAGGACTGTTATTACGGCTTATCTTAAGGAGGGAGGGAGGATGTTTAAACGGAGTGATTCAGTCCAGACCCCGTACAGTACAGGTGCTAATATGACAACATGTTCCTGATAAAACTCAGATGTGAGCCCATCAGGGCCCGGAGCTTTGTTCTTAGGAAGGTCGGAAATTACCTGGACTATCTTGTCTAGGGTGAACGAAGCCTCCAGGCAGACCCTGGTGTTCTGAGATATAAGGGTCACAGGAATGTCTTCCAGCAGGTTGTCTAGGTCCTGGGCTGTGTGTTCAGGTTGGGGACCATATAGATCGTCAATTATGCTGTCAATTCTGGTCCTGCCGCCTTCCGCACGCACCAGCCTGGCCAGGGTTCTACCCGGTCTGTCTCCCTCACCGTATCTACGGGCAGCGACGGGGCGAGCATAGTATTGCACCTCGCTTAAGGCATGCGACTCAAATTGTTCCAGTTCTGGTCTGATCTTTGCTAGGGTTGCTGGAGCCGGCGTGGAGACGTACTCTTGTTCTAGGGTTTTGAGCTTGCCTTATGGTTTTGAGGACCCCGGCTTCCCTAGAAATACACATCCCTCTGATGTACACTTTAAATGCCTCCCAGCGGATCCCTTCTGGTATGTCGGACGTGTTATTTTCAAAGAATGTGTTTACGTCCGCCAGGATCTCAGCCTTAAAGACAATCAGATAGGGTGTCAGATTTAAAGCGCCAGTCGGGTCGGGCCGGCAGTGTAATACCGAGTTGGATCTGCAGCAGTACGGGGGAGTGGTCAGAGAGCGTGCGTGGAAGGATCTCAACCTCCAAGACCCTGCCCACGCGGCTACCAGACAGGAAGAACAGATCTATTCTGGAGGAACTGTCATGCACAGTTGAGTAGAAAGTGTAGTCTCTTTCCAGGGGTTGGAGCGTTCTCCACACATCTTTTAGATTAAGAGAGCTCATGTGTGTATGGAGTCGTTTGGCAGCTCGAGTTGTGGCCCTGCGAGTGGTGGTTGTTCTATCTAAGACATTATCGAGTATGAGATTCATGTCCCCTCCCCATATAATGGGTATCTCTAAGTATCTCGTAAGAATGGCAGTCATCACGTCTATAAATCCGGGGTAATCTGTGTTGGGCGCGTATGAGTTAACAAGCAAGCATTCTTCGTTAGCCAAAGTGCAATGTAGAATCACGTATCTACCTTCTGTGTCGATGGGGGATGTGTGTAGTGTGAAGTTTACCAATTTGTGGATGAGGGTAAGAACTCCCATGGCTTGAGTTGAATATTGGGTGTAGTATCTGGTGGGGCCCCAGGTTTGTGCAAGGTTCGAGGGCAAGAGTCTCAGGGCGTGTGTCTCCTGCAATAGGAGTACCTTGACCCCATGTCTTTGTGCATTTGCCGTGATCCTACGGGACTTTGTAAAATTCGTCAATTCCCGAATATTCCATGTCATTATTTTAATAGCCATGCTAGTGTAGACTATGTCTCTCATTACTACCATATGTACTGCAGTGGCATAAGAACGCCTCTCTGTAAAACCAGTCACAACCAACTTGCCATTTTGTGTATAACATTCCCAAACTTCACCACCCCCCACCCTCACCGCCCTGTATATCTTAGCAGTGTATATGTTCCCCACCTTAGAGCAAACAACTGCGCACCGTCCCCAACTTGGCAACGCCTGAGAAAACGCCCAACCAGGGCTTAAATGCAAACACTTCGCCTTAAAGGGCATTGCACCTGCAATGGGGGCTGCCGCTGCTGTCTGACCCACATTAGTTAGTGCATTATTTGGATGATGCATCAGTAATCTTTTAAACGGCTGATGAAACTTAGGTTACGAAGCAAGGACACTCATGTTTTAGAGTAGTTTAAACCGCCTCAGACAATGTGCAACAGTGATGCTTAGCTTTGCAAAGTTCGGGCCCAGTGAGTGGTGTTAAAGTTAGGTGAGCTAAGGGTGCGTCCCCCTCAAGGAGTTGTGAACTTGCTGCAGTGGTATTGGGCCACAGAGGACCTACCTCGGGACAGAGAGGGGGGAGCCTTGAGCCCAAGAGAGGAGCCAACAGTCTGTCTACCACAGCCACTGGGGTCTACAGCGGGAGCCAGGAGTCCTGGTATTAGTTGTCGTCCATCTGTTCCTCAGGAGAGTCCACCAGTGGGATCTGCAACTCGATTAACTTGACAGCCTCATCCGGGACCGTGAAAAAGTAGAGTTTGTTGCGATGGGTGAATTTTAGGTGAGCAGGGAAAAGCATTGCGTACTCTATTTTCCTTTCTCTTAACATTTTCTTCACCCCGCCGAATTATCGTCTCTCCGCCTGCACCGCCACTGAAAAATCAGGGAAAATCCTGATTTGTGAATCCAGCTTCAGTTCCCCTTTCTCCCTGGCCAATCTGAGTATATGGTCACTGTCTTTATAACTCAGTAGTTTTGCAATTATTGGTCTGGGGAAGTCTCCTGGTTTAGGCCGGGGTGCCAGGGAGCGATGTGCCCATTCCACTGTGAAAAATGGTAAGAGTGCCGGGTTGTCAAGGAGGTCTTTGATGAGTTGTTCGACCGCAAGTTCCATGCGGCCCTTTAGTGCAGATTCAGGAACCCTCACTATGCGAATATTATTTCTTCGGGACCTCGATTCGAGGTCATCGCACTTAGCTTTGACCCGTTTCATGTCACGGACGAGCTCTGTGACTGTTTTGTAGGGTATGAACGTTGTCCTCATTAGATCCTATCCTTTGCTCCGCCTCAGTGATCCTGGCCCCATGTTGGTCGATTTTCGCTTTCAAGGAGGCTACATTTGCGTTGATATCGTCTAGCTTTTCGTGGAAGGCAGCAAAATATTTGGCCATGGATTCCATCATCGCGGATAGGTCTGGTTGCGGGGTATCTGGCCTGCCTTTGTCCTCCTGCGTCGCAGAAGACGACGCCTTGTCCGCTCTAGGCGCTTTCTTGGCGAACTTGCCCATGGTGCCTACTTTGCCGTTAGCCCGCGCCTTGCTGGGCATTGCAGTGGTGGGAAGCAGCGCCCCGATTAGCTAGGATTGATGGTGGCCACAGGATAGCCCCTTGAAGTGAGGATGGTAGTAGGACAGTGGTTTTGGTGCGTGAGCAGCTCAAGAGCAGTAGGCTTAATATTGTCGAGCAAGGGTCACTCTGAAGTATGCTTGGGTGTGCAGGGCATTGAGCCGTTAGTGAGACAGGTAGGGGCCTCCTGCAGGCTGGGGAGGTGCCACCGTGTTCAGCTGTGTACGCTGAGAAGGTGGGGAGTTTCAGCCTTGAATTGCACTCTGGAAGCAGCAGCTCAACAGCATACGGGCCCCAGCCCGTGGATATGTGGAGCCCTAGGGGGCGACAGCCACGCGGGATACTACCTCTCCAATGGGGTGATGGAAAAAACAAGTTCCAGGGGATGGTCCGTGGGGGGCTGAGGCGCTGCGGGTAGCGGGAGGTGGGAGGTGGGGGGGAGCAGGGAAAGCTCCCATGTAAACACACAGGATGGAGTGCAGGGGTGGGCAAGGGCCCCGCTGAGTTGGAGCAGAGGGGGGTAGCCCCAGACACCCACCTTGCAGCCTTCAGGGCGGCTGGACCCGTGTAATCCGTAGCATGAGTTTCTTCCCACCCAGGGGGCCGCACCCCACCCTACGAGGCCAGGCCCAGATCCAGGGCCAATGAGGCGTGGGGGCAGCGGCCAGCCAGCGGTCTGTGTCGTGGACGTTGCGAGTCGGATTTGCACAGCGTGTCAATGGGGCCGCGCTGGTAGGCCCCAGATGGAAATGCAGGCCCACAGCTTCAGAGGGCCGCGGGGGGCAGCGCCCACACCCCGCAACCGTTGCCGGCAGAGGATGTTGCTGCCTGCAGGGAGACCAAGGCCGCTCCGCCCGTGCGGCGTCTCTGGGGCTCAGTGCAGCACGAGCAGCCCCCGTTCCTCCAGGACAGGGGAGGCCGTGAGTGTATGTGGAAGCGGGGGGGCTCCAGCTCAGCCCGCGGCAGCAGGAGCCGAACGGTCGGCCCACGAACTCGGCAGCCGCTGGCCCAGCAGTCCGGGCGCCCCAGCGCACGGCCACGGGTGGGCGGCATATTGTTCCGGGGCCCGCTCTTCGGGGCACCAGCGATGTTAGATGTGCCGACCCCAGGCACCGATTTCTCTCCAAATTTCAGCCACGCAACAAGGAGAGTGAGATTAGTGGAAACGTGGCAGGATCGCAGGGCAGAGGTGCAGATTAGAGCCGATATTCAGCAGATTCTGGTGGGCAGAGACTGAGCTCACCGGCAAAGCAGCCATTTACCTCGGCTGCTCAACAGCGCCCCTGTTTGTATTATATTTTTGATGAATTATTAGAATTTGTATTCATATTATTTCTCTCATATATAATCCCATTGAAAATACTTTCTGAATCAGGCTATATATGTATTGGTTCTTCGTTATTACAGCAAAGTAAATCACTTTGTGGCAATTTACTTCATAGCAATTACTTCAAATCTTTCTTTGAAATTGTTTGGGGGTGTAAAGTGGATACTACACCAATCACCCCCTCCCCCTTTAATACCACCCCTATCCCAAGCCCCAACCCTTCTTTTTCCCCCCATAACCCTTAAATACATATACTAATTTGAAGGAATTGTAACAAAGTAAGTTACCGCAAAATACTTTACTTTGTTAAAACAACGGTAGACAATATTAATTACTAATGTATTTTTTATTAATTACTTTATAAATTAATGGATGCATTTCTGGGCTGGAGTGAATGAAATGAAGGTAATTACAAGGATGTATGGCAAAGCAAAATGGCAAAAGACTATGCAATGCCTGTCGCACCAAAAGTAGGAAAGAAAAATTAGCCAAGACTATAAAAAAAAGTCTAGAACTTAAAGTAGTGCACACTTTCACAAAATGTGCACAATCAGTATTTTGTCCATTTCAGTTTTCACATAACCAGCTCAGTCAGAATCAAAGATATGTAAAGGGAGCCTATGAATTGGTTGTTAAGCAAATTGGAACACAGAGGGTGCATCGACATACTTGTTTCCATCACCTCCACCCCCACTGCTGTCCTAATCCTACCACTCCCTTGCCTGACCGCCATCGGAAGGCGGTTTAAAACCTTCCTTCCATTGTTCTTAACTTATAAAACACTGCCTGTTGGCTTTGCCAAATCTTGTTCAGACTACGTGAAAGACTCCTAGGCTCCTGCAACGGGTTTTATTGAGACTTGTGACTCTAAGGGCACTAGACCCCATCTCCTCTAGCAAGGGAAGACATTTAAAAATGTAGAGTCTTATAATTGTAGACAGAGCACTCCAAATGTGAATGTGCATATATTAGTAATGCATGGTTAGTGATGTAACTAGGTTTTTTAATTGATGAATTGGTTCAAGGCCTAAGAAAATATAATTGTATCTTTTTTTTACATTTATCCCAACAAGTGTAATTAAGGGTGCTGTGTGCGTTTAACTGAGCCCTTCACCACTCTCAGACGCTCTTAAGTCGCAGCCTTACTGCTGCTCAGTCACACTAGATTGATAGGGTTTGGTTAGACATTTGTGTCTTTCCCTGTTCGCCTGCATAGGGTGGCCCTCACAAAATCTGTCTACAGGGCTGATCCTGAGAATTCATTTAACAAAATGGTACCATGTATTTTATTTCAGTACTATATATGATGATGAAGAACTTATTTGACCTGTTTGAGTTCTAGGGGTGTAACATAATCAAATGGCATGCATTACTTACTGTAATAACATTTCTGACGATTGTATCTGCTTAGATTCACATGCTGTGCATATATTCCGACATCCATTGGTAACTGCAGAGTATTGCATCTTGTATTTCAAGGATCGAGGAGGGACATCGACATGGGTGTGTCTCTAACACTATCCCTAACGTGGCATGTAGTGTACCCAAATTCCCTCACGCGTCGAGGTCCCTCTGATTGTATTTGTTTCTACCATGAGGGAGCCTAATGACTATCGTGAGTACATAAAAGAGAGAAAGTAGTAAGACTTGTATGTTCCTTCCACCCGAGCAGGGAGGAAGGGTGGCCCCATGTGAACCTAAGCAGATACAATCATCAGAAATGCTGTTACGGTAGGTAATGTATGTCTTCTGATGCTTGTTCATTTGCTTAGAATCACATGCTGTGCATAGATTAGCGAGCAGTACCCAGAGTTGGAGGTGGGTTGTGAGAAGGAACAGAAGTGAAAAGATGTCTTAGTACTGCTTTTGTCCCACCCGAGAATTGTACCTAGAATGAGTGTCTAGGCAATATTGTTTTGTAAAGGTGTGTTAAGAACTCCATGCTACCGCTTTGCAAATGGACTCAAGGGGAACATTTGCAAGGAATGCTATGGAAGCCGCAGTGCCTCGAGTAGAGTGTGCACTAGGCTTGAATGGCAGTTCTCGATTAGCAAGAGTGTAACATGGTGTGATGCAATTGACAATCAACCTTGAGATGGCCAATTAAGAGACATGATCCCCTTCTCTACCAGCTGCCACTGAAATTTAATTAGTGTCTTTCTTAGTGGTTTAGATCTTTCCAGGTAAAACATGACTGCCTTGCGCACATCTAATGTGTGTAGGCTTCTTTCGGCCGCGTTAGCGTGGTTCTGGAAGAAAGTAGGCAGTTCAATTGATTGGTTCACATGGAAATTGGAAATAAATGTAGGCGCAAATATCAAGGTTGAGTGCGCAGAACCACCTTATCGCTGTGGACTGTAACAAAAGGGTCTAGAACTGAAAGGGCCTGTAGTTCACCAACTCTTCTAATAGAAGTGATCTTTGAGACTTGCCTTATGCATAGGCTCAAAAGGAGACCCCATAAGTCTAGTCAATACCACATTTATGTCCCATCCGGGACCCGTGTTAGAAATGGGGGGGAATTAACCTTTTAACCCGTTCTATGAAAGCCTTAACTGGTATTTTCCACCACAACACCACCTGTTGTGACGTAGTGTAGGCTGAGAGAGCAGCTAAATTACGTTTAGCTAGGCTAAGGGAATTGAAAACCAGGCCTTAGTCTAGTGAGTCAGGTACAATACAATGTGTGTAGGAGAGCAGTCAATGGGATTGACGCCCTTTGAATTGCACCAGATAAAGCGCTTCAGTTTACTGGAGTAGCAATATCAGGGGTTAGGTTTCCTCGCCTCCCTAAGTATATCCATGAAATCTCTGAGGAAGTTGAAGATGCCGAACTCTATGACCTCAGGAGCCAGACCGCTAAGTTAAGAGTTTGCGGGCATGGTTGCAGTGTTTCCCCCTTGTCCTGAGATAGCATGTTGTATGGCCAAGGCAGTTTCATTGGAGGAGATAGGGACATCTCCATCAGATGAGAGAACCAGGGTTGGCGGTCCCACATGGGGGCAACCAATATCATGGTGACTGGTTCCTGGTGCAGTTTGTGCACTATCATGTTGAGTAGGGGAGTCGGGACGGGGGGGGAGGAGGGGAGCGTAAACAAATTTCCCTGACCATGTTATCCAGAGACCGTTCCCCTTGGATCGGTTCTGGGGGTACCTGGAGGCTTAATCTTGGCACGGAGTGTTCTCCAGAGTTGCAAACAAGTTGATCTCTGGGAAGCGCCATTGTGCGAAAATGTTGTAGACTATGTCTTCGTGTAGACGCCAGTCGTACTCTACGGGCAGTGGGAAGTCTTTGCTGAGCACGTCCGCCAGAAGATTGAGTTCCCCTGGAGCGTGTTGGGACAACAGGAACATTCTGTGCTTGAGAGCCCATTTCCAAATGTTCTGTGACAGCTTGGATAGCTCTGGAGAGAGAGTGCCCTCTTTCTTGTTCAGGTAGTACATGGCCGTGGTGCTGTCTGTGAGGATCAGGACTGTCCTCCCCAGCAGCTGGGACTGAAAGGCTTTCAGTGCTTTGAGTACGGCTAACAGCGCCAACAGATTTATGTGGTTGGATGCTACTTTTGGGGACCACACGCTGTGCGCCGTCTGCTGAAGCAGGTGAGCCCGCCCTCCCCCCCCACCCCGTGAGAGATGCGTCCGTCATGAGGATGGTTTCTACTGCGTGGGTGGTGAAGGCCTTTCCCTTCAAGAGGTTTTCCCTCGACCACCACTGGAGAAAGAGAACAATGGCTGGTAAAACAACCACTAGATCGTCCCATGGTCCGCTGGCCTGGCACAACTAGCTGTTCAGCCACTCTTGCATGGAACGCGCGTGCAGAACTAAGTAAATTTAGGACGCCATCATACCCATCAGTCGCATGGCTTTGCGTACCGTCACCTCCCAAACAGCTACATACTGAGGGATCTGAAACAGCATGTTTTGAACCCTCTCGTTGAAGGGGAAGACTAGGCCGTCTTCAGTCCAAATTAGAGCCCCTAAAAACTGCTCGACTTGATCGGGGTCTATGCTGGATTTCTTCTCGTTGATGGAGAATCCCAGGCTGAATAAGAGGTCTATCGTCTTTTGAGTGCAGGACAGGCATGTTTTTTAGGAATCCCCCATTATGAGGCAGTCGTCGAGGTAAGGGTAAACCGGGACGGAATCCCTGCACAGGTGTGCTGCTGCCACTGCCAGTACCTTCGTAAACACCCTTGGTGCTGAGGCAATGTCGAAGGGGAGTACTTTGAACCGATAGTGCTTGTCCCTCTATCATTCATGAACCTTAAGTATTTTCTGTGCACCAGCAACAATGAAATATCAAAGTACGCATCTTTCATATCCAAAGTTGCCATGTAATCCCCTGCGTCAGCAGAGGAATTACCTCTTGCAACGTGACCATCAAAACTTTTGAGTTTTGAAAAAATGTGTTTGCTGGGCGCACGTCTAGCACAGGGTGCATGGTGAGATCCTTTTTGGGTACAAGGAAGTATATTGAATAAATATCCTTGTTTATTTGTAGAAGATGGACGACTTCTATGGTGCCCTTTTTCCTGCAGGATCTCGACCTCTTGCAGCAGGATGCGTAGGTGTTCCGTCGTCAGGCGTCTTGATTTTGGTGGTCTGAACTGAGGTAGTCGGCAAAACTCTATGCAGTAGCCGTGGGCAAAGGTCTTGAGCACCCACTGGTCTGTTATCCTCTCCCATGCATGAAGAAATTACATCCCCCGACCAGGGAGGCATGGGAGGAGACCCGGATATGAGGGTCATTTCTGACCTGAGGCCGGGCAGCCTCTGGGGGTGAATACCGGCCCCTACCCTTCCCACAGCTTTGTACTCTAGATGGATACGTGGTGGTGATGTTAGATCCTTATCTGAGGACCAGTTGTTTCCTGAACCATACTAGTTTTGAGGTGAGCGAGATTGCCCATGAAAGGAACGACGAGAGCCTCCCCTTCTGTTGTGAAGGTCTTTGGTTATCTGGTTTGAGGTCTTGAGAGTCTCATGTTCCTTTTTGGCTGTCTCAAGTGCCTCACCCACGGGCTTGCTGAACAAGTTGGTCCCCTCAACTGGCTTGTTTATTAAGGATGCTTGGGTTTCAGGCTTAAACCCGGAGTTCTTCAACCAGGAGTGCAGTTTTAGAAGGGTACCCTGGGCTAAGGTCCTTCCCGCTGTTTCAGCAGTGTCCAGAGCGTTTTTAAGAATGTTGTGGTTCACCTGCTTGCCTTCCGATACAATCGCAAGAAGACGAGCAAGCGCCGGTTCAGGGACCTCTTGAAGGCCCTCTTGCAGCAGGTTCCACTGTACGAATAACTAGCCAACAGTGTGGTGTTGTTGGCTAGTCGGGTGGAAAATGCTGCAGCAGTCGTAACCCTTTTTCCCACTGCGTCCAACTTTTTGCATTCTTTATCAGGTGGCACCTCACCTGTAGACAGGGGGACATCCACCCTCTTTCTCGTTGTCGTAACTACCAGAGATTCCGGAGTGGCATGCCCCCTAATGTAAAGGGGGTCAGTAGGAGAAGGGCGAAACAACTTCTCTACTCTGGGATTAACTGCCCTCGTCTAAGCTAGTATTAACAATGAAGGAGCCAGACATCTCAGAGTTCAGTAATGGAATGGCCTGACTGGCAGGAGGCTTTTCCTTTAGTACGTCTTCCACAAAATCCGAATCCGGCACAGTCTCCTGTGTGGCGATTTGGAAATGTTCAGCTGCCTTCTTTAAGATAGCGTTAAACGCCATCTGATCATTCACAGGTGTGTCCTGACGGACTGGTGTGGTAGGGGGGGAATTCATACACAGAGTGTCAAGGTCCGGGGTAGGAGGAGGGGGCGCCCAAGGTTGATTATCAACCAGATGGTTGTCTTCCCAACCCTCCTCAGTAGTAGGGTCCGCAAAAGGATCATCATCCTGTACATAGGGAATCATAGGAACCTCATCAGTAAGGTCATAAACATTCTCTTCATGACTATCATCAAATGTCCTCTGAAACTTGGTCATAGGCGTATAAGGGAACTCCTCACAAGGCCTATTGGGAGCAAACCTCTCTGAGAATTCGACAAACTTCTCCAGTCTGTTCATGCACCCATCAAACTTATCTCTGGTCCATGAAGATGAACCAGAGGAGTCCAGAGGAGGAAAGGGGTCTTCCTGACGATTTTCCTCTGTAGAACGTTGAGATTTTTCTCCTAAAGCCTTAGATAAAGAAAAAGGGCTCTCAGAGTGCTCCTTTCGAGGCTCCGGCGTTGTGACGTGTACTTAGACGCGTCTTTAGGCCGTTCCTTCTGTTTCAATGTATTTTTCAACTGTTCTTTAAGTTTCACCGCCAAAACGTTCCTCATGATACTATCGCTGATGCTCGGGGTTACAGGGAGGTGTGTAGGTTGAGCCGATGGTGGACGGTGGATTTCGGCACAACCGGGGCTTTAAGCGGTGCCAGGGCTTTCTTTTGAGGCGTCTCGACGGCCGTACGTGTTTTGGTGCTAGCGCTCTTATTTTTGGACTGCCCGGGCGCATGCCGCTGTCGCGGATGCTGGGAGGGCTGCCGATCATCAAGATCAGTGGACATAGCCGAAATATTTGACATGACCATTGGCGCTTTGGAACGCTTTGACTGGACCGCTGAAGCAGAACCGTGGGTTGTGTGCTTTGTGTGGGGATCGGGTACGTCCCGGTCGCTGGGATGTACAGTCCCCATAGCAGGACCCTTGTCATGCCTATCGGGGCTGCGGACAGACGCTGCGGAGAGAGAACCCTCTGTCATTAGGTCAATGGCTTCTGAAGTGGAGCCATGGTCATCCCCAACCTCCGTCACACTCTGCGGCTGTGGAATTACTCTCGGCCTGCAACATACTGTAGGCCACCCACCGTTTCAAATGGCGCTCCTCAACAGTTTTGGGACAGAGGAGCTTACAGGCCGCACAGGACGCTTCGTTGTGATTGAGGGGAAGACACCTATTGCACCGACGGTGCTCGTCTTTCCACAGAAGAACAAGTTACTTTCTTAGCTGGTAACGTTCTTTCGATGGGATGGTCTGACGACGTATTCCATATCTATGACAGGTAGTGTCACAGCTGTGCTGCTTCGGAAAATCTTTGGCGTCTGCGTCCTGCGTCGATGACGTCGATGCGCCGTCCCCGAGGACCTCCTCTGACGGCCGACGTCACCCGATGTGATAAGTAGGACGCACGACACCCATAGCCTCAGTTATAGTTTTTTCCCAGAACGTGTGCCACCAGTTTTCTGCCAGTCAGACACACAAGGCCTTTCGGAACGCAAGCTGCAATCGCAAAAGAAATTCTGCAGCGGGGAAGGCAGGGAGGGAGCGATATGGAATACATCGTCGGACCATCCCAAAGAACGTTACCAGGTAAGAAAGTAACTTGTTCTTCGAGGGGATTGGGTCCTCCGACGTATTCCATATCTATGACAGACTCCCACAGCAGTACCAAGCAAGGAGGTGGGAAAGAATTTAGAACACAAATTTAGCATGCCCAATCAAATTGCGGAATGGAGGACTGCCTTGCCAAAGGCCAGATCCTGCCCTCTGATGGAATCGAGGGAGTAGTGACATACAAAAGTATGTACTAAAGCCCAGGTGGCTGCATCACAGATGTGACGAATAGGAGCTCCCCTCTGCAGGGCAGTAGACGCAGCCACTCCCCTGGTAGAATGGGCCCGCAAGCCAGCCAGAGGATCCTTACCTGCCAAGCGGTAACACTCGGAGATAGCTAAAATAATCCAACGAGACAGTCTGTTTCGTCACAGCTTGTCCCAAACGCTTTCCAGCCTATGGAGCCTCTCCTCTTCCTTACCAGGATGTGGAGGAGGACAGAACGCCGGAAGAACAACCTTCTGGCTCAAATGAAATTCCAAAACCACCTTCGGAAGAAAAGAAGGACGAACACTAAGGACAACCCTGTCCTTATGAAACACAGTGAAGGGTGGCTTAACTGGAAGTGCCAGTAACTCACTCACTCAAACACAGTTTTCAGAGTTAATAGCCTCAAAGGGCAAGAATGTAAAGGCTCAAACAGAGCACCCATGACGGAGTGAACACATTAGTGAGCCCTTTCAAAAACTGCGAAATTAAAGGAATCTTAAAATAGGAACACTCTTCAGACGAGCGCTTAAATATGGACAGCGCCGCCAGGTAACCTTTAATGGTCCCCACTTGCAAGCCCCTGTGGGCCAAAGAAAGCAAAAAAGACAGAACCATTGGAATGTCACATTCAAAAGGATCCACATTCTTAACTCTGCACCAGTCGCAGAACTTTCTCCAATGGCAACGGTACAGAGACTTTGTTGCCGGCCGCCTGGCCGAGAGCAACACCTCCATCACGTCTTGAGGGAGGTGCCAATCCTTATACCTCAACCTTTCAGAAACCAAGCATGAAGGTTGAGGGATCTGACCTCTGGATGGAGAACCTGACCCCCCCCTCCCGTGAGAGCAGATCGTCTCGGTAGGGAAGACGACGTGGAGGGCAGATGGACAAGTCGAGAAGGTCCGGGTACCACGTCCTCCGGGCCCACGCCAGAGCAATGAGGATCATCCGGGAACCGAACCTCCGTAACCTCCGCAGTACAAGCGGGATGACGGGGACTGGAGGAAACGCGTACAGCAGTGGGAATGACCACTCCACCACGAACGCGTCTCCTGAGGCTCCTTTTGGAGGAAATTCCCGCGAGCAAAACCTTTCGCACTTCCGGTTGACACTGGAGGCGAAGAGATCCACATGAGGGGCCCCCCAAAGGACGAAGATCTCCAGGAGAATCTCCTGAGCCAGCTCCCACTCATGAGAGATCGTGCTCTGCCTGCTCAGAACGTCCGCCGTCTCGTTGTCGTCTCCGGCCAGATGAACAGCCGAGATAGAAACTTCCTGCTGGATGGCCCAGAACTCGAGCTGCATCGCCTCCCTGCACAGAGGAAGTGACCCTGCCCCCCCCCTTTTTGTTGAGGTAGTGCATGGCCACCGTGTTGTCCGTTAGAATCAGGACACTCTTTCCACGCACAGTCGGCAGAAAAGCCTTCAGGGCTAGCCCGATGGCCCCCAGCTCCAACAGATTGATATGGAGTCTGGACTCTGACGGAGACCAACGACCGCTGATGTCAACTCGTTGGCATGAGCTCCCCATCCCGTGAGGCATGCGTCCGTCACGATTGTCACCTCCGGCCAGGGAAGCCAAAATGGGGCCCCCTTCATCAGATTGCCTTCGACGGCCCACCACAGAAGGTACTGGGCTACCGAGGGCGGCACCTGAACAGGGTCCGACATCCTGCCGGAGGACTGAGACCACTGGAGCTTGAGTGCCCACTTCAAAGATCTCATCCGCAGACGAGCCTCTGGCACCAGAAGAATGCAGGATGCCATGAGGCCGAGCAGTCTCAAGAACTCTGACGCTGGGAGATCCTGGGCAAATGGAAACTTTTTCACCATCTCTGAATGTGAAGAGCCCTCACCTGAGGCGGAAAACACTGCCCCAGGGACGTGTCGAGCACTGCTCCGATGCACTGGAGCTGCTGTGTTGGTGTCAAATGGGACTTCTTTAAATTGAGGGAGAAGACCAGCCTGTGAAGGGAGTGGCAGGTGATGGACAGATGATCCAGGACTTGCTCGGGAGAGCTCCCCCTGATCAGCCAATCGTCCAGGTAGGGGTAGACGTGAACCCCCCCCCCTTTCCTGAGATGCGCAGCCACCACCACCATGAGCTTGGTGAAAACCCTCGGGGCGGAGGTCAATCCGAACGGCAGGACCCGAAACTGAAAGTGCGAGTCGCCAACCGCGAACTTCAGGTACTTCTTGTGCCTGGGATGAATCGGCACATGGAAGTAAGCATCCTTGAGGTCGAGAGACACCAATCAGTCCTGAAGTTGAAAGGCCTGGAGGACTTGAGAGTCACCATCTTGAACTTGTCCTTCCTGAGGAGTTTTTTTTCAAACCGTGCAAATCCATGAAGGGTCTCAATCCCACCGACTTTCTTCGAAATCAAAAAATAAGGGGAATACCATCCCTTGTTCCTCTGCGCTACAGGAACCAGTTCTATGGCGCCTTTCTCCAGCAGGGCTTGAATTTCCTGCGCAAGGAGCGGATCCGGACTCTTCAAAGAGAGCTTCCCTGGTGGATTGTCATGAGGACTCTGCCGAAAAGGAAGACAGTAGCCGTGGGTTATGATCTCCAGAACCCACACATCCGAAGTAATGGCTTGCCACTCTACAAGATGCTGCGCCAGCCTTCCCCCAACCGGCGAACCATGGGACCTGGCCTCATGACTGAGTGGTAGTGGCTGCGGCGTTGCCTGAGGGCAAAGAGGCAACTGCCCGAGCGGCCTTGGCACCTCGAGTACCTTTGTTTCCACCTCCAGGCCTGAAGCGCCATACCCCCTGAAGAAAACACTTTCTTCGCCCAGCCGTCAAAACGCTTGTCATCCCTATCAGGAGGGATGGTAGGATACAACGCCTGCTTTGTCGGGGCCGTAGACGCCTGCACCACCAAACTCTCCGGAGTGGGGTGCTTGCTCAAGTAGCAGGGGTCGCTACTGGCTGGACGGTATTTTCGCGGCAAAGACTTGCCCACTGCCGGGAGACTCTCCGGAGCAGTCCAAGCCGCTGCCACCCTCCTCTGTTGAGCCATATGGAACGGCAGTACCGGGTCAGTTGGTGGACCTTGGTCTAGGATATCCGTAAGGTCATCCTGAAGAAAATCCCCTTGGGGAGCAGACCATCCCAAGTACTCGGTGAGCCTAAACATAAGGCGCCGGTACGAGGAGTCGGCATGAGTGCCAGGCTCAGGCCTACAAAACTCCACCTCCGGAGAGGTGTCTATTCCACCGGCATCGTGCAGGGATTGCCACAGGTCTTAAATTTGGCTATGGCCCGAGAAAATCTTGTCCGGTACCGTATCCGGAACCATGCCATCATCAGAGCCCTCATCCACCTCTGAAATAAACTCAAGCTGGTGGAAAGAAGGCACAGAGTGTGGAACAAAGCCATGCTTGACCTTTGCCAGAGCCTTCCTAGGCGGTTCCACCCAGCCCCGGGGAACCCCTGTCGAAACAGCCTCGAAAGGCATCGAGGGCGTTTAGTGTATCGGCGGCGACAGTATCGATGGCGCCGACACAGTCCTTGAGGTCGGGGCCCCGAGCGTGTCACGACAGCCGGGGCGCCGATGGCGTCGACGACTTCTTCGAAGGCGGGGCCTCGAAAGAGTCCGTTGACGACCTCGGTGCTACCGGCGTTGACGTCTTCCTTGAAGACACCACAGGTTCACACGGTCTCTAGCGTGTCGAGGACCTGGACCGGGCATGACTAGAACGATTCCCCTTGTCCGAGTGGGACCTCTCCCACGAATCGTGACGACCACCCGAGCCCGAAGGCGTTCGAGCGGTGTCTCTCGACCGATCACGACCGACCCCACTCGGAGGCGCGGACGGACCGGTGCCCTGCGATTCGAGAATCGCCAACATTTTCTTCCCGAAGGAAACCCATTCCTCCGGCATCGCATGCTTGGTGGGGTAAGCGACCCGCCGACGGGCGGAGTCCTCGGAAGAGGACGGGAAGGCGACCGATGATGGTGCTTCCAGGAGTGCCTCGAAGAGGCAGAGGAGTGGCGGGACCGACTCCGGGACCGAGATCCACTGGACTTCCGACGATGACGCAGACAGTCGCCCCTCGAATCGTCCGTCGAAAGCCCCGCAGACCTCGACTTCCGTGGCTTGGACACCTTACCTACCGATAACTTCTTCTTGCGCTCCCGCAAGGCTTTTGATGTGAGCGAATGGCAGTCGACACAGTCATCCGTGTCATGGGCCTCCCCGAGGCACCAGAGGCAGGCGTCGTGCGAATCCGTAACCGACATCTTGGACCCACAGTCCCTGCACTTCTTAAATCCCAGACACGGTGTGGAAGACTAGGTAGACATCTTCACGAAGAAAGACTTCAAAACAGGTTCGAAGAACCGAGAAAGAACAGGAACTCCAAAGAGTCGAGGCACGCCGAGATCTCCGAAGCAAACACGTTTGCAGAAAAAACGGAACTGAGGCTACGGGCGTCATGCGTTCTACTTATAACATCCAGTGACGTCGGCCGTCGGAGGAGGTCCTCGATGACGGCGTATCGACGTCATCGACGCAGGACGCAGACGCTGAAGATTTTCCGAAGCAGCACAGCTGTGGTGATTACTGTCATAGATATGGAATACATCGGAGGACCCAATCCCCTCGAAATATATTTTTCAGTATATCAGTGTAGTATATTTTTTAGGTATAAGTGAGTGGACTAATGGCACCTTGGTCAAGCCAGCTACTACTACCCAACAGTTAAGCCTCGTCACTCTGTCAACGTTATTTACCTTATCAGATTGGTTTCCCCTTTCTCACCAGGTGTGTTAGCCCTTCACTATGGGAAGTGGTTGCAAATCCCGTAACAGAGGGTTGTACAAAGACTACCTTAAAAGCATGCCTTGCAGAACATTCTCATGCTTCTATCACCATGACAAGCAAGCCCCATCACCTGCTTACCCGCAAACACAGATCTTCTACATATTCCTGGAGAGGTCTCATGCGAAGCGACACATGAGGAATAATATTAATGCAAGAGGTCATCAATGACAAGAAGAAATGTGTCTGGTCATTGCTGTGTGTCGCTCCCAGAAACTCACATGTCTGTGATAGATGACACTCACGACAATAAAAGGGTCCAACACCTTATTTTTAAGGGTCAAAATAGCCAGTTTGGTGAACGCATATTCAAGAAACTAACAAAACAAGTGGGAGGGGTCTAATGAAACAGTAAGAGGGAAGAAAGATACATGAAATCCACTGAGGGGCCTACTCTACAATGATCTAGTGTTCAGAGTACAAATCCTTAGCTTAAATATGAATTCTAAGAATCTGTCCAGGACAGTGCCCATTAAGTCACTTACAGGGAGGTTTTGAGTGCCCTGATGCATCACTTTGTCTTTACCTTGTGCTGGCCACTGTCTTGCCTTTTTGTTTTTGCAATTGCCAGCCCAACCTCAACTTAGGCTCCTTCTGACTTCAAACCCTGTAATGGACCCCTCTGGCACTACGGTTCTCAACTATGCTCACATATAGGAATATGGTTTAGGCCAACGATTCTCTAACTTTTCCTTCAAGGCATGGCTCCTGTCAGCCACTTGGCCGAGATTCTAAGAAGGGTCTTGAGGCTACATTTTCTTCCATAAACCTTGTCTTGTCCAATTGGCTATGCCACCTCCTGTTCAGACTTGCGCTATTTATCCTATTTGGCTTGGCCAACATAGGGTCACACTACCAAACGCTCCTTCTATTGCTACTTTCTCTACACCAGATTGCTCTTTGTGCCAATAACACCATACTACCATCCTCAGCATGCATACATAGTTTTCTGATTCTTTTTATATAGGTGTTAATTATGCGACAGATCTAATACACATTTTGATTTGTGGACTTTTTGCCATTAAAGCCCAATGTCGCAATAGATCATCTCTCAATTTGTCAAAGTAAACTTTATTGGCTTCACTTTGAGTTCCTCTTATGCCCAGGTCTTGGGCTTGTGTTCATAATAATGATGATTAGCCTTCTGCCCTAGCCATGTGGACAAAGTCTTCAAACACCCTTGGTGCCATGTCTGGATCAGGCAGCCCTGTCATGGCAGCAACCTGATCCTGCGCCTTTTCCCCCAAGGCTCATCAGTAAGTGTCCAACTCCACTGCCTGAACTTTCCCACAGACCACAAACACACAAGGTCATAATTTAAGCTCCCGTGTGTTTCTTGTTCAGCTCTCGTCCGCGCTACACTTTGGGGCTTGCAAACCTGACACGTGAAGCCGGTTGATTCCCGCTGCACAAATGGGAGGTGTAGTCGAGAGCCAAACTACAAGGAAAATCCGTTTCAGATGTCAAATGTTTATAGCACTTCTACTGAGTCTGATTTTCTTAGGGTTTGTTCATAAGGGAGGATGGTTTATCCTTTCATACCCTTTTGTACACTGTTCAATCTGCCTCGTACTGAATATGTCCATTTGGGGCAAAAGGGTGTGCCGACAGGTTTTGGACTGTTATGACGCGTTAAGATTGCTACCGCGAACACTCGAGGAGATTTGAGGGATTCCGAAGGACCATCTCCATGGGTAGCATCACAGTGCAGGTGGCATCCTATGAGTGCCAGAGTTATCCAGTCCTTTTCCTTGAGTGACGGATTGGTGAAACTGTCACAAAGATAGACCATGCTTTTTCGGTCTCGAACGTGATGGAGTACGTGGATTGTTTGTGTTGGCAGAACAGTCGACTTTCATACTGACAGGTAGAAATGGACTTGACAGGACTTCTGTCATGATCCAGAAATCTTGACCGAACCAAGGGTGATTTTGACTTGAGCAAGACATCGAGGTACGAACACAGAAGAAATGTTGTATTAGCTTCCTAAAATGGGAAGTTAGCAGTGCCATGCGTTTTGAGAATGCTAGAGTTTAGGCGAAAAGGGGGGCCGATGTACATAGTATGTATATAGTAAACCCCAGGAACAAACAGTGTATTACAAAATATACAGCTCAAACATTGTGTACATTCATGATCACACCATTGTGTTATCTTTTATAACAATAAGAGGCTCTGATTCTGTCCCTCCAACATGAGCATTCACCAGTGGCACATGCCCCAAGGCTTCACTGCTCCTTGATCAGCTACGGGAATCCCCGGTGGCCACAGAGTGTTGCTGTGTTCCTAGAGTTCTGAATTCTTGTGCTCCCAGGGATTATACTGGACTTGAAAGGGATCCAGCTGAGAAGAGGATAAATTGGTTGTCTAACGGATTCCTTCCTCCCACGGATTCTATGATCGATTCCCATTCCCGTATGTACCTATGGAAGAGGGAGGAGAGCAAGTCCACCCCCTAAACCAAACAACTCTGAAGGACAGCTCAACCGAAAAAGAGCATACGGTCCAGACTAAGAATCCAAGCAGAAATGTTTAGTAAATGTGTGCACAGAAGTGCACACAGCCACTAATCAAATGCCCAGTCCTTTGGTGGAGTGAGTAGTGAGACCTATATAAACATCCTTACTAGCCAGATCACACTATTCCGAGAGGATGATCCACCTTGACAGGGTCCATTTGGTCACAGCCCTGCCAGCATGGGCACCAGCATTAACAAAAAAAACTAGTCATATTTTCTTGTGCCCCTCGTCTAAGATAGGTTGTAGCTTGCACCAGGTGCAGCCAATAGAGATGTTCCCCTGTCTTGAAAGAAAAAGGCGGAAGAGGAAAAGTGAAGAAGATAGACCTGTTGAGAGAGATGGAAATCAGAATTATCAGAAGAAAGGGTGCCTCAATCTCAACATCACCTTCTGTTTGGAGAAAACCAAATAGGGAAGTTTAACTGACAACACCTGGAGCTCACTCATCAGTCTAGCAGAAGTGATGGTGAACAGGAGAAATCACCTTAAACGTGAGCAACCTTAATGAAAATGTTAGGAGGGACTCGAACAGAGCACCCAGAAAAAAACTAACACTAAACTAAAATCCCAAACCAGAACAACAAACTAAATTGTGACAACATTAAAGTCCTCTTTCCTCCATCCTTGTGGGCGTCCCCCAACATAGGAACGGTACGGGAACCTTTGGCAGTGAAAAATGTAGCTTCCCCTTTAAATTTAGTATAGCGTGCGGGTGTGCAGCCTCGACCCGAAGCCCCGCCCTCTGGCGCTTCACCTCAGTCCCCTTTTGACACATTGGACGTTTAGATACCTGGCTATAGTATTTATATTAGCCCCTTGCAAACAAGAGGAGGAAGGTGGGTGGGAAGTATGGAGGAAAGGGGACTATGAGTACTCTAGTCACTACTTTGAATAAAAAAATTACTCATACGTCAGTCCCCTTTCCTCTATTTTTGTGGGTGATTCCACCGAACAAGACCATAGGGTGGAGCCGTGATAACCTGCCTCATGTCTAGGAAGTAGCAAACAGGTTCTTCAGTACCGCGTGACCAAACTCAGCATCGCGCCTGGAGCTGGTGTCCAGCTTGCTGAAAGCTGACGGATTGGGCCAAGTAGCCACCCTGCTGATGACATTCCAGGAAGCATGTCTGAAACGCGACGGCCGTATGCCTTATCCCTCACTGCATAGGCATGAATGCCCTTCGGAATTGGTATATGCCTCTGAAATGGCCTGAACCATCCAACAGGAAACGGAAGTCTTGGAAGCCTGACCGCTTGGGGATGAGCCCCCGAAAGTGACAAACAATGCCTCAGACTTGCTGAAAGATTTCATCCGAGAGAGGTAGAACTTGAGGACCCTCTTGAGGTCCAAGGAATGTAAAGCCCTCTCGGCCTCTGACCGCTGGTTCAGGAAGTACACCAGTAGGCAGATCTCTTGATTCAATGAAATGGAGGGAGCACCTTGGGCAAGAGGTTTGGATGAGTGCACAAGATGACATTTTCACTGTGAAATATGGTGAAGCGTTCACACAATGAAAATACCTGCAGTAGGCTGACTCTGCATGCAAAGCTGAGAACCAACAACATCACTGTCTAATGTCACCAGATGGATGTCCACCGAGGCCATCGGCTCAAAAGGTTTGTGCTGCAAGGCTTCAAGAACCACACTGAGTTCCCAGACCGGGTGTGGCTTTTGCACCAGGGGAAAAAGCTTAGAGAACCCTTTGAGGTGGGACTTAACCAGTGGGTTGGCCACCAAAAAAAACGTGCTCTGGGGAATTAGCCAAATGGGTGCAGCAAGTATCCACCTGCACTCCAGAACAAGCCAGGTGCATCGAAAAAGCCAGTATGTCGTCCAGAGGGCAGGTGACGGGATCGAAATCCTTGTCACGAGCCCAGTTGCATAATGTAGTCCATTTGTTCTTATATTGGGACCGAGTAGATGGCCTCCTGGCCTGTTGAATGATGTCCCAGTTGTCATCCAAATATTTAGCATACTGTAGCCTTAGCTGGTACGGAACAGGCCGTTAAGGCCAGCATGGCCGGGTCCCAGTGTTCCACTGCCCCGCCCTGCTGCATCAGCAAGCCCCTGTTTGGGATCAGAAGATGGACGGGCCACTGGGAGCACTACTGCAGCAGATCCTAGAAACAGGCTCTCAGAGGCCAGTGGGGGGCCATCAGGATGAGGCTGCAGCCCACCTTAGCCTGAAACTTGCAGAGGGTCTGTTGGAGAAAGGGGGGCAGGGGGAGGATGGTAAGCGGCCACGCAAAACACATGCTTCCATGCCAGCAGATCTGGAAGGCGTCTCCAGAGATCCCCGACCCAGTCCTGCCCATGAAGCAAACCAGGGGCACTTGGAATTCTGAGGAGATGCAAACAAGTCCAGATCTGGGTACCCCCAATCCTGGAACAGGGGCAACAAGGAATCAGTGTGCAACTCCCACTCCTAGTTGTTCAACCCCAAGCGGCTCAGCTGGTCCGCTTCAGCATTGCTTTCCCCCAGCATGAGTACTGCTGAAATCCAAATGCCCTCCATCAGGGCCCATTCCCAGATCGATACCGCCTCCATGCAAAGGAAGGGAGAACGGGTGCCACCCTACTTGTTCGAGTTGTCCGTCCTGACCAGAACACACTTGTCCCTGATGAGGAGCATAAAAGCCCCGAGGGCAAGCCCCACTGCCCTGAGCCCAAGCAGAATGAAATGCGAGAGGGCTTCCACCCTGGACCATGCAACCCTCGCGTACCACTCAAGAGTAGCCCCAATGGCGAAAGAGGAGTCCGTCGTCACCACCAGGGTAGGCTCCGGTCGGGTAAAGAAGGCTCCAACGGACATATTGTTAGGGAGAATTCTCTGTTGAGGCTAATTTCCCAAACCTAGTGAGTCCCCCAGCAGCTTTGCTGGATTTTTGGGGTTTATTTTTTTTCTCCTGCTAAGAGTGAGACTCTGTCTCCCAAGCTTAGGCATGATTTGAGAATATCCTTTGACTATGTAATGTGTTTTATGGGCTATGGGGTCTTTTACTCCATAGGGCTTCAAGTGTTTTTGGTATGTGTGTTACACAGCACCCTCAGTGCAGTAACACAGGGGTGTCATAGTGACCCCCAAACAGAATCCATACCCTGGGACGGACTACTGTCTCCCAGGGCATGTAAAGTCACCATTGGCCTTACTAGTCTCAAATTGTGAACAGAACCAATACAAACCATCATATTGTGGGAGTACTGGTAGGGGTAATTCGATTGCCCCTGGGTCTGTTTTCCAAGGGGGCACTGTCCAGTCCCCCCTTGTCGAGTTTCTGGCTGGTGGCAGTGGATACCACGCGAAATAGTCCTCCGGAATATTTCCAATGGGATTTTCCTATTAATTTTAAACGCACCACTTTTTGGTGCAATGTTAAAGATATAGCCGGGTTATTTATTTAATATTTATTCCCTGGTTGGGTCTTTTTGCCAGGACTCGGTTTTAAAATGGTGTTTGTGTTCGCCTCTGGAACTCTAACCCAAGTAGAACCCTTTGTTCCACTTTTTGGCAGGCTTCTCCACAGAAGCCCTCCAAATGGTGCCACTCTGTCTGGGGTCAACAGGATGTGTAGGAGGGGGATTAGGCACGCTGGACTGAGTTGCGTTGGCAACTCAAATCGCACTCTTGTGCGATTGGCCCAGTGGTGAGCACCACCCCCTCGGGTGAACTGGATCTCACCAGGTAATCGTCCAGATAAGGGTATAAGTGATTGCCCTCGAGCCAGAGGAGACCCACCACTGCGTTCCATCAACTAGGCGAAGACATGAGGGGCGGAGTTCAGGCCTGAAAGGAAGCACCTTATACAGTAAGTGGTACGACAATCGTGAACCCCAGAAACCTCTGATGCAGCAGGTAGATTGGGACATGAACGTACGCACCCTTGAGGCTAGGGAACAGATTCAGTCCCCTGCACACAGACATTCTGCTATGTGCGCGGGAGTAATCATCTTGAAGCATTCGAGCAGTAAAGGCAGATTGAGAAATGACAGGTCCAGGACTACCCTCAGGCTAGCCAGGTTGTTCTTGGTTACTGCAATAATCTTGGAGTAGAAACCAGAGCCCCTGTCTGACTGAGGAACCGGTTCCATCGCCTGCATCTCCAAGAGAGAAAGTACCTCCCGTAAAAGAGCCAGAATGGCCAAAGACTTGGCGGTTTGTGTAGAGGTTTTCTTCTTTGTCAACTCGTCATCGGTTGACGAATGAAAGAGGCCCACGAAGGGAAGATTTAAGATCTTCTGACGTGCAGGAGCAGAACATTTAGTGGCATGCATCCACACTGTCCTCATCTCGACCCCCAGGAACAGCCCTCTGCTGGCTCTGTCGATGTGGGAGACCGAGGACTCCATAAGGTCCTGCACAATGGCCCGGGCATCCGCCAGATCAGCATTGAAGGAGGCCTGCCTTTCCAAGGGGAGGTCAAGCATAAAATCCCCAAGCTCGTGCCACAGCTTCGCGCGTGTACCTTTGAGGCCGACGGTGCGTTGCGTACGCATTTTGCATTCTATAGGTGTGTTGCGTAACTTTTTTTTAATGTTTTATTGGTTAAACAGTTAAAACTTCAACATTTCCATTTTTCACGCCTCTTTAGGCATATGACCTTATTGTTATGTATTGTTTTTTCATTCTTTCCGGCCATTTAAATGGGAGTTTACTATAGTCCAGTTGTCTCCCTTCTTTCTCGTGATCCTTCCATCTCGTAACCCAATTTCAAGGATTCAACAAATTTTAAAGTGTCAATTGTTCGCCCCACCTTTTCCACTGTCAATTATCTCTCCCAATAGTCTTCCTCCCTCTCTGGAGACATTTAAGCCGTGTAACTTCCCATTTACGTCAGACGTTTCAATTCTAGTGCCGGGCAGTTTAACATGACATGTCTGATGGTCTCTAATGAGTCTTTATTTTCACAGAACCTGCAGTGCGAATTAGACTTTTCCATTAACTTTCTCCTCCATTTTACTTCTCTAGAGGCCCAAATATTCAGTTTGCATCATAACAGCAGATCTCTGTAATAATTTGATGGAAACTTTTTCAGATATGGGGGGAGGATATTCAATGTTTTCCGCTCCCATATGATATTGTGACACCGATTTTTCTCCACTTTCTTCATTTGAGTTTCTTCCCAATCATTTTTCTGGGGGGTTCTTTTTGCCTTATCGGGATTATATTTCAAGCTGTCCTCCGAGATGTTCCAAGAGACTTTTACATTTGATCTTTCAGCATAGGGGCCCTTTCTGTGCTAGGATTTCAAAGGGTTGTGGTGGTTTGTCGAGGATACATTTTCAGTAGAGAGATAGAGTTTTCCATGATACAATTGAGGCCAGGGATTGTAGCCTTAATTCATTTCTTATTAGCTCCACTGGCAGCGAGTTTGGTAGCTTCAAGGTTTTTCGCCAAAAGTATGCCTTGCATATACTCCAGATTTCCTAACGCAGGGCTAGCATTGCCTCTGCTCCATAGGTAATTACGACTACCACCTTTTGTTTGTAAAAGGTCAGGATAGGCGTCAAAGAAAAAACTTTCCATATCTTCGATTTATGACTAGCCCCTGGTTTGTCAAAGTCATAGTTTTTCCCGGATCAGTGCATAATGACCCTCTTCATTACAGTTTTTGTTTATCCTCACACCTAGATATAATGTTGTGTCCACCACCTCCAAGTTTTCATTATCTAATGACCAGATCAAGAGTTTCTTTACAGTTTTTTTTCTGCGACTGGAATTCATTGTTAATACCATGGATTCTTTGATGTTTATTTGCATATCATTTTCAGTTAAAAACTCTTTGAAAGCCTCTATCCGTCGCTGAAGACCAATGGGCGTTAGATCGAGAAATACCGCATCATCGGCATACAGCACCCAAGGCACTTCAATCCCATCGATCTTAGGTGCAAAAGCACAAACTCTTCCTTGTGAGATCTTCATGTCGGCCATATATATGACAAAGAGGAAGGGTGCTAGGGCACATCCCTGCTTTATCCATCAAGATGTTTTGATCTTTTTTGTAACCCCCTCCATTTGCTGTTTGGACCCAGATAGTAGAATTAGTATACAGGGCTTGGATGGCTTCTAATAGGTCGACCGGGCATACCCAGCTTTTCATCTTTAGCCACAGGCGATCGCGGTTTATCCCGTCGAACGCCTGTTCGAGATCGATAAAGGCTAAGTAGATTGCTTTTTTTTCTTCTAGGGCCTTTGCTCTCATAAGATTTAGTAGGAACAAGTTTAACGATGTTCCTACTCCACTGATGAAAGCTGTTTGCCTCTCATCCAGGATGTCAGCCTGTGTCGCCCATTTTTTCAGGTCTCTTAGCAGGATCAACGCAAATAGTTTGCCTATTGAGTCCAGCAAAGCTATCGGCCTATAATTTCTGGGGTTTCCTCTGTCCTCTTTTTTATAAATTGGCACGATAAATGCCTCTCTCCAAGAAGCAGGGATTTTTCTGGATAGTCTTATTTGTTGAAGCAGTGTGAAAATTAGATCTGTCCATTCTTCACTGCTATCCTTAAGCATCTTGTTTGAGATGCCATCGAGACCCGCTGCGCTAGAGGAACTGCATTTTGTATCATCCCTAAGATGTCATCACGGTCAAATTCAATTGACCAGGGGTTTTCGTCATGATCGTTCTCTGTATCCATTTTCAAATTTTTCTCCTCATAGTGTGGTGTAATGGTTAATCCAATTTTCCTCTGAGACTTGGTTTCCACCTATTGCAGATTGGCAGAGGTCCCTGTATTATATCCCACGTACCTCTTGCATTGTTCGTTGTCACTGCGGCTAGCATTTTTTCCGCATCTCCCTGTGCTCTATGATGTCTTGTGGAGCGTAGCCAATTTTTGTATGTTTACCGACACTTCCTCAGTTGTTCCTCTTTCTCTAAAGAGTTTTTCTTTTTATGCGTGCTAGATCGGCTCTGTATTGTTTCCTTTTAATAACTAGGAGTTCATCATATGCATGTTTCCTTTTGATTATTTCAACTCTGTTGGGATCATACTTGACCTCAAAAGCGTCCAACAGCCATCTGTATTCCACCACATCTTTACCATTTCCTATAGCATTATTATATTTCTCCACCAACTTTGGTATTGAGTGTTTTTTTATCCTTAGTCGATTTCTTCCCCCAGGACACTTCCGTTTCCTCCACCCCCTTTCTCATTGGTGGTTTTCTTATTTACCAAGAGAGTTCTATTTCCAACAGGCTGTGGTCACTGTTAGCTTGCTTCTTTATTATAAAGGAGTTTACCCATTCCAGGGTATTACTTCCTACAAAACAATAATCCAAACAAGCTCCAGTGTTTCCACAGTGCCATGTATTAGCCCCCATCAGATCGCCTCTTGTCTGGCTGTTTAGCATCTTCATTTCACAAATTCGCATTTCCTCCATCCATTTTTTTTCTTTTCCTACAAGTTGTTCTACCACTTTTTTTTTACCATCTTTGTTCAGTAGTTTGATGTTTAAGTCACCACTGAGGAAGATAAGTTGGTCTTTGTCCTCCATCATTGCCTTGTCGATGGCTTCCATATCTTTTAGGTAGCTTTCAACTTTGGGCATGTTTTCACTCCAATAAGTGTTAATCAATAGCATCTTAGTTGGACCGTCTTTAACCTCTGATTGAAATGCTATTGTCAAAATTTGCACAAAGGGATTTGGTATGTGGTGCTCCAAGACTTGTAAGTGACGGTCTAATTTTTTTAGGATCATCAGGCCCACAAATGGTCTCCCCTTCACCCCTTTCTGGCCGGATTTATGTAACCTTCATATCCCTCACATACTGGGGTTTTCTGTAGCCAAGATTCCTGTATACATATGATGTCATATTTGCCCAAGAAATTGCTTCCAACGGTGAACAGATGTTTAAAGCCTCTGGTGTTCCATGAGGCACAGTGGACATTTCTTTGGGGCTCTTCATCAATCTATTGTTTTTTCTTAGTGATTAGGGCATTGGCCATCCATGTCCAATCGTCTGTCTTCTTATTCCCTTCATTAGAGTTCTTTCTTTTACTCCTATATTTCCTGAGTTGTCCACTGTGAACCTCAATGTTCTGACTAGAGCAGCACTTTTTTCGGTTGTAGAAATTTTTTCCCATTGGCTTCTTGGCAGTACTTTTGTGTTCACTCTTTGGTCCTTTCTAGTTTCACTCACTAGAACAGATCCAGATTTTTCTCTGTTTTCTTTTTCGTTGTCCTTTATCACTGTATTTCCTTCTCGCCATTTTTTTCTTTTTCTTTTGTGTTAATTTCTTTTGTACCAACTTGCTTGGCTTTCTCTTCCAAAGCTTCCAATCTGAAGCCCTATTTTTTGGAGAATGTCGCTAGCCTCTAACAATTTCTGCTTAATCCTATTTGAGTTTAGATGTAATATAACCTGATCCATGTGCTTTTCTGTCACAAACTCAACTATTTTTAGGTCCTCCGTAGAGACATTGGGTAAAGTTGAGATTTGATTGACAAGTGTCATCACATATCTCCTGTTTAGTACTACCCTTCTACGGCCTTTTGATGATATTTCTAACTTTAGGTACCACCCTTTAGTTACTCTGTCTTTCCTTGCACTCCAAGCAGGAGATTCTTTTCAATTTTTTTCCCCTAATTTTTTTGAGTTTTTGATTTTTGGGTAGGCTTTCCAAGCTGAATTTGGGCTTTCTTTTCTTCATTAGCATGCATCTTCCTTTTTTGTTCCAACGTTTTGAACGGAGCATCACCTCTTTGGTCTACGTGAATGTGTCTATTCTTTAATGAATCAGTCTGTCTCCTCAATCATTTCCCCACTTGTCAATTTGTCTCTTTGCTTTCTCCACGTCGCTGGATCTTTCGCTTGCACTCCCTAGGGGTCATTTCCCCAATTTTCTATTGCCTGCCAATCAGATAAACTGATACTTTTCCATTCTTCATCCTCCCTATTTTTGTCCATTATTTCGATGAGATCACTTAGATCGGCATTTGGCTCTGTATCTAACCATTCCTCATTGTCTGTTTCAATGGTCTTTATTATATAATTTGCCATGGGAGCAAGTGGAGGGGCTAGCTCTCTAAATGTCATTTCCCTTCTGGGCTTCTTAGCACATTGTAGGGTTTCCCTTCTCGGTGGCATTCTTATATTTCTCAGGAAAGCCCTGGAGCCATTTACTTTCTGTTTTAGGGTCTCATTATTTGATTTTTTGTCATCAGATTTCCCCCCTGGGAGTCCTGGGCATTAAAAGTAGCGCCTGCAAAGATTGCAAAGTTTGACAAATTTGGTTTGGTTAAGGGATCTCCTCTTTTCTCTGCTTGCTTTCGTGGGGAATTCAAGACTATAGCTTCAGAATTTCGGCCTGTTTGTTTAGGCTGGGCACCTTCTCCCCGATTTAATTTCATTCGACCCTTTCCAGCCTTTATATTGCCTGCCAATTTAATCGGCGAATTTTCCTTTTTATACAAGCTTCTCATCCATTTGCAATCCTCTAAGACTGACTCCATCAATAGTGATTTATCGTTTGCATCTTTTCTAGCTAAATCACTAAGGCGGTTTTGCTAAATTTGGGTTTGCTCCGCTTCCTTATCCATTCTTATATCTAGTCTCTTCAGGGAGGTTTCCATTTCCATATTTGCCTCTTTGATTTGTATGTTAGTACAAACCACTTCCTGTAAAGAGTCCTTTATCACTTCATATAGTTTTAAGAATGGATTGATCGTGATGTTTAGGGATGCCATGATCACATTTTGGATGTGCGCAGTGTCCTTTAGCCTTTCGGTTTTACAAGCATCACTAATTAACTGTGAGGCTTGCTCTTTGGTCATTCCTTCTCAAATCGGCCTTTCTTCCACTGCAGACGGGGTTTGAGTCGTTTTAGTAGCCATTTGTTTCTGATAGGGGTTGGTCGGTCTTTGGTCATGGTCTTTTTCTCCCAAGCACCCCATTTTAGCCTGCTCTTTATCAAGAGCAGCAATCTTTTCATTTATAAAGGAGAAGCTTTTCCTTTTCTCGCTTTCGATTTTCCTCGTCAATATCGTAATGTCTTGCATAATTTTATTCGTAATGTCTTGCATATTTATGTTTTCACTTCCACTTAAACTCCCAGATGGTTGTAACCTCTCTTCCGGAATTAAGTTTTGAACTTCGTCCCACTCATCCTTGTTCTCCTCCATATCTTCAAAGAGTGGTTTTGGGGTATTCTCTCCCTTTATCACCGCCGATTTCTTCATCCGAGATCCTCTCCTCATTTTGCTTATTTTTTAATTGTGGCGTAGATTTAAACCCTTGGTATGGATTTTCTCCCATGTGTGGCATGAAAATATCCTTTATGGATTCTGCTCACGCGGCTTCCAGTCTACAAATTCCCAGGGGCCTACATTTTTCCATATGCCCTCTGATGAATCACTTAGGGTTGGTATTTGTTCAGCAAGTTCCATTGCACATTCGGGGCCATCTTTAATTGTGTTAATCTCTCTCCCTGGAGAGCTTTCAATTGCATTTCCTGGTAAGGTGCCACTATTATCTTTAATAGTCGGGGCAGTCCCCTCATGTTCCGGGGTGGCATGGCCTAACTCCATTTCAATTTCTGATTTATGCCCCACCCCCTGATCACATAACACCCCCCCTCAAGGGTTTGTGCTGCTCCGCAAGGGCAATGTTCAGAGCATTCTCTTAACCCACTTGAATTTTTCACGGAGCGCTAAACTCTCTGTCAGGGTTTCATTTACCAGAAGTTACTGGGGTCTGGCGGGGGTTTCAAATGATTCATCACTATTTTGTAACATGCGATCTCCGAGCCCTTGAAGAGGGTCAGAGCTTTCCACCAAGCCATTTTCCCCAGTAAAACTCTTTCGGTGATCTCCAGGTGGCCCATGCGTCATAGATCCCGCAATACTTTGAATTATTCTCGATGCTGTTAGATGATTCGTGCCTCCTGGAATTAGGGTAGAAGGGGCGATTTGAGGATCATGAGGGCGGCCCACCTCATTTGGCTTAGGAGCTTTGGCTGATTCCATTCCTGATTCCAAGGGCAGGGCTGAATCATTTTCGGCTGTCAGTACGGCCCTCACAGAGAGACTCTTTCGCTTCTTTGTGTTAAACGGTAAATTTGATTGTTTTAGCACGAGCAGGTCTTTCAATGCCACTTTGGTTGTTTGTTCAGAATTTCCCTCCACTTCTGGGAGGGAGTTAAATCTTTGTCTTACCTGAAGTCTAGTTCTTAATCCCGAAGTCAGCATTTCGTCCATTGCAGACTTCATTTTCGTAGTGCATATCCTCATGGTAATCACCACGCCGTAGGATTGACAAAGATGGGGATCCGTCCCTCGACTGACAAACGTCGTAATGTGCCTATTTGTTAGAAGTAAATTTTCTGCCGAGGCCGCAGCAAGCAGCCAAGCAGCACAACAGCAATATTTTCCGACGCCCTTCGCTCGCACAGGCTTAGCGCCGCAAGGGTGCCTTGGGAGGCCTTATGAAGGAACACTTTCTGCTTGGGCGGGACCCGGAGCAAGAGGGCGGGACTTACTAACGCAACGGCGCTTTGCCTCTCCAAACAGTTCCTTTCAGGTAATCCAACAGTAAATAGATCAGTGCTACGTAGGGGACGCAGCCACAGCACAACAGCAGTTTTTTCAGACGCCCTTTGCTCGCACGGGTGTGTCGCGTAACCCCTTATTTAACATCACAGTAGCTTACGTGTCCTTTGCGTACATATTTCTTGTGTTGCTGGGTGCCACAGCGTACTGTGTAACGTTTTTCCTTTACACGTGGGCTACCAAGGGGCTGCGTACACATTTTTCATTTTTGGGGTGCCTTTGCATTATGCGGCTTATTTACTTTTGCCCCCAAGGGTTACAGTGAGCCTTGCTGGGGCCCACTGGTACGTTTAACATCACATACACTGCCCCTCACTCAAATTGCCCAGGACAATTGATAGTTGCACCTCCCATTGCACTAATCCATGTCTGGGAGGGCAACAAGTGGGAAGGGAGGCAAAGGTGGACTAGGTGGCGGAGGTAGCATCGGGGGCCGAGGTGGCCAAGCTGCCCAGGGCCATGCAGGGAGAGCCATGGGTCAGGGCGATGCAGCTGATGCAGACATCCCCAGCAACCGGGGTCCTGGGGCAGCATTTGCATCTGCTGTCCCCACTAGGCAGGGTGAGGAAGCTGCAGGGACAGCTGCAGCAACCACCACCCAGGCTCCGGGTCACCCATCCAGGCCTGTAGTGCACCTCACCCCGGTCCACGGAGATGCAGGGTCAGATGCTATCCGTGCATCAAAGGGGAAGGGACATAATGTGAAGCATCCTACCACCGGCACCCAGGTACAGCTACCTACTGTCACACCATCAGTGGGTGATACCACAGCCCAGTCCACCAGTGCTCCAGCTCCTACTGACCCAAGTGGACCCAGCCACTCAGGGTCTGCACGACCTTGCAAGAAGGCAAAGCGTGCAGTAGGCAAACAGGCTCAGTCCCAAGGCACGCCACAGGAGACCCACATGTCGAAGAAGAGGAGCTTTAGTGATGACGAACTCCAGATCCTCATGGACTACGTGCAGGAACACAATATGCTTGTCCGGTCAGGGAGCACACATACGCCTGCCCAGCGTATGGCCTACTAGCAGTGTGTTGCCAATCGTATGAACGTCTTGGGCTATGAGAGGCGCACAGCTTCTGAGGCAGTGAAGCGTTGGAATTACCTCTGGCACCGAGCCAAAGATAAGCTGGGTGCCAACCATGCCTCTACTCAGGTGACTGGTGGTGGTGGTCTTTGTCCTCTCACCACGAGAGGACAAATAACTCGCTCCACATAAGATCATAGGTGCAATAATTGATGTGAAGCAGATCCAAGGCGTGGGAGACCTGCTAATTTATGAGGGAATGTCTGGTGAGTGGTGATGCGTGTGTGTCTGGGATATGTGTATGTGGCTTGGATGAAGTGTAATGATTGTCTGGCATTTCTGCCTGCATTTACATGACTGCCATGGGTGAACCATGTCATGGTGGGCCGATACTTGCTTGTTGTCCTGCATACGCTCAATGTGCTGCACACCGTGAAAACCCCATCACCACACCTACTCCCTCCTTCCATGTCACTCTGTCCAGCCTCTCTTGGACCTCTTTCTGCTCCAACCTGTGATGGCGGATAGCTTGTGACAATCTTCCACTCCACAGTCGACTTCTCTCCGCACATCTCTGACGTCTGAGAGGTCACCTTGCCAGCTGCACCTCCTCAGGGGTATTCTTCCTTTCCTCCCCTTCCCCCAGCAGCTCTCTGTCTCCAGAAGACTGGTCATGCCTATGGTGGGATACTGCAACGGCCTCTACCAAGATTTCTGTGCCTCTACTCTTCCCTCTGCAACTCATCCAGACCTGGACTGTGGGAATTGTCCTTTTGTCTTGGGGCCAGGTATTGTATCTCCCTAGGACTGTGATGATGGCACCGCCTCCCCATATCCTCCCAAGACGATGCAATAAAACAGATTGGGATAGAATATTCAAAACACAGTTCACTCTGTCTAGCCCTAACATGTATGGGGCCTTGTGCCCTAAAAGCCACAATTTCCAAAATGGTTGTTCTAGAGGAGGGGAGGTGGGGGGATTTAAAAACTGATGCAGAGGGCTGTGGTGGTAATTGAAAACTCTATCCTGTTACAAAGTTAAGTCTTAGGATAGGATCCTTGACCCAGGTTCGATGACCAAACAGGCCAGAGGGAGGGAGTTTAGGGACATGGAGTCTCCCCCACTGTTACAAAATAACAGGTATGTTCAACCTAACCCCCTGATTCTTCCAGGTGACACTGCAGGTCTTCCGGAATTCGCTAGAGCTCCAATCTTCTTTCCTTGGTTCAGGGCAGGGGAGCCCAGGGGCCGCGTGTGCAGAGGTAACTTTTTGTGTCAAGAACTGGTTGCGGTTCTCAGTGATGGTTCCAGGCAACTTCTTGATGAAGACCCCAAATTAAGAAAAGATTCAGACCCTTCAGTTCAATTCACAGGATTTCAGAAGGATGGTACCAGCAGAAGTCACCAGTATAAATATTGTGATCAATGTAATTTTTATTTAATTACTGTTACTTTGTTCGCAACTGTTTACCGAATTGTCTTTGTTAATACATTTGCAGCATGTGCACAGTGTGCTGTGCTGTCTCTGTGCACAATGAGCATCATGCAGCGCCATGGGTACAGGCAAGCGACTGGATTGTGTGCTCATCCCTCCTCCCGAGGCCAAGCCTGGGAGTGGTGGCAGTCTCTGCCTGGGCTGTGATGCCTCCTCCCCACCCCAACGCCCGTTGGAATCAGAGAGGCACTAAGACAGATGCACGTGTAGCAAGCACCAGTGCTCTGTGTAGTAGTGCCCACTCTAATGTCTCATTTCGATTAAAGTTAACTGCCCAGTGCCCAGCCCACTGTCAGCCAGTTCCCAGTACTACCCAACAGTGTGGAGGAGTACGAGCCATCACGACCCACTACAGTCCCAGAGAAGATATACATCACTCGAAGGGAAAGCTGATGACTGGCGGGTGCGCCACAGCGGCATTGGAGCCAGAGCCCTGCTGAACCCTTATGCGCAGCTAGCTGCTCTTAGTTCAGGTGCGTTTCAGGAGTCAGGACATATAGCTCTCTCCTGTGTATTTTGTGCTACCCGACAGGAGCATTTCCATTCCGATTGTGGTTAAATTAATGTCTGCTCTCACATAAAAGGGCCAGCTCGAGTAAAGGACACCATTATTTTCCTCAAATATATGGCAAATTAGTCAGTTCGATGCTATAAGAATGTACAGCTTGTGATGGGGCTTGAAAGAAGTGTGCCCGAGTGCGCCTCTGTTAGTACACTGCGATTGTACATGCGTCTGTCCTCATGCCTGAAAGCAAAAGCCACATCCCCGATAAGGTCCGAGTCGTCGTCATGTGAGGGAGCACTTTTACAAACACAGGTTTTCTGCCCGCTGAAGAACAGGGCGTTACCCAGACCATTTAGGAAAAATGCACATTTAATGACAGATCAAAATTCAGATTATCTTCTGCTATTATATTGGGTGTTATAAGTAAAGGAATTGAGGAGACTTATTTAATCTGTGAAAAGTATATGTGCAACAATGGCGCAACACCATTGAGATTATCAGGCTCCAGTCCCCCCACACCCCTGACGTTTGGGCTATGTTGACTCGACCTGGTTGACCTACAGAGTCGGGGCTGCACAGATATGACACAGACGTTAAACGGCACCTGGGCGTCGCTGTCAAAGGCACAGCAATTACTAACAAAGCATTTCACTGTTACCACCTGCATTCGTATGTACTATGTATAAATCTTTAGGCAATAGAAATCGTGATGTGGGGTTAGCACTTGAATGCCAGGGGAGTGAATGGAAGAGTAGAGGAGGCACAGGAGACTGGGCATTCTCACAGCAGTCCTTAAGTGGGTGCTTTCTGAGGTTTAGGGCAAAGTTAACGGCTTTTAACATTTAAGCTTCACCAGAATAGTCATTGGAATGTGTAAAGAAGTTATATGCCCCACACAAGTAAGTTTGCCCCTCCCCCACATTCTCTGAAGTTAGCGCCATTTGAAGGGTTAGCGCTCCCAACCCCCTGATATTTTAGCTTAGGTGCGCGTACACTCCTAGAAAGGACTGATGTGCACACTTGCTATTGCCAGCGATGTGAGGAGGGAATCCTTTCCTGAAACTGGTGGCATTAAAGTTTTACTGTGTTTGTTGTGAAGATGCAGAAACATGTACTTGCACCAACACAGTAAAACTTTAAAGCTGCTACTTTCAAGACTTCCATCACCCAGCTGCCTCGACAAAATCAAATACTCACATCAGCCCCCTCCCCAGAGATGCAAGCCTACATACATATAATGACATTACGTGTATATTCACATACGAGGGCAGGGGCTTATGTGCACACTTGGTTTTTCTTCGGCATATGTGTTATGTGACTAGAATAGCATTTTGGTACCGTCAGTCTAGTCACTTCAATTACTGTGGCATGAGTGATTTTTTTTTTTTAAACGGCCATCCATAATAAAGTAGGCATGGCATCTGTTATTACATGGCTAGGGTGGTATTTTGGTGCAGCCAGTCAATATTTATTACTGTGGCATGACATAGTTACAAGAGTTATGGTGTAAAATCTACTTTTCTTTGTCACGAATATTTTTCTAAAGTTGCTGTCCATAGGATATACACATTATCAAAGCAACTAAAAGTGTTCTTGGTGGTGAACGCTACTCTGTCAATATAAAAAAATTGTCCTGCTAGCGCGAAGCATTAGTGTGCGCGCATCTGGCGTGAGCTGCTATGCTAGTGAAAATGCTTTTCTACTCGAGGGCAAAGATTATGCCTCCGAGGCTTTTGAGGTGTTTAGGAAGCTCAGAGATGCATTGCTACAAATGTCAGCAGTGCAGATTCTCACCACCCACTCCCCATGTCGGATAATGTGCGGGTCACTGATGTGTCATCAGACAGTGACAAATTGCTCACGACTGGCACTGTAGAGGACGCCCCTCTCGAGCTGCCCCATGGGAGCAAGAAAGGGGCGAAACATACCCTGGAAGTGGAAGTGGAGGATATTTTCGACCCAGAAGTTATATTCCACCCAGGCCCACGGAAAGGCAGCAATATCCAAGGGTGGCCCTATATATGGCACACAGTAGGAGGAAGCCGCTGGACAAGGAGAGGAGGCTCTAAATGAGGTTGAAATGCCCAAGGCCAGAACTAACGGGCAAAGTCGCGGACAAAACAGAGCTCGATCTGAAAATGTTGACATTCGTTAACAAGGCGTCCAAGGACATTCCTAAAGGCATGGACAGAGCGTGGATGAGCTGCCAAGAGAAATTCATGGATTTAGATGGAACATTAGCCAAGATTATGGATCTGGTAGAGGGCCAACGATAACGGAGAGCCCGTGGATGTGGATACCCTGGGGGGATGGCCGCAAAGACCGGTATACCTGTTAGCTAACGCACATTGCACCATCTCTTCAGAAAGGAGAAGAGGCCTGTTGCTAAAGATGGACAACAAACTGGGAGATTTGGTCACATAATAAGCCAGAGTAGCAGCGCAGGGCCTCCAATTTGGGGAGACACTTGCCAAAGAAATGAGCAGGCTCGTGGGCACACACACCGCCCTCGAGAAGGCTGAAACATCCATTAAGAAAATCTTTCCAAATAGAGTTTTTGCTGGGACCGGCCGTCAAAGGAGCTGTGCGGTCGGTCGTTTCAACTCACAACGAAGGCCAGAGAGCCCAGTACTGGGAATCTGGTCAGTAGGATTCCTTCTTCCCAGCAAGGGGGATAGCTTCCAGAGGGCGCATAAGGAGAGGCTTCCGCCGATACCAAGGAGCCCAATCGGGTGAGAATGAATATGTCACGTTACCCACCATTGGGGGTCAGGACGCAAGATTTTATGAAACGATGCGTGGATTTTGCAGACAGTTTTGGGATTCCGGCTAGAGTTTGTAGGGAACCCCAGACAGATAAAGCATCCATACCCCACATCTCGAGAGGAAATTTCCCTCTTGGACAGGAAGCTGGTACAGCGCGGAGAAAAGCAGGCCATAGAACCCTGTCGGTCTTCTGTCCCTTGTCCCAAAGTTCATCAGCAATATATTGCTAGTACACAGGAGGAACAAAGAGCACCCAGGGATAAACCTGAAAGAGCTCAATGGATGGGTGGTGTACAGGCACTTTAAACTGAAGGACATAGAACTGCTCAGGCACACCCTCAGGAAGGAAGATTGGCTAGCAAGGACAGATCTCAAAGATTGGATACCTTACACTGCCAATAACGGCAGAAGACAGAACATTCCTCAGCTTCTCCTGGAGAGCTCAGATGTGGCAGTTCAGGACTGCTGTTCGGGCTGTCATCAGCTCCTCTGACCGGTGGCGTCAGCAATCGGAGCAAGGGGGATAAGAACCATCTTTTACCTAGACACCATCCTAGTGTAGGCTCCCAGCAGAGACGTCTTGCAGGATCCCACCTTATATCTCTCGGTTTTCTTATAAATAAGAAAAAATCTGAACTGACACTGAGGAGGAGGATGGAGTTCCTGCGGTTTGTGGTGGCACCATGGCGCCACCCTGGAACTGCCAGCACAGGAAACAAAAGGAATCAAGAGCGATATCAGAGTGTGTCTCAAGAAAACAGTGGTCTCCCTGCGCACTCTAGCGAGGATAGTGGGGCTCTTAGCCTCTTCCATTCAAGCCATATTTCAGGAAGCGAGGACAGAACGGGAATGGTGGCTCCTGAAGAATGAGGCATGGAACAGGAGAACCATTTTCACTGACATCCCAGAGCTAGTGATAGAATCAGACACCAGCAGAGCAGGCTGGGATAACAGGTGCAGAGAGTTGGAGACCAGTGTAAAAAGACCAACTTCAGAACTATAGCTACACATACATTATGTCGAACTATTAGCTGCGGCCTTCGCGATCAAGGCTTTCACACGAGACCGAGTAAACTTCAGCATTCTCCTAAAGATGGGCAGTGTCTCCGCAGTGCGGTATATCAATCATCTTGGTGGATGCTGGCAGAATTAGCCAAAGATTTCAGGCACTACTGCCTAGCAAAACGGATCTCAGTGACAGCGTACTACCTGCAAAGGGATTAGAATGTAGTGGCAGACTGGAACTCTTGCTACCTGGAGGATGAAAGCGATTGGATGCTTAACAGATGGATATTCAGGAAGTTGACGGAGATCTGGGGTTCTCAGTTGGAGGTTACACCCAGATGCTCTGGGCACAGATGCCTTGTTGCACAGCTGGGAGGGCGGTCCATTATGCCTTCCGGTCGTTCATTATGTTGACCAGAGTGCTAGCAAAGATTTGCAGGGAGCAAGCGCAAGTGGTGATCATTGCTCTGGCATGGAAATCGCAAACATTGTGTCCAGCTCTGTGGAACTTTCGTCGAATTTACCGATAGTTCTTTCAAGATCCGGGAATCCTGAGGGAGGCGGGGAGGCTGCCACTGATAGCCTGCAGGATTTCGGTGCAAATGGTCTTTGCAAGGAATTTTGGGACAGGCTGCCCAGCTCATTAAAGAGTCTTGGGCCTCTTCTACCCTCTGAAGCTGTAACGTGGCGTGGTACAGCTGGGAAGTATGGTGTTGCACACAAGGTAATCATCCCGATTCTGCCCCTATAGTCCAGGTGCTCAATTTCCAAGCATCCTTATCAAGGGACGGTAGAGCGTTAAGGACACTAAAAGTCTACAGATCAGCGATCTCAGCAGGTCATGATCTGGTGGACGAAAAGCCAGTGGGTGAACATCCCACAGTGGTCCGTCTGGTAAGAGGTGAGAAGTTTAGAACTCCTCCAGTGCCCAGGTATGCGTACCTATGTGTCATGATGCCTACCCCCGGAGCACCAGGCCAGGCCAAGCACCCCCGGAAGCAGGCATCATGCCCTCGGGTAAAAGCCCAGCTGCCCCTTATAGGGGCTCTTTGGACTCAGTCCTGGCGCCTTTGGTGCCAGGCTCATGTTGGACATCAGTCCTGGCGCCATAGGCGCCAGGCTCATAAAGGGAGGTGTTTTGTGCACTTACCTGATGCAGACCATGCTGCACGCTTCAGGCCTCCCTGAGACCTGAAAGGGACTATTTTTTCACTCAGGCGTGGCCAGGGAAGGATACATACCTAGTTGGGGAAGGATACATACCTGGGACTTCTTTGGAGGCTATTTAAGCCACGCCCAGACAGCAGCTCATGCTTCGCGTTGTTCTGCTTCCTGCAGCTTAACGCTCACCATGTCTGCTCCTGCTCCTGGACTCCAGCCACGCCCGCCTCGAACCTGGAAGACCTACAAGGAAGGAAGAGAAGAGAAAGGTGAAAACCAAGGACTATTTCAAACTTCTTACCTGCCTCCGGAATCTTCTCGCCAGCATCCCTGAAGAAAGACTTCCATTTAAAAGCATTGCGTTGCTCGCTGCAGCGCCACGCTTCACTCACCTGTCCTCGAGACATCTCCCGGCTCCATCGCGGCTGTCAGCATCAGACGCCACATCTCTGCACCTAGGGGAGAGAGGAAGAAACAAAAGGTGAGCAGAAGGAACACAGAAGGAAAGCCTGATTAACAGCCATAATACTTACCGGCTTTTCTTCCACATTTCAGGTCGGCGGCGCCCCGTTGGCAGGTACCGTACCCCTATGGGGAAAGGACAAGAGACATTTCTGGGGAATGATAAGGACATTTAGAGGGATCGCCCTCATCACTACTCACCTCAGCAGTTTAACCCCTCGACGCATCGCCTTCATTCTGCACCTGAAATAAAGGACAGATCACAGGTTAGAAAGACAACATAAAGGGGGCCTCACTTGAACTTTCATACTTACGGCGCATCGCTCAGGAAAGTCAAGTGGATTTTGCCAGCGCCATTCTGAAAATCAGTGAAGTAACTGGACGAACGCGCGCCCCTGCACCAAAAGCAGGATGGAGAGTTCATCCTTCCAAACCATAAGGTGAGTTTAAACCGGAGTTTGGAGGAAGTTAGAGAGGAACGAAGGGGGAAATGGGGGAGCTAGCACACTATTCTGAGGACTGTTAATCCCCTTTCTCATCTGCAGAAGGATATTCCTACGGGCCAGGCAAGCACGATTTGGAGGTCCTGTCCAATCGGTGTTCCGGGTCCTGCGCATCACGCTAGAAGAGGCCACAGCAATCCAGACTAGACCAGCGCCCCCGTGGGAACCAGGTGAGCGTTACACTATGGGACGTTAATGTGGTGTTGAAACTATTCAGAGACTGACCACAGGACAAATCTCTTGTTTCGTTGTCGGGGAAGCTAGCAATGTTTTTGTTTGGTTTCCTGTAGAAGGGTGTCGGATGTGAAGGCAGTGGAGTTGTATAGGAATAACTTTTATCCCAAAGGGGTGGCGTTTAATATAGCCAAAAGAACGAAGATTAACAATTCAGTGATTTCATACCCATGTTTGCCTAATCAGCCTAAATTATTGTGTTGCCTCATGTATTTAAGAAAATGAAGCGAGGACTACGGAGGTGAGGCCCGCGGGGTGTCGCAGCTTCTCAGTGCATGGGAAACCCTATAAAGGTGGCAGCTGCAGCAACCATAGCTAGGTGGGTGTGAAGTTATGGCTTTGGCGGGAATTGATACAAGTACGTTTGGGGATCATTTTGTGATCTCTAAAGCCACCTCTACGGGGGCTAGCCTTCAGGACATTTTGAAAGCAGCAGATTGGACTAACGATTCTTCGTTCTGGACGTTTTACTTTAATCAGTGGCCACATCAGTAATACGTAGCTTTGTACAAGGATAATGCTCGCCTCCGGTCTGGTCATAGAATGAAGATTACTCAAGCTTACAGCTCAGGGAGTCTTGATTCTATTAAAGACACAGAAGCGAGCATTATCCTGGCCACAATACGCAGGGGACTTGTTCAGAATGCAAATACTAGTGTTTTGTTCTTAGTTGAATGCATGGCATATTTTTTCCACCCTTAATGGTGCCTTTGCTCATCATACAGGGAATGACTAGAAGACTAGCTGAAATGGCAGCTCTGGGTACGGATAGGGACAGTGTCCAAGGGCGACGAAGGTTTAGGTTACTTACCTGTAACTATTGTTCTCCAGCATGGGTCTGACATGGATTCACATGCTCATGAATATTCCCTGTCGTCAGGCTGGGAATCCTCAGTAGAAGAAAAAGCAGTTTCACTTTCACTTTAAAACTGTCTTTCTCTTCTAAACCAATCACTGTCCTCTGGGTCATACAGCCACCATCCAATGACTGTCCTCTCCCTAAGCCCCGCCTCTGGCAGTCATCTTAAGATTTGGTAAGCACGTAAAGTGGCATTATGACCAACAAGAACCGCGCAGGGGCCGGAGGGAGGGTTCACATGTGAATCCATGCCAGAGACATGCTGGAGAACAATAGTTAAAGGTAAATAACAAACCTTCTCCAGCATGGGGTCTGTACAACATTACACAACCACAGGAAGTTGCAAGGCTCAACAGAAGCAATTAACTCTTACCTCTGGAACAAACTCAACTCAAGTCGAACAATTTGCGTAGCACTGCTTGGCTGACTCTGGACTCCGCCCTGGAATCCCTGTCGACGCAGTAGAACTTTGTGAAGGTGTGCGTGGATATCCACATAGCAGCCCTGCAGATGTCTAGCATGGGGCGCACCAGACGGGAACGTCGTCGTCGCAGTGATCGCTCTGGTGGCGTGGGCTCTCGGATGGGCCAGCAGCGGTTGGTTCGCCAACCGATGGCAGTGCATGATGCAGCCGGAGAGCCATCATGAAATGGAAGACTTGGACAAGGCCTGCCCATGGTTCACAGGACCAAAGTTCACAAACAATTGTGAAGTCTTCCGAAAATACTTTGTGCGCGTCATGTAGAACTACAAGGCACGAGCAACGTCCAGCGAGCGCAAGGCCCTCTCTGCCAGAGACAAAGGTTTTGGGAAGAAAACAGGTGACACCAAAGGCTCGTTGAGGTGGAATTCTGACGGAACATTGGCATGAAAGAGGGGTGCATAAGCAGTACCACCCTTGATTTGTGGGAAGTCAGGTACAATTACTTGCAAGATAGGGCCTTGATCTCAACTACACGTCTGGCAGAGGTGATGGCCACAAGGAAAGTCGTCTTCCACGAGAGAAACTTGAGTGGGGTCTGATGCATAGGCTCGAAGGGGGCTGCCATGAGCCTCGTCAGAACCATGTTGAGTTTGCATGCCGGGGCAGGAGCCTTCACTGGGGGTAAGGATCAGAAAAGGTCTTTGAGAAACTCCTTGACGAGTCTGTGGGACCACAGCAAGGATCTCCCCGGGAACTGGTGTAGCGAGAGATGGCCGCCAGATGTACCTTGATGGATGCATGAGAGAGCCCAGCTTCTGCCAAGGACAGCAAGTATGGAAGGATCCGATAAGCCATGACCCTCTGAGGGATGATAATCTGCGATCTGTACCACGTAGCAAACCGCTTCCACTAATGGCCGTACCACTTCAAAGTCGACAACGCCCTGGCCATGGCGAGGTCCTCTCTGCAGTCTGCAAACCTCCAAACTCTAAGGCTGCAGGAGCCAAGCCTTCAGTTTCAGCTATCCTGGGTCAGTATGAAGGACTGCGACTCCCTCTCCGGTGAGCAGATCGATACACCAGCAACTTCACTGGAGGCGACGATGACAGGCTGAGAAGGTCTTGATCCCAAATCTGCCTCGGCCACGCCGGGTGATGAGTATCATCTTGCATTGACACGGAGTGTGTTGATGACTCGTAGCAGGAGAGGGAACGTATACAGAAACAGCCCATCCCACGGTAAGGAGAACACATCTCCTCTGGCAGTCACAGGCCTCTGGCATGCAGGTGTTGGGTGTGCGCTCCTCAACTTTCCAGGGAGGCGTACGTGGTGACCGTCTTCGGGTATAGGGGTTTTGAAATCCTGTGCCTTGGGCGATGTGGGAGCGGAACCCCACACACCACTCTATCGCCCGTTGGAACTCCTTGTTGAGAACGGGCAACCAGGAATTCTTGGAGGGGTCGCATCTGCAGGTAAATGCAGGAGGACATGCCCAGTAACAACTTGATGGCCTGCACCATGGCCGTCTTCGCCGACGACAGTCGTTGCACATTTCCTTGAATGGCTGCTAGGCTTTCCTGGGAGGGTGACGCCAGGCAAGACACTGTGTTGAGTATAGCGCTGACGAACAGCACGTACGGAGATGGTGTCAAGCAGGACTTCGGATAGTTGACAGAGAATCCCAGATCCATAAATAATAGGCCCTCTCACCTTTGTGTGTTCATCGGCCGCCTCCCGTGAGTGGGTGCGTATGATATGATATGATGGGTTATTTATAACGTGCTTAATACCCAGAGGTTCCTAAGCGCAGACCCGTGGATCGAACCTGTGGTGCTCCGTGTCGTCTTGCTTCCAAGGCAAGCACATTGCCCCTAAGCTATCCTCCCAAGACTAATATCAGCCAATCTTCCAGGTACAGGTATACGTGTCTGCCCTGCAGAGGTAGATGGGCTGCAATTGGAGCCAAGCATTTTGTGAACACTCTTGGGGCTGACTTCAAGCCGAATGGTAGCACTGGCCCTGCCCCACAAACATAGAAATGTATGATCTTTCTTGTGAATGGGGACGTGGAACTAGGCGTTCTCAAAGTTCAATGACGTCAAGAAATCTACTTTTTCCAGTTGGCCGAGCATGTGCTGCAATGTGACCATCCTGAATTTTTGGGACTTTAAGTATTTGTTCAGACCTTGTAGGTCCAGGAGGGGCCTCAAGTCTCCCCCCAAACCCCCCCCTCCCATCGTCTGACTAGAAAGTATCTGGAATAGATTCCAGAGCACCAAAGCCGTTGGGGAACTAGCTCTATCGTCCCTTTTCGTATCATGGCTCGCACCTCTTCCAGAGGTTGAGTGATGTGCTGCTCCTGATGGGGAACCAGCGGAATTTCGAGGACACCTGCATTGGAACGCCAAGATGTGTACCTGGACAAGAGCATACAGCACCCATCTGTCGGTGGTGATCTTCCTTCACTTGCTGACGAACCTCGTCACCTGGCCTCCCACTGGGGAGCACGAGTTGGGGCCCGACGTCTTGGCCTGTTCAAGCTTGCTTGTGGGCGATGGAAATGATGTGTTTCACTACCGTAGGCCTGGGAGCGGCCTCTGTAGGCTTCTTGCGTTGAGGACAAGGAAGGCTGTCTGTAAGACATTGAGAAACCTTTTGATCACCTGCTCGATTTTCCACTGGAGGAGCGAAAAGAAGATGAGCGGTGCTGCTGGAGAGTGCTGAGGGAACAGGCCCTCTCTGTATCCGTCTCGATGGCCTGGAGGGACTCGTCAAAGGCCTTCCAAAAAAGATTTTCCCAGTGGAAGAGCATGTCCAGTACCTTCGATTGGACCGACTGACGGAAGTTAGTGGCCTTCATCCATCCCTGCAGATGAAGGCAGACACCGTTCACCATCTGTGGGAACCATGCATCGGCGACGTCCACTGCCACAGTGATGGCATGGTCTGATGCCACTTCCCCCTCCTGGAAGAGGGCGAGGGCTTCCATCTGATCATCGGGGAGACACTCCAGGATCAGTCCTAGCTTGTAGCACAATTCCCTGTCGTACCTGGGTAGGATCGCCAGGGCGTTGGTCGCCTTCATTATGGACGCCTCATAAAAATCACCTTCTTCCCCATGGCTTCCATCCTTTTTCCCCTCTCTGTGTTGGAGGGACTGATGACGATGAGGACAGGTTAGCCGACCGTTTCCTCACGGCCGACTACACTAGAGTCCGACGATGGTTGTGACCTCAGGCAATTTGGTGCGGAGTCCGGCACAGTGGAGAAGGTTGATATGGGGGCGTCAGGTGACTATTCCTCTTTTTAGTCAGAGGCTGATCTGGGGGCCTGGGACACTACAGGTACCGGTGGCATTCTCGACAGGATCTCTGACACCAAGGTGTGGAGAGTTGATAGAATGACCAAGGAAATGCCCCTCGGCTGAGAAGGCAAAGAAGGAAAACTCAGCCCCGCGTCACCATCACAGTTGTCCTCATGGTCCACATAGACCATATGCATGGACTCTTGATCTTCGTCGTCCAAGGACGACACCTCCATAGTTTGAGCGGCAACCTGGGATGACTGTCGGGCCCTCCTCGCCCCCCTCCATTTCTCCTCCTTTATGGTTCTAATCCAGGACCTGGGCCGGTACCTTTACCCCATCCAGAGAGCCTGCAGTCTTTGCCAAGGCCTCTTCGGTGGTGTCGCACCGGGGGGGGGGCAGGGACACTCTGAGCTGCAGGAGCCACCATCGTAGGTGCCATGGTAGTAGTGGCCGTCAACGAAGTCGCTGAAGAGGACTTTGTCTGTGCTGGTTGACCCTGCATGGGCTGTGCAGCCTTCTCCTCCATCCTTGGCTTATCGGATTTCTCCCGAAGCTTAGCCGTGGTGGACGTCTTCCTTTAAGAGGAGTATGTTAGGGAGAATTCTCATTTCATGGCAAATTTCCCTCACCTAGTGAGTCCCCCAGCAGCTTTGCTGGATCTCTGGAGTTATTTCTTTTCACTTGGTAAGAGTGTGAGCTTTTCACCACTCTTACTTGTGTTTTGCTATGTGTTTTTACCCGTTTTTGTGATTGTGGACTCTGGAGTACACCACTTCAGTAGCCCCCATCTTTTGTGTGTCACACAGCACCTTCTGTGCAGTGACACAGGGTTGTCGTTCAGACTTCCCATCGACTCCATTTCTGAGGCCGACTACTGTCCCCCAGAAAAGGGTAAAGTTACCATTAACTTTACTTAGTCAAATTAACCACAGATCCAGTACACCCCATCTTACATGAAGTACTGGAAGGGTTAACTCTTAGCCCTTTTTCTCTGTACCTCCTAGAGCATTGTTTCGCTCTTAACATTTAGACATGGCTGGTGGTAGTGGTATATACCCTCATTTTCTATCACGGTTATCTTATATAACCGTGGTAATATTGTAGGCTATTGTGTTAGCCTCGAACTTAAACCCGATTGACCAAATACTTTTCTTTTGGCTCCGGTGCGGTTTATTCGCCATTTCTATTTGTTATAATCCTTCTTGTGTTTTACTTTGCACTGCAAACCAGGTTTGCCTTCTTTGTTCACTGTCTTTTGGCGGGCTTCTGCCAAGAAGCCCTCCTCAAGCCGCCTGGCTATCTAGGTGGGCTGAATGTGAGGAAGGGGTGTAGTCACGCCCTGCACAGGGTATCCTAGGTAAGCCAAGTCACACTTTTTCATGATTGGCTGAGGTGGTTGTCCGGGCTGGACAACCCCCTTGCTGTGTGATTGACATCCAGGCTGTGTGAATGGGGGATTTTCGCATAAAAGGCAGGTCTCTTGGGTTGGAAGTCAGAGTCGCCACTGGAACTACAAGGAAGGTGGAGGAAAGGTCGACTGCTGCAGCTATCACGTACCGATGAAGCCCTGCTGCAGTCCTGAGCTATATACACATCAACGACTAAGAAGATATCCAGTCTGGAGTCTTCAGCCAGAGGTCGCCTTCGTGGTCAAAATCGCTGCACACTGCTGTAGTGGTCCGGATAGCCACCTGAAGAGCCTCTCTATTCATTGTCGCTGCTGCCGGCCTCATCCCTGTGTGGTGTAGACCCCCTTCATCGTCGTCCTTCGTGCCGAAGCCAGGAATCGTGGGTCTACAGGAAACTACCAGGAACAACTACCGTGGCACCAGCTTCTTCTTTGAAAAGGTACTGTGTCCTGCATGAGGAATTTTGGCTGAAATCCCTTTCTCTCGCTTAGAAGGCTTGCCCTTATTTTTCCCTCCTTCTTATAACTTTTGCTTCCGAACATCTGACAATATCTAAGTACTTTGGCAACGTTGAATCGCGAACTATCCGATGAATGATCCTCGACACAGGAACCCAGTTCCACTTGATGCGGACTCCGGCCCCATGACTCTTATTTCTATCTATGAGTGTTCTTCGATTCTGTTTGCCTGCCTAACATATTGCCTATGATTTTTTCCCCCGAACTCTCTCTGGGTATCTCAGATGCTAAGTGGGTTTTTGCCCCGGTAGCATTTCTTGCCACGGATACGTGTTTTATTTAGTAGACCGAACTGTCAAAAAATGATCGCAATCGTATCCATGGTAACGTGTATTGTTTCATAACACCAGTTCTCTCAAACACATGGTACTTACCTTGATTCATACTGTACAAAGTGAATTGGTCAGTTGTACTGTATTTAACGTGTGGTTTTAAATTTAATAGAAGTGTTGTGTTAATAACAAATGGTTTAAAAATAAATGTACTTATATTTTTTACCTGAAACCTTGAGTCAGTGTTTGCTTGAGCCACAGTAATTGTGTCCCTTTGTGTAATCTCTGCTACTGCTCATATACTCTTGAGATAAGCCTGGTTGCTCCGCTACTGCTACCACTTTAACATAGTAGTACAGGCTTGTACCAAAGGTAAAACTTGTATTGCCACCTGTAGTCTTAATTGTGTGTAGTGGTCCCTTAGGACACTGAACAGGATTCTGCCTAACAGAGTAGCTCGACGATAGGCTGGCTATGGAGGCAGAATGTGATGCTGATTGCGCCCTATCCAATTTGGAACCCGCATCAGCGGCAAACCCGGTAGACTCGGACTTGCAGATCTTGGCCTTATCTTGGACCCCCCCAGAGGGGCCGACCTCAAAGTACTTAGAAGGCCACTTCTCAGACCGGCTTGTCCTGGACGAGGCAGGACCCTGCTCGGTGCACGGGTCAGAGGCCTTGTTCAAATTAAGCCATGCCGCCAGTCTACTATACCTGTCTTTCGTCGTCTTCTTAGAGAAACCTAAGCATAACTCGCACTCTACCTTCCTTATGGTCCGGGTGTAAGCAGTAGAGGCATTATAGGTGCTTGTCTTCCACAAACACATGCCGTAGCCTGCAATTGGTGCAGGGCCTGAAGAGGGACCTTCCCTCCATCATGGTCGGAGGGCACGAAGTAGGCCCAATATGGCCTTCTAGAATCTTCGATGAATCGACGCCCCTGAGGGGCGTAGAACTTCACTGACAACGGATCCCCATTGCCGGCAGATGAAGAAAAGAGCACACAGGCTATTTTTAACTAAAATTGAACTTTTCTTGTTGCAAAACTCGATTAAAACGTACTAATAGGTCAGAGATCAATGTGTGGACTCCCAAAACTGATGTGGGCCCTACACATCTGAAGATGGCTACCAGAGGCGGGGCTTAGGGACAGGACTGCCATTGGATGGGGGGGAAGTATGACCCAGAGGACAGTGATTGGTTTAGAGGAGAAAGACAGTTTTTGAGTGAAAGTTTTTTCTTTTACTGAGGATTCCCAGCCTGACGACTGGGAATATTCATGAGCATGTGAATCCATGACAGACCCCATGCGTGAGAAAGAGTTTCGCGGTCAGAAGACAGCGATTCATGGGTGTGACAGGACCAGAAGTTCTGGTTGTTGATGGCAAAAGTTGCAGTTGCCTACATAAGACTTTGGTGTTGCGTTAACACGCTTCAGAGGATCAAAAAAGAGGAAAGGACCCGGTCAGGAAGTGACATGGGTGTGGAGAGTAAGCAAGGCAGGGAACAGAACTACAGGACTGGAAGGAAGGATAGGGACGAGTTCTTTATAATAAATGTTTCATTTGGAAAGTTTTAAAACTGCTGAATAGCAAGATTAAAGAAGTTAAAGCATAATGCTTGCCTCAGTGCCTTTCATAGAATGAAGACACCCTGAGCTGTAAGCCTAGGTAATCCTCATTCTAAGGGTTACAGCCTGCTGTACTACCACAGCCCCACAGGTAAATCTTAGCATTGCGTCCTGCAGCTAGGCAGTGTTTTGATAATAGAGTGAATGGGATGTGGCAATATGAGCTCAAAAGCTGCTTAAGACAACAAGGAATGAAGTTGTCAGGACCAGCTATGGCCAATTTTGTGAATAGTGTCTTTGGTATAGTCCTACATTCAAACCAGAGAGAAAACATGGAAAGAAGCTTGTGAATGTGGTATCCTCCATCATCATCAATAATTGGGTGGCTGTCGGAATGTTCAATAAATGCAGTTCCTGTAAATGAGGCTCGTGTTCCCTAGCTCAATTCATCATAAACGGGACGGGCCTGCTTCATTACCTTATAGAACCTTGAGAGGGATTGTGTCCTCCGACGTATTCCTTATCTTTGATAGACTCCCATAGCAGTGGCATGTAATTGGAGGTGGGAGTGAGAATGTTATGTATCCCTTTAGGGATGGACCAAATGTAATACAGCCTTGCCAAATCTGGTCTCTTGAGCAGTGGAGGAATCTAGATTATAAAATGTTGTGAATGTATGTGCGGACGACCATGTGGCAGCCGCACATATGTCCCGGACCGGTACCCCTCTTTGGAGAGCCGAAGCGGCTGCAATAGCCCTGGTTGAATGAGCCCTGAGATTTTGGGGTGGCTCTTTCCCTGCCAGTCTGTAACATTCCAGGATGGCCAAAATAATCCACCTGGAGATGGTTTGTTTTGTTATGGGTAGTCCCAACTTGTGACCTGAGTATCCTACAAACAGTTGGTCTGCTTGCCTGATCCTAGCCAACTGCTGATGTAAAAGTTGAGCGCTCGCCTTGGGTCCAGCCTATGTAGCCTTTCCTCCTCTTTCCCCGGATGGGGAGGAGGGTAGAACGAAGGTAAGGTAATTTTCTGAGTAATATGAAATTCAGAAACCACCTTTGGGAGGAAATTAGGCTTTACCTGTAGGACAACTTTGTCCTTGTGGAAGATTGTATGTGGGGGTTTACAGGAGAGAGCTTGTAACTCGTTCACCCTCCTAGCAGATGTTAATGCTACCAATAGGACAGTTTTAAGCGTGAGAAATCTCAGCGCGCAAGAGTGAAGTGGTTCGATTGGAGTGCCCATTAGGAAGTTTAAGACTAAATGTAAGTCCCATAAGGCAATCTGGAATGGTTTTGGAGGGTAAACATTAGTTAGTCCATTGAGAAATTGTACCACTAGAGGAAGTTTGAAATACGATGGTTCCTCCGCAGTGCGCTTGAAGATAGAAAGCGCTGCGAGATAGCCTTTTATAGTGCCAACTTGAAGGCCTGAGTTTGCCAAGTAGAGTAGAAACGATAACACTGTTGGTGTACCACATGAAAAAGGGTCGATATTCTCTTCCCTACACAAGCTGCAAAATTTGTTCCAACGGCAGTGGTATAAAGACTTTGTTGCTGGTCTTCTGGCCGAAAGCAACACCTCCATGACGTCATCAGGGAGATCCCAATCCTTGTACCTCACCCTTTCAGAAGCCAAGCGTGAAGGTTGAGGGTTCTGGTGTCTGGATGGAGAACCTGACCTCCCTTCTGTGAGAGAAGATTCTCTTTGAGCGGAAGACGGATTGGAGGACAGATGGACATATCTAGAAGGTCCGGGTACCACGTTCTTCTGGCCCAATCCGGGGCAATTAGGATCATTGTTTTCTGGAATCTTCTCAACCTCCTGATCATTTGAGGAATAACAGGGACTGGTGGGAACGCGTAAAGGAGTGGAAACTCCCAGTCCACTACGAACGGATCTCCTAGAGCTCCTCTCGGGGGAAATTCCCTTGAACAGAACAGATCGCACTTCCTGTTGGTGCTTGTGGCGAAGAGAACCACCTGAGGGGTTCCCCAAAGGGCGAACATCTCTTGAAGGACTTCCTGAGCTATCTCCCACTCGTGGGTGACTGTGCTCTGCCTGCTCAGAGCGTCCGCTGTCAAGTTCTTCTCTCTGGCTAGGTGGACTGCCGATAGAGAGATTCCTTCTTGGATTGCCCAAAACCAGAGCTGCATCGCCTCTCTGCACAGTGGCAGTGATCCTACGCCTCCTCTTTTGTTGAGGTAGTGCATGGCCACCGTGTTGTCCATCATTATCAGGACATTTCTCCCCTGTACTGATGGCAGGAAAGCTTTCAGCGCTAGTCTGATCGCTCTCAGCTCTAATAGGTTGATGTGTAGTCTGGACTCCGATGGAGACCAACGACCGCTGATGGTCAAGTCGTTGGCATGGGCTCCCCACCCCGTGAGTGAGGCGTCTGTGACTACTGTTATCTCCGGCCATGGATGCCAAAACAGTTCTCCTTTCAAGATGTTCTCTGGATAGGCCCACCATTGAAGGTCGCGGGCTACCTTGTCCGGAATCCGGAGGAGAGCTGTCATTCTCCCTGAGAATTGCGACCACTGACTTCTCAGTGCCCACTGAAGAGATCCCATTCCCAGGCTAGCCTCTGGCACAAGGAAGATGCAGGATGCCATGAGGCCTAGCAACCTCAAAAAGTCGAAGGCTGGGAGACGTTGGGCATTTTGAAACTTGGTGACCATCTGCAGAATATCTTGAGCCCTCACCTCTGGTGGAGAGGCTTTTCCCAGGGAAGTGTCCAGGACCGCTCCAATGAACTGGAGTCTCTGTGATGGTATTATCTGTGACTTCTTTAATTGAGGGAGAAGCCCAGTCTGAAGGAAGCGGCAGACATAATCTAGCTGGCCCTGGGCCTGTTCCGAAGATACAGCCCTGATCAGCCAATCGTCCAGGTAGGGGTAGACGTGGATCCCTTCCCTCCTTAGACTCGCCGCCACTACCGACATCAGCTTGGTGAAGGACCCTCGGGGCGGAGGTCAGCCCAAATGGCAGAACTAGAAATTGATAAGGAGAGTCACCTATTGCGAACCTCAGGTATTTCCTGTGTTTGAGATGGATTGGCACATGGAAATAAGCATCCTGAAGGTCCAGAGATACCAGCCAGTCCTGGAGCTGGAGGGCCTAAAGGATCTGAGAGTTACCATCTTGAACTTGTCCTTCCTGAGGAACTTGTTCAATTCGCTTAAGTCCAGGATGGGTCTCAGTCCTCCGTCCTTCTTTGGTATGAGAAAGTAGGGGGGAGTACCAGCCCTTGTTTCTGTCCGCTACAGGTAACGGCTCTATAGCACCTTTCTCTAGCAGGTCTATAATTTCCTGCAAGAGGAGCGGATCTGGAACCTTTAGAGAGCTGTTCCCCGGTGGATGACTGAGAAATGTGTAGAAAGGGTAGGCAGTAACCTTGGGCAACTGTCTCCAATGCCCAAGCATCTGACGTTATAGCCTGCCATTCCGTCAGATGGTGAGTTAACCTGCCCCCTACAGGTGTATTGTGTGGGAAGGCCTCAGAGTGGTTTGGGGGCGGCTGATGCAGATGCCGAGGGTAAAGAGGCACCTGCTGCTGCTGCGGTCTTAGTACTTTTGACCCGTCCACCTCGGGTGGATCTCCTTTGGCCTCTTTGAGCCGGCTGTCCTCTGCCTTTCCCGAATGCGGAATAATAGCGAACAGACTTTCCTCTCCCAGAGGTTCCCGAGGGGCGAAAAGGAGTTTGGCGGATAGCAGCTCCTAAAGATTTTGCTGCTGCTTTAGAAGTCTAACTTTTCCAGACTGTCATCAGCCTTTTTCCTGAATAATGAAGAGCCGTCAAAGGGCATATTCAAAAGTCTGGCCTGTACATCTGGAGCCAAGTCCGACTTTCGCAACCACGCATGCCTGCGGATTGTTGTACTTGCCGCCATGGCCCTGCTGATACTGTCAGCGGAATCGATGCCAGTTTGAAGTGATTCACACATGGCATCTTTGCCATCTTTAATAATGTTAAGGAAGGCTTCCTTTTCCTCTCCTTCGGGTATGCAGTCAGCCGCTGATGAAGCACACTCCCAGTGTGTGTGACTGAACCTGGCGAGCGTACAGGTGGCGTTGATGGACTTCAACGCCATACTACAGACAGAGAAGACTTTCTTCGCCATAGAGTCGTACCTCTTGTCATCTCTATCCTGTGGGACAGTAGGGTAAGCGGTCCTACTGCTAGAAGAAGTTGCCGCTTGAACCACCAGGCTCTCTGGGGTCGGGTGTTTTGATAAGTATTCAGGGTCAGCAGCCACTACCCTATACTTGGCTGACAATCTTTTATTGACCGCAGGGATAACTTCAGGAGTTTCCCAATTAGATGCAATTTTCCTTTGTAAGGCTGCATGGAAGGGGACCACCGGGTCCTCCTGTGGGCCTTTGTCTAATATATCTGTTAGGTTGTCCTGTTGAAAAACAGGTGAAGGCGCAGACCAACCCATAAATTCAATAATTCTTGCCATCAGGGTTCTATAGGGTGTTTCGGCATGATCCCCTGGGTCTAGCTTAACAAATTCCACTTCTGGGAAAGTGTCCAGCCCACTTGCCTCATGTAGTGACTCCTGTAGGTCCTTCAGCCTTCTTTCCTCAGAGGTGAAATCCTCTGAAATAGGCAGTGTGGTCCTCTGTAACCCGAATGTTTCCTGGTCAGAATCTTCCCCCTCTTCATAAATTGAAGATAGTCCAGGGTACTCTGACCTCTGAAATGGTGTAAAACCCATCTCTAAGGCAGAAGGAGCCAAACTCGTCGTTATTGGGCGTGTAAAACGTCAATGTCGTTGACGCCGATGTAACAGGCTTCGAAGGCGCAGAGAACGGCGTCGAAAAAACTGGAAGGGGTCTTGAAGAACTCGAGAGGATCGGGATCCTACTCTAGGGCATCGGCGACGGTCTCGGCGTCGTGCCGGAGGCCCTTGGAATCACCGTTGGCTGTGGAGTGGCCTTGGTCCTCTCTTTCATCGACGTCGGCGTCGATGATGGCGTCGAGTCAATCGACCGATGCGTCGAGGAACCCTTCGACAACGGAGTCGATGGCGCCGATCCGTGATTGGAAGGAATCTTCGACGACGGCGTCGAAGATGGTGCCTTCTTACCCGATGGCTCATGGCGCTCTCGGGTGGAATGGTGCTGCGACTCGCAGCGTTTTGATTTTTTGGGTTTTTCACCCGGGGTATCACCCTCCGCTGTCTTCGAGGGGGTTGAGGCCGCGTTCTCGAAGACGCTTAACATTTTCTTTCTGAATTCCTCCCACTCAGCTTGAGAACTGTGTTTAGAGGGACAGGAGACCCTTTCTGGGGACACAGAAGACGACGAGGAAGGGGACCTTCGACGTCTCTTTTTTGAGTGTCTTGATCTCGACGAATGGTGGGAGCTACTTCGAGATCTAGAATGGGAATGTTTTCGACGGCGAGGAGACGAATGCCTCGACTCAGCGGACGAAACTTTCGAGGAGGTTTTGACTGACTTACCTCTCTCAAGCTTCCCCTTGCGCTCCTTCAAGGCGTTTGCCGTCATGGACATGCAGTCCTCACACTCCGAACAATGGTGCTTGGATCCTAAGCACCACAAGCAGATCCTGTGTGGATCCGTTATCGAGACTGCGGTAAAAAAATGTCATTATTTCTTGAAGCTGGATCACTGCGTCGTCGGTTCCGATGAAGAAGCCATCGAGAACGATACGGTATATTCGAGTAGATATAGTTAGTTATCCTGACTGAACTGAGCAACGACGTTCCGAGGCCCCACGAAGCGCGGAAAAACGGAACTGAGCAACGGACGCAGCGCGTGGCTATATATGGGCATAATGACGTCGGCGCCGATACAGTGGCCGTCGAGGGACATCGACTCAGCAGACGTCGACGCGCAGCGCCCTCTACAGAAAAAATGTCCGAGGCCAGCAAGCTGGAAACGTATTATCAAAGATAAGAAATACGTCGGAGGACCCAATCCCTTCGAAATACTAGATCAGGTACAGCCAAGCAACACGTGCACACAAATCCCTTGCCATCAAGCAAGTCTTGCTGCATGTTCCTGGTTAACACCCAGAATGAAGAGGTGAGTGGCATGCACCTATGGCATCCTAGCAACAAACACTGTTTGAGAATGGAGGCTGCTAAGGAACGAAAGCTAAGGAAAAAAAGTAAATGAACACCAGTATTCAGAAGTGTAGATCTCCTAACCGAACTGCTATTGATGGATAACAGATGTAAATTTGCTGAATCAGACTGTTTTACTGCATCCCAGTTCAATCAGTAGTTCTTTTAAGGCTCTTCTGCAATTCCAGCGGCTTAAGAGCATTCCTATTTGGCATAGCTATCACCTACAACCATCAGACATCAATGCTGAAGAACTGGAAGACCAGCAACCCCCTTTGACCGCTTACATTTTCTGGACTCAAACCCTAATTGTCTGCATTTCGAAACTGCCAAAGATATACGACCGTGGGTTCTCACTGCTGGGCTCACATATTAAAATAAACAAGTGGCTCACAAGGCAGGCCCCATCTGTAAATGTGGAACTACTCTGAGCGCACACTATCGTGATCAATATTCAGCTCAACCAATCAGAAACCGTTCCATCTCCTCCACTATTACTGTGAGCTAAATCGCAGTTGATGAATACAAGCCCAAGGGGCACCCTATGATTTCTACCTGCCCCCGAAGCCGCAGTTAACCATAACAGGGAGGGGACTAAAGAGCATTGCCTTGAAAGACTTGAGACTTTTTAAACAAGAGGTACTTACCTACAGCGGAGCAAACATTCTTACCTACCTTTTACGAGTTATATTTAATAATGTATTACCCTGTGTTCTTGTCTATCACACTCCCCCTCCTGGAAGTTATAATCGATCCCTCAACCACATTTAACTGTAAGTGAGCCAAGAAACCTACAGGAACACCTGCGTACTGAGATTTAAGAACGTAGCATCAGCTCCAAAAAATACAGGTAGGGGATTCAGCCTAACAAATGGACATTGTAATTTGGAAAAGTGCTAAAAACAGGTACCTTTGACATCAGCATCTTCCACGAGAAATTTGCTTTCTTCTGCTTTTTTTCCAGTTTTGGCGCATTCTAAAAGCCAAGCAATGGTTACAGCTGGCAGGTTCCAATTTTTGGCTGCAACATATTTGGAGCCGTTTGGTTCTTTCAGAACCAAGTGGGTGCTGGCAAACATTGACTTCTTTGGATTGTCTTTGCGCACAAAATATTCCTGCACTCTGCAAGGTCAAAAACAAAAATAAAGGCAAATATCATTTAGAGCGGCTGTGGTGGAGTTAACATAACACTTTTTTCTTTTCTATTCACCTCAACCTGTGCCTTTTCCAGATACCACTCCCAAGGCTATGACATCTGTGAATTATTATCCATGATTACATGTTCTTTTTCTTTAAACCAACAAGGTCTTTATTATAAGCTACTCTTCTCAAGTCTGGATTACACACATGTGCAAGCCCTTGGTTTTTCCTTAGACCGAACAGTGTACCAATGCCGTTTTCTTATGTGAAACAAGAATTGGTTAATTACTGGTAAATTTATTTATCCAGCATCTGCATCTTTCGTAGTTTCTTATACTTTTAAAACATGTGTTACTTTTCTAGGAAATAACTGTCAATAATGGACAGAAACATTTAAAAAGAAATGACAGAAATATTTTAAAACAATCCAACATGAAGCATGTCCACCTAATTGTTTCCCATTTTACCCTGATCAATGAACGCAAGAAGCTCTAAGCGCAGCAGGCAACCTTCAGATTCATATATGTTGCTGTAAAGCAGACACACAACTCATGACACCTGTCCTTTTCATTGTCATAATCTGTACCTGATAGGAATTCATTTGCTTTTAGAAATGTCAAACATTTCAACAATTGTATACATTGCTTGTATTTCGTTGCATGTTTCAGAATAATAGTGTAGTTAGATTATTATGCCATCGTCTTGTTTAAATAGGGAACTTTTTTGCCTTACAACTGCATGCAACTAGTGGGAACTACATTAGCATCTAGGTTTTCTCTACTATATTTGAGTCCTATGCTGTTCAGGATCCCATATTAAAGCTTCCTTCTCCAGACCAGCTGGCCAACATTTGTGCCTGGCCTAACGTTGTGGAACAAGGAACTGAATGCAACAGGCGTACATTGGCCTTAAAAAAGGAAGAATGGATCAGTCACCATAAAAAGGGGTTGCATGCCGACTGTAATAAAAAGCCCAACTAGCCCTTGGTTTGCTCCACCTTGTAAAGGACTTGGCTGATGTGATGGAGGCTAAGCCCAGAACAAATATTTTAGAACTAGCGGATGCGGGCATCCTGAAGGTTTTAGGAGCACCTGAACAAAGCAGGGGTAACACTATAGAGGGGCCATTGAGCCCACTATAGATCATGCAGGACTCGATGGTGCCTAGGCAGGAAGAGGTCCATGATTTGAAGGCCTCATGCAGCAAACGGCCATTATCAGTTGCTTTGGGCTTGGAAGGGGCCCCTCTTGGGGACTTGCTATCCCCATCTGCAATCAAGTGCCTTCTCTCAACAGAGTTGCCAGGTTTGGTCAAGGGCAAAAGTGCTGATCCAGATGTCAAGCTAGCCTTGGTTTTAAAGGAGCCTTCCACCTGTGAGGTCCGAGTTACAGAACCAAGCACCACGGAAGGTAATAATTTATCCCAAGGTAAGGGGTCAATTATGGGGGCTGAAAACATTTAGGCTACTCTGGAGCCAGTAAGCCAACACATCGTTTTCATGAACCTGAAGTCACGGAGCAAAGAGACACGGATAGTACAGCCTAGCAGGGAGTCCAAGTTACCAATTGAGGTCTCGTCCTCCATTTCCTCTTTTGAAGACCTTGTTTTCTCGCCAAGAACGTTGAAAGGCCCTACATCCATCCTTAATTCCAACGTATTTAATACACAACATTCCTTGCTAGCTGCAATAACAAGCTTGTCGGATTTCTTGAAATTATACGACTTCTACAATGGAAATGGGAAGGACCACTCTACATTATTGGCTCTTATTAACTCCAACTTGATTTATATGGAGAATATTATTACCTCCCTGCACTTCAAACGGAGTGTTCTAACCGAATCCAACAAAACCTCTCAGCTGCACTTAAATTAGAAAGGGAGGAAAAGAAGCACCTTTGAATTCCCTTTGGAACTACTTCAAGTAAAGGCATCCATTCAGGTTGAAAAGGCTCGAAGGACGTCTATGTGTCTATTGGATCTTCTGGCCACCCTACCATCAACCATTAACAACCCCCCCCCACCCCCCACGCAAGATCGACAGATTATAGGAACAGGCAAGGCTCAATGAACGTGCAAAAGGAGATCATCCAGGGCCCCCCTATTGAGTCAGCAGCTAGATCCAAGGAACCCATGACTCGAAAGCCTCTATATTCCTAGACCTAGCGACAGGAAAGAAAAAAAATCTTCAAAGAGATATACAATATGGGGGAAAAAAGGTTCAGGTCCAACTCGCTGATAAGGAAACATCTGCTAAACCTCAATTGGGGGAAATGTTTCCTTTCCTATTTCCAAAGGAGGAAAAAGCACAAATGACTAGAGGCCTCCTATAAGGGTGATCCACCGGCTGGCAAAGTGAAACCCACGATAGCTAATAAGCCAAAGAAGAGATCTGATGGCTCGCTGGCATTCTTAAGGAATCTTACTGCGCCCCCAGCAAATTTCATCACCAGTGAAAGAGTGTTCCATGGGAGGCTGCGGGAGCAGATCAAGCTGACTGGGGAGTTGAAAATCAGAGAAAGGGTGGCCTCCCCTCCACCTCTGATGGAAGATATTTCAGGTTCTAAGGATAGGCTGACCCCAACATGTCCCTATGGACGGTACATGTTGGCCACAATAACGAGGAAGAACCGTAGTGACCTGCGTATGGGAATTCCTTGAGGCATAAATTCCCTAACACTTTTTGTGGCCTTAAATAAAAATAGATCGGGAGTACAGTTTCACTGGAAGATCAAAGGAGGCTAATGACCCTCAAAAATACGCTCTCCTCTGCCTTGCCCAAAGGGAAAATAGAAGGGGTTATGAAGCGGCCATGTACCAAAGATGGAAAAGGGTTGAAAGAGCAATCTGTCGACTTTTTTCAAATTTGAAAAATGCAGAAAACGAGCTTCTGGCGAGCAAGCAGAAAAGAGGCATCCTCTCAAGCTAAGGCTAGATAGGTTGCTTCACATTAAGGACGGGCTGATTTTAAAATCGAGCCAATGAAATGAAGCTATTTCACCACATTCCTGACTTTCATTTTCTTCGTTCAGAGGACATAAAAATTGTCGACTTTGTGGATGAGGAGTTGACAGACTGTGATTCTGCATCTAAACTCTAGATCCATTAAATCATCACTTCTTAGTCAATCTCACTTATTGCTGCCATGGGGCTTTGATTTAACGAAACTCCCGGGACGAGAAAGATAATTTAAGCTACAGGGCTTACTTCAGAGTAAACCCAAAAACAGTCCAGCAGACACAAAGTGAATTTTACAAACGGTCCATGAGCGAGGCCCAGTCGACACAAGGAGAGTGCACGTCTGCAATATCCTCTGGTCGGGTGTACAAATGGGAGGGTCCTCTTTAAGTAACGTTTGAAAAACAGCATTTTGGAGTGCAAAAGATTTCCCTTCCACAAGATGACTAGAGATTCAAAATGAGAAGGAACCAAAAAGGAAAGGGTGAAGACCTCAATGTGAACTAACAACAAGCCCACGGATGGAGTATAGGCTTTTGGAACACGAGAGGGTTCTGACATTTGGCAAAGGACAAGGACATCACTTCGGGAGAAATGGACATCCTCTGCTTAAAAGAAACTTGGTTATCAATTTCCCCAGCTTATGATGGCTATAGTTCCTACATTAATCCTGCATTTGTGGGGCAGAAGGGCAGGCTGCGCCCAGACAGCTACATTTGGCTGCCCATTATACATATTTATTGGAACCCAAAGGGGGATTGACTCGTTGGCAATTGCAGTCTATTGAGGCCCCTATCAATGAATTCCACAGTAGGTTCTTGATTGATTTCATTTGTGTGGGTGGGGATCCTAATGTGCCTTGCCTGGCTCGTGGGAGAGATAAATTGGAGGAGACAGCGGGAGCTAATGGAACTAGAAATAAGAGGGCGCTGGAGTGGTTGGAACTAATGGAAGCCTGCGACCTACACATGGTCAAGGGTTTTGATGAAGGAGGTGGTTAACCGGAAACAGGGTGTGTTCCTCCACGCTGGATTACTCGTTTGTTTCTTCCAACCTTAATAAGTGGGTAATTTCTCTAGGAATCCACCCAAAAAAATATAGCGACCATTCCTTCTTGAAATTATTGATACAAGAAATTGTGCCCCCCTCACGTAGAGAACTCTGGAAGTTCCCTTTAGAGATTTCCAATAGAGGCAACAGGTTGAGACTAAGGAGGGAAGACATAACAGCCCCACAATTAAATTGTGAAAAACTGGTGGGGAGAAAGGAGGAAGTGAACTATGCCCATTTGCTACATGAATTCAGAGTAATAAATAACTCTTCGAAATGCAGGGGAAGATCACATATCCATGCTTATGATGTCCAAATGGCAAAGAGAAAAACGCCTTAAGAAGAGATATAGGAACTCTAAAACGAAATGAGGGGATAACACTCAGACTGTTCGCACTGAAAAAGCAAAAGTGCAGGAACTGGGCAGCAGCTCACAAAGCCAAATTGCTACAGGCAGACTCGGAGGCCATGCTTGCCACGATAGCGGAAAAACACACGTGCCACACGGGACTTGCTTAATCAGCTGGGAACTGGGAAAATGATGCCAGGGTCTAACATGGTGTCAGAGGACAAATAGCTAGCCCATTATGAGAACATCTTTGGAAAAAAGGAAGGGCCATCTTTGGTTAATAACAAAGAAAAGGGGGGGAGAGGGATGGTCTCTATTTTGATGAGCGCGACTTATTTGCACTTATCAATAAGGCTAATATATCCAGGGCCCCCAGCCCAACGTCATCACAAACATGATGTTGAAAGATGCGCTCGAAGAATAGGTGGGCTTTATTTACTCCCTGTTAAAAATCAAAATCATGAAATCAGAGACTATGCCATATTCAAGGAAGTCTGCAGTAATTGTCCCGATTTTTAAGGGAGGCGATAGGGCGGACCCTGAAAATTACCACCCTATCGCACTCCTGGACATGCTGGGGAAGATCTTTGGGGGTTCCTGCTATCCCAACTGAATAAATCGATAGCTATTGCTGGTAGAGCTGATCCTAGACAAGCCAGATTTATAAAAGGGGTGGGGACGGATTGGAATTTGATCCTTTTAAACATCTTGAAGGGCAAAACTATGGAACAAGGGTCTTGAATATGTAAGGCCTTTGTAGATGTCAAAAAGGCATTTGACAGTGCAGACAGGGAGAAGCTCTGGGGAAAAATGGAGGCGTGGAGCTGTCCTGAAAAACTGTTACCAGCAATTAGATCACTGTATTCTGATAAAGTTAAAATCGGGTTGAGCCCTTTGCAACGAAAAGGGGGCTGAAACAAGGATGTCCTCTTGCCGACCCTTTTTTACCTGTTTTTGTCAGACATATCCATTGCGTTGGATGGGGTGAATGCTCCCACCCCCCCCGGGATTGACAAAAACAAGATCGGCAGACTTCTATTTGCTGATTATTTGGTTCTCCTGGACCAGATCGCTATTTGGCTCCAGCATTTTATGAACGCTTTGCAGAGTACATGAGGGAGAACGGCCTAGAGGTTAATCCAGCGAAGACTAAAATCTTCATATTTGGGAGGCACTGTAAGAAGGGTATCTCGGGAAGAAAAATGGTTCCTGGAAAGTACACCTTTACTAGAAACAAAAGGCACAGACTTCTTTTGGGTGCACTTGTTAACAGCAGGAAGGAAAACGGATCCAAGGTGCTTGGCCCTAAATAATAAGAACATTATGATGACATTGCAAGCTATATTGCTCATAAGAAATGTGGCAAATTTTCAATTGATCCGGTCGTCACCTTTTTTGAGGCCAAAGTCTCTCCGGTCCGGACTTTTGGCATGGAAGCTTTTCTTTTCACGCCTTGTGTGGGCGTCTTTGGAGAGAACCTTTTGGAGAAAGCTCTTCAAGCTGCCCAAAATGGCAGCTACTGCAGTGATAAGATACGAGCTAGGGCTTGTTTCATTGTACACCAACACAGCTTGGAAGGCGTTATCACAATTTTGCAAATGCATTATGGAGCCTCCTGAACCTCCATTTGAAGTCCTCAGCCGGCAGTTGGGTGGGATGGACCTGGTGTTTTGGTACAGTGGAAGGACCATTGTAGATCTCTACGAGAGTCATTAGTTTGTACCATTGAACTTCTACTGACCAACCTAGACAAAGTTAAAGGGAAAATATGGGAGCAAGATTGGATAAAAACTCTAGAGGAGAGAAATTCTCATCAGTGGCAACAGAACTGAGTAAAGAACATAAGGCATTTGGTACAAGGCCCCGGGGTACTTAAAGCTCTTTCCGTCTTCATGGTATAGAACTCAGTTCATGAGACTGAGATTCAATCTGCTCCCCACCAATGAAATCTTGAAGCGATTTGGCAAATCAAATGTGGATGTATGTAGGTTTTCTCAAAATGAAGTTGGAGCGGTCTGTTTGAATGAGAACCATCCTGCTGGTGATAATAGGTAGAAAGGCTTTGAGAGCAAGACAGATAGTCATCATCTCGAGCCAGATGTGCGCCAGCTGCTCCTGCCGGTACCATACTCCATAGACGCTGTGACTGTCCAGGGTAGCTCCCCATCACTCAATAGACGAGTCTGTGGTAATGGTGGTCTGAGGTGTTGGTTGCCGAAAGGGCCTGCCTATCCGCAGGTTGTTGTCTGTACTCCCCTCCCCACCTCCCAGATCAGATTCTGGTGGAGCTGTTGTGGCATGATTACCTGCTCCGTGTGCGAACCCTTCTCCTGGTTCCAGGAGCCTGAAAAATTTTGCTGCAGCCGCCTCATTTTGAGCCTCATATGTGGCACTGTAAGAAGACATGCAGCCATAACTCCCAAAAGGTGTTGGTACCACCATATGGAGGTCACTTATCTGCTAAGAAAATGCCCAGTGGCTCTCTTGATGGCCGTGATCTTGTCCTCGGAGGGGAAGATTCTCTCAGAGCTTGTGTCCCAGATAAGTCCCAGGAAGCTCAGGCTCTGCATGGGCACCAGCTGTGACTTTTTGAGATTGATAGAAAATCCCAGGTCGTATAGTGTATCCATGAAGGCGGATGTGTATGTTGGACCGCCTCCGCAGATCTTGCTCTGACAGTCTAGATATGGGTAAATATGATGGCCTTGCGCTCGGAGTAGGGCTGCCACTGCATTCATTAGCCTTGTAAAGACCCTGGGGGCCGAATTGGGTCCAAAGGGTAGGACCCTGTATTGAAAGTGAAAACCCATGATCCTGAACCTCAGGAAGGACCGATGGGGTTCTCAAATTGGGACGTGTGGGTTGGCATCCTTCAGATCCAGGGAGCACATCCAGTCTCCAGCACACAATGTCTCTGCTATGAAGGCTGGGGTAACCATCTTGAACTTTTAGAGGTGATGGGAAAGGTTCAAGGTGGAAAGGTCTAACAACTCGAAAATTTGTGAATAGAAGCCCATGCCCTGCTGAGAGGCTGGAACTTCCTGCACGGCCTGGCTCCCTACCAGCGAGCGCATTTCCGCCAACAGAGTTGATGTACCAATCTGCTTGAGCGAAGGGGAGGAAGGAGGAGGAGAAGGAATGAGGAGCCGGAAGCCGATGCACACTACGGTGCGTCACCCTTTCTCAACTCTCATGCTGGACTTCCTTTGCATCTTGTACTGATGGTGGCCCTGAATCATGCTGTTCCGAACTTCTTCTTGTATCCTGGCTTGCAACATTATTTGTTACTACTGACTTCTGCATTTGTATTCGCTCTCCCTCTTGCTTCTCCACTCTTTTTGACTGTGTACTCTCTGTTCTCTCCTCCTCTCCCTTTTCCTATCTCCTCCCCTTACTTTCTTCTATGCACTTACTCTATCTGAATTGTCCATGGACCAAGTATGATAGCAACCTCCCCCATCCCTCTATTTGTTCTCCCCCCTCCAGCACCATCTGAAATGTTGTCAGGCCTAGTACGATAGTCTCTTGTTTTGTTCCTCCTCTCCCGTTCTGCACCCCTCTGCCTTACCTTTTGTTTTTCTCCAACTATACCAGAAATGTCGTCAGACCTAGTACAGTAGTCACCTGTCTCTTTCTATTTCCTTCCCACTCTCCCCCCTCCCTTCCTTATCTACGTCTTAGCTTTTGCACTCTCTGAAATGTGATCAGGCCGAGTACGATAGTTAATTTCACATCCTTACTGTTCATGGCCTGTAAAAATGTCATTGTATTTTTCCTTGTTCCCACCCTTGCCTTGAAGCGCTTTGAAACACATTGTGTATAAGCACTATATAAATAAACTATATCATACTGAGAGGATCCATGGATCCATGACCCTTGTCTGCCAGCAGGGCAAGTATTCCCGCCACCGGAGACTCGTGGATCCGGATGGGGCTGTCATCATTTCTTCCCCTTTGAGGCTTGGTCTGTGTAGGGGGGGAATGGAAAAAACCTTCGTTAGCCGCCTTGTGCTGTTTGCGCCTGTGCTGGCTAGGGGATCTGTCTGGTTGCCTGGACCGTCTCTCCTGAAATCCTCTGAAGCCTCTGAATGATCGACCCTTGTCCGAGCGCTGGTGCGTTCGGCTTTATGTCTTAGGAGTGAACTTGGTGAGGATCGATAAAGATTTTGCCGTCTGCAAGCTATTCTTTTTCTTATCGAGTTCCTCCTCCGTTGTCGAGGGGGTGGGGGCAGGCCTCTCCCCACCCCGTCAGCAGGTCTAGTATGCGTTCCTGCACATCTGGATTTAATTTTGCCGCCCTTGGCCAAGCCATCCTCACGTCGATGGTGATGCAAATGGCCTGACCTGAAGTGTCCATGTGGGCTACCGTAGACTCCATTATGTCTTGTACCACAATTTTAGCCTCAGCCAGCTCAGCCTTGAAGCGGGTCTGGTAATGGGTAGGGAGCTCAAGGAAGAAATTGGTGATCTTCCACCAGAGCTTCTGGTTGACAGCTGCCAACATGGCATCTGCGTTGGCCTGGCGGAGGTGGAGAATGGCGTTGGAATACATTTTCTTGCCAAACGCCTCCAATATCTTTTTCTCCATGCCAGGAGTGCCGAGGCCGAAGTTGCTGAAGAAGATTGTGGCTTGGAGTACAGTGATGCTGCTGCTATCACTGAGGAATGTGGTTGGGGGTGCACTGGCAATAAGAGGGGGCCCCCTACCGTTTTCCCGTATCCAGTACCCGCCAGCCATTTGTGAAAAGCTTTGGCTGACTATGGAGTATTCGGGTCCTCCTCCTCGTCTGTGTCCACTGTTGGGTCCTGCTGGTCCGGGGGAGCCGGAGGAGTGCTGGGCGCAGGCAGCTGTGGCAAGCTGAGTATCAGTGCCGGAGGCTGCTGAGGTGGGAGAGCTGGGGGGTGCCTTGACTGGTACAGGTGTGGGAGTCGGGGCTGACGTGACTGGTGCCGGCATAGGAGCTGGGGGCGGAGCTGAACCCGGGGTGGTGTGGCCGTGGGTGCTTGCAGCTGTACAGAAGGGGGCATGTCCCCGATCACGTCCCTGAGGATGGTACCCATCTGTGGTGATCTCCAGTGTGCAAGGAAATTCTCGAAGAACCCGTCTTCACAGGCTGCAGGGGTGCCTGATGGTACAGGCATAGGGGTCGGGCCCTGAGGTTGCTGTGTCCGGTGTGTGCCCAGACTCCTTGTATAGGGAGAAGTATACCTGCCCTGAGAAGTAGATGTATAAGATGTGGACCAAGTGACAGGGGTTGATCAATCCCACCTGAAAGTTCTTTCCCCTGCCTCGTCTGATCAGTAGTGGTTGAGGCCTACCCTGGAACTCAGGAGAGGACCTGGTAGGCAGAGTGCCCTTGGCAGTGGTGCCAGTAGTGTGGCATGCAGGTGCCCCCTCAGACATGGGTCAGGTGTTGGGACGTAGCCCCTCGGTTTGGGACCCAGTAATAGAGCACCCAGTAATAGAGCCTTGCACCCCCTCAGCGGTAGCGCCGGTAGGATCTTGCGACCCCACCTCACCCCCCAGTCTGGTGGCCAGTAGCTGGAGCAGCCTCAGTGCTGTTGCTGGTTTTAGGACCTGTTGGGTCCCTCCCGCTTGGGCGCGTCCTTGGGAAGGAGTCACCCCTGTGGGGTGCGGAGGAGAACCAGGCACCTACCTTGGGCCTTGTGCTCTGCTTCACAAACGCTTTGAGGTCCTCTGGGGGCGATCTTCCGAAGAGCTCCCGCCACCTGGCTAGTCTGTTCTTGAGCACATGCTGAGTCAAGGCGTTTGTTAGGAAGAATTCTCTGTTTAGGCTGAATTTCCTAACCTAGTGAGTCCCCCAGCAGCTTTGCTCGATTTTTGGGGTTTATTTTTTTCTCCTGCCAAGAGTGAGACTCTTTTACCCTCACTCTTGGGCATGATTTGAGTGCGTTTCTTTGAATCTAGATGTGTTTAATGGGCTATGGGGTCTTTTACTCCATAGGGCTTCATGTGTTTTTGTGATGTGTGTTACACAGCACCCTCAGTGCAGTGACACAGGGGTGTCATAGTGACCCCCCAGTATAGACGCCATACCCTGGGACTGACTACTGTCTCCCAGGGCATGTAAAGTCACCATTGACTTTACTAGTCTTAAATTCTGAACAGAACCAGTACAAACCATCATATTGTGGACGTACTGGCTGGGGCAATTCAATTGCCCCGGGGTCCGCTAGTCGAGAGGGCACGTCGCCGTCCCACCTGACCTAGTTTTGGCTGGTGGCAGTGGATACTACTTTTTATATTCAAACGCGAATATTTTCCTATGGGATTTCCCATTGTTTTAGGCTACTATCTTTAATATTTACGGTAGGCTCGAACATAACGCCGGTTTATTTAATTAATATTAATTCTCCGGTTGGTATTTTTTGCCAAAACTTGATTCTAAAATGGCGTTTGTGTTCTCTTCTGTCACTCCAACCCAAGTCGAGCCCTTTGTTCCACTTTTTGGCGGGCTTCTCCACAGAAGCCCTCCAAAGTGGTGCCACTCTGTCTGGGATACTTAGGAAGGGTGGAGGGAAATGTAGGCACCCTGGACTGAGTTGCCTAGGCAACTCAAGTCGCACTCCATCCTGATTGGCCCAAGTGGTGAGCCGGCCGGCTCACCACTTAGCATGGTTGAGTGACAGCTAGGCTGAGTGAATGGGGGTTTGCTGCATAAAAGCAGGGCTTTGGGGACTGGAACTTCAGAGGTCGTCACATGACCTAAGAATCCGATGAGGGAGAAGCTGAGCCGACCTGCCACGACACCACCACCGGTGGAGCCCTGCTGGACTGCCTCACCACTTTTCCCAACGACAGAGGAGATCTCCCGCCGGAGAGTCTTCTTCCTTTGACTGGTGGGGATAACCAGATTCACCGTCTATTCGCCTTTCCGACGTACCTCGTGGCCACCTTGCCTGTGCCAAGCACCCCGGCAACCGGGATACCACGTTTTACCACGCCCGCAAAACAAAGGTACCACCTTTAACCGGAAAACTCCGCGGCTGGTTTCTTCCCTGGTAGTGCAACGACCTTCATCTTTCCTCCAAGTCGAGATCTTCTCTTCCCCTGGACGACGACGCAACTTGCACCCACTACCAGGAACAACTGCCACCGCTGGAGGATCCATCCCACTTAAGGTACCGTTTCCCGCCTGGCTTCCCTTGCTACCGACTGTACGGGGTAGATTTAGCCCCCGGCTTTCAAACCTGGGTTAGCCTGGGACACCCTGGCTACACTTTCCTAAGCCTCTCTAAACTCTTTTTGAACCCTCTGCAAGACTTTCTAAGCCTAGTGTAACTGTGATCTTGGGCGCATTTGTGCTCTGCTCTCTCTAAGAGTGGGCCCAGCCTTTGGACTTTGGCTCACCAGTGACTTTTGCTCTTCTGCCTTGCTAACAGTGTTCCTGAATGTTAGAGTGGTGTACCTTTCCATATTCTGTCTTTTTCCCCCCCTTTCTCACAAACTTATCAGAGTGCAATCTAGTTAAGCGCTCACCTCTGTATGAAAATAAGTGGTGTCTTACTGGGATTTATCTGATAGGAAACAAAGGGGTGTGTATATTACAATAGTAACTGTGTTTAGAATATTTTACAATAAGAGTACTGGAGTGTTTCAAACTGTGTGTTTTTAAATAAATAATTATATACTTTGATACCAAAGCTCTGGTCAGTGTTTGCTTGTATTATTGTATCTGGGTACCTATTGTGTATACTTTGCATACTGCCTAACTCTTCTTGAGGGAAGTCTGACTGCTCAGCCACAGCTACCAGGTAAATCTGGGTGGTACAGACTGCTACCAAGTGGGTTTACTGCCAACACCTGTAGTCTTAAATCTTTTGCAGTGGTCCCTAAGGGAACTGCACAGGTTTCTGCCTAACAGCGTTGTAGGCGGTGCAGCCGTCCCAGCCATGGTCTGGGCCAAGGCAGCAGAGGCAGAGGGGGTCAGACGTTGGGAAGGGACCATTGCAGGCTGGACACCTGCTGAAACCTGCTGTCGTCGACATGCGCCTGAGAGCAGCGTGGTTCCAGAGGACAAAGCAGTACCTGATAATTAAAAAGAAAAACATAACTAAAAAGAAAAAAGAACACAAGAATACTTCTTCAGGGAAGAGCGCGTGTAATTACTAGGCCAGAGGCCTAACACGGGTGCGCTGGTGAAAGCGATCTGTTCCCGTTGACATGAAAAAGAGAGCTGAGGAGTGGTGCCGGTGGGTGGAGCCAGGGGAGGGCATGCTCCCAGGGTCGTGTCCCTGCACGCATCTAAATTTAAAGGGGAAGATGATTTTTCTGGTGAAAAAGTTTCAGTCTCCCGTCCCTAGTGAGGGACGCCCGTACAGTATGGACGAGTAACAGTAAGCTTTAAACACATTCCCTGATGCAGGCACCGGTAACACTGATCACAAACTAACTCAAAGAGAACACCTCAGGCCTACAAATGCTGTAGTATAACGGTTTAGAGTAGTATACTCTAAAACAAGGTACTGTAAGGTTGCCTTCTTGTCTTTCTAGATTCCACCCTTTTAAAACTGCGCTCACAAAATGCTTGCATTCGAAAAGTTATTTTTTTGGGAAAACATGTACATGAAATCATATTGAGACGATGGGGAACGCTGTTAGCGGATGACAAAGCAGGGAGTTCTCCTAGAGCTCAGTCCTGCCAAAGGCCAGGTCATCTTTCGGTTCGATAAAAACAGTCAGGATGAATTATATATTATGCCCTTCCACTTACCTGCAGGTTTCATCTGGATGAAAAGAGGCAGAGCTTCACCAAGAGAGGCAAAAGAGACGGCAGTACAGTTTGAGTAAGGACCCTCCAATAGCAACATCTAACACAAAATATGGAGCCAGTTGACCCGGGTTCAGAGGGGCAATGCACTGGTCTTCGATTCCCGGATTTGCGCTTCCAAACAGAACTCAGGTACGGTATAAGGCGTGTTATAAAAACCAATTCAATAAATAAATGACGTTAAGCAAAGACTGGACTTGGCACACTCTAAATGATGAATTTATGCCCTTGCAGTATTTATTTACAATACTACATTATGTCCTTTTGGCTTGCATCTCAGAATACATTTACCATGTACATGAAATAGTATCATTCACTTAGAGCCCCAGAGAAGAACTCACTTCACAGTGATCAGTTTGTTTCTTTTTTTTTTTAACTACATGTGATAAATGAATTACCGCCTGCGGTAAAATGAATTTCCCACCCGGTATGCATCTATCTGTGGACCAACCCAAGAAACCTTAACACTAAATAAGTACACCAAGGCTATTTCACCTTTTTCTTCGATTCTTTATCAGAAGTTAAAATATGCAAAATACAGAAAGACATGTGCAAAGCACAATATCCACATGACACTTTAAATCCGTTTCAAAGATGAAAATGGATGATAATAAGCGCAGCTCATTTGCAGATACTTTCCAGCAATTAATGATGGGCTTCAAAATGCACTGTTGCATAAAACTAAGCCTTTCCTGCAATGGTTTCAAAACATTATATTTGTGATAATAGAATGTTTTGAAACCAATTGAACCGAGCAGTGAGAGACTCATGTGTGAGGCTTATGCTACTGTGAATACATAAAGCACATGCCAGCTAAAATATGTTGATACTGCACAACATAGATTTGACTCCATATCACAGTCATGGACTGAATTGTTGTGGGACGTAAGACTGCATGCTCCAGTAAGGCCACCACATGGTTCAGATCTTTCTAGGTGACCGCATGTCCCGTGTGGTCATGGACAAAGCATCATCTCTGCAGACCAGGATCACGTGCGGTGTACCACATGGTGCTTGCTTGTCTCCCTCCCTGTTCAATATATATTTCTCCCTCAATGCAAATTACTGGAAGACGCTGGGTTTGCATTTGCGAACTACGCAGGCGACACTCAGATCCTTATATAACTGACAGGTGACTACTTGTTTGATCTAGACAAAGTCCAGAATGTTTACAGTGTGGTTAAGAATTGGATGACCACTAACTGGCTATGTTTAAATAGCTCAAAGACGGACTTTCTGATCTTTGGCTCCCCCTAGGCTCGAGTAAAGTTAGACCCTCGCTTCTCGAGCTTTAGAATCGAGGAACATGAGATTAGGGTGCATGAAAAGGTAAAACCACCTGGTGTCTTCGTCGAAGCATCCCTGGGAGCTGACACTCCGGTAAGAAGTCTCAATATCACCTGCGGTTACTGCGGCTAGTGAGGCCTTATGTTTCCCCCCCAAAATTGTGAAACCCTTGCGAAAGTAGTAATCATGCCTAGATTGGACTAGTGTAATGCTCTTCCCTGTGGTTCCAGCAAAAAGAATTTGCATAAGCTTCAGGTCTTACAAAATGATTCTGTTCGCATTGTAAGTAATCTCCCTAAAAGAGAACATGTTTCGAGCTACAGGAGATATCATAATTTTAGCCAGAATCATGTTTAAATTGAACACATTGGTACACTAGTGTCTCTTTGGTCTAGCCCCTCGCTATCTGAACTAGTGCGTAAATCAGCAACCAGCCTCTCGCTCAACTAGGTCAGCCGGAACCTTCAGACCGATTGTCCCAGAGGTAAACTAACTGGTCAGTGGTCGGTCATTCCCTGTGCAGGCCGCCAGGGCATGGAATCTGCTTCCAGCTAATCTCTGCGCAGAGCAGAGTTTCTCTGCGTTTTTTAAAAGACTGAAGGCTTTGCTCTTTGCTTGAGATGGCTCCATCCTCTCCAGACGATGTTCTTGTCTGGATTTTATCTGGCAATTTCATTGTTGTTTATTGCATCTATATTCGCGCTTTGATGCCTGTGGGCTTAAGCACTATAAACATTTGTAAAAGTAAAATAATATATACTAATTTACCTTATCCGTCTAACTTATAACATTCCCTATTAACAGTCCCAGCAAATCAGTTCATGCTTGTTGTGTACGAACTTTGGTGCAGATTGTTAAGTTAATTCGAAATGCAGGAAGAATAAACATGAAAGTAGATTTGTTTTGCTGTCCTCATGTGGCTTGAAATGAGCCACTGTTAAGTTAAAAAAAAATTGGAATGCAGTGCAAGGGAAATGTATCTCTCTCATCTGGGTTGCTGCCATTCCATGCAGCTCGAAATAATGCATGTGGTTTTTGACAAAGGGAGGTGGTTCTGATGGAATGTTTTGACTGGAAGATGCAGGCTTTCCTATATTTTATGAAAGTAATATTTACATTATGGGCAGGCTTAGGGAGGGTTTAAAAGGATGGCAGGAGGGAGGATGCTCTCTCTCGGTCTCCTGGGCTGGGAGTTGTCTCAGAAGAGTTTGCAGTCTCGGGCACTCTTAATCTTTGATTGACCCTGGGAGAAGCGTGTGCCAGAAAAAGGCAGAAAGGCTGGAGGAGAACTCTGTGGGCTCTTTCCAAGCGCTGAGGGAGTGAACCAGATAAAGAATTCATCTGTCCGGCAGCTAGGCTGGTGCCGTGAGCAGTTCAGGACACACGGATGGTCAACTATTATTCTTGGGGAGTTCATTTAATTGAGTTGAGCGTGAGCGCATGATTTGTGATCAGATAGTGTAGAGTGGGTAACTAATTTAGTTTTTAGGTGCTGTACTGTATATTTTAAACGTAGAAAGCTGTGTTCATGTTTCTCAATCCGATAAAATTCAGGTGTGACAGAAGCTCGTGCTCTGCCAAGATTAGTTGCGAAGTTCAATGCTAATGTTGCCAGAACTCTGGGCATTATCGCAAATAGAATGTTTTGATAACCATTGCAGGAAAGGCTTTGTTTTATACAGCAGAGCATTTTGAAGCCCATCATTCATCACAGGAAAAGTAACTGAAAATGAGTTGCGCTTATAATGCTCCCTTTTCATCTTTGAAACAGATTTTAAATGTAATGTGGAAATTGTGCATTGGACATGTCACTCAGTAGTTTGCATATTTTAACTTCTCAAGAAAAAGGTGGAATAGCCTCAGTGTACTTATTCATTGTTCAGGTTTCTTGGTTTGGCATACAGATTGATGCATAGTGGGTGGTAAATTCATTTTACCACAGGCGCTAATTCCTTTATCACATGTGGTAAAAAAAGAAAACAAAATGATCACTGTGAAGTGAGTACTTCTCTGGGGCTCCAAGTGAATATTATTTCAAGTACATGATAAATGTATTCTGAGATGCAAGCCAAAAGGGCATTATGTGGTATTGTAAATAAAATACTGCAAGGGCTTCATCATTTAGAGTGTACCAAGTCCAGTATTTGCTTACCGTTAGTGACCCCCGCTACAAGAACAATTATCAGGCAGTACCCGTTAGGCTCACCTCTATACCACGCAATACCAAAAATACCATCAACCAAATATACCACCTAAAATACCTCTAAAAGGCCTCACCAAACCCCCCCCTAATCAACACCTGTGCACCATTTAAATCTCAAACACCTGTTACAGCCTCATCACGCCTAAACCAGATCCCAGTCACATAAGGATCCTGCAAAATAACGCCTTGAGAGCTGCCCTCGGCATTAATAAGAGAGATCATATCTCTACCACTAGACGCCAACAGAAATGGCTCTCCACAGACAACAAAATCAAATTAAAGTTGGCCTCCCTAACCCATAAAGCCCTCAACAATGCCGCCCCCAGCTACCTGATGGACAAGGTAAAGAGAAAGTACTCCATCAGACAAACAAGAACTATCAATTCCAACCGCCTGATAATTCCCAGATTCAAACTCTCCACCATTGGTGGGAACAGCTTTCCGGTGAAAGCTGCCATGCTCTGGAATTCGTTGCCACATAACCTAAGAGCTGACCAACCATACTTACACTTTAGAAAACACCTCATCAGTCACCTTAACTCCAACAACCCTTGTTTGTAGCTGCACCTTCTATACCTAGGTATAGATAGTGATACCCTGCCCGTGACCTCGCCCTCACCTCTAACAGCCCTTACAGCACACATCTGTACACCTTCCTCCTGTATAGATATTGACCTATTTGTATGAAGATTTGCATACACTTCCATACCTCCTATTCCTGTAATCCTGTAAGCCGGAATACTTTTCTCAGGAGTACCCGCCTCTAACAGCCCTGTACATATTTGTATATTTGTTTATTTACCCCTGCCTAGATATTGACTTTGTATGTTTGAAGATTTGTACATCTCTTATCCTGTAATTTTGGTTATCTCTATCATTACCTCATTGTGTATATTGCCGCAACATTGTAAGCTTCGAATTATCTTCTGCCTGCGCCCTGGTGCCCCTGGGTAAGGTGCGCCATATAAATAAATAAACAAAACAAACAAACAAAACAGAGCCTTTGTAAGATGTAAATTTAGAGCTCGCTTAGGCAGAAGAACCAAATGGTTGTTTCTGCCCTCAAACACAATAAGACCCAAATGGAAGCATCCAGGCCACAGCAGATACTACTTTTCTGGGAGCAAGTGGCTATCAATGCAGTGAAAGAAAACTGCACTGTTGTGCACCCCAATTAACGTAAACAGTGGCCACCACCAACAATCCTTTTAGGAGTAGTACCCCTGCCCTGGTAGCTAAATGGACTACATAGGGAAAAACATCCAAAAGTTAGCTGAAGACTGGGGACGCAGCTGAGCAGCCTACAAGATGGCTGCCTATTTCTAATCCTCTGTTACGGCCACCCGACATATCCGTGGTATGCCCCCATTAATCAGAGTCTGTTGCCTTTGTAAACTTTGGAGGTGGAGTAATAAGGTCCAGAGAGAAGACAGAACATGTGGAGAGGATCGCAGGAGTGGAACTACAGTTACACAATATAGTACAGTGGGAAGTTTAAGCCAAGAGGAGCACCGCCACTGGAGAGTCTTGCGAGAAGGAAGGCACGATAAAACGCTGAGCTGCGGAATCGAGGGGTGAGAGATCCCACCGTCCCAAGCCTATGGAGCTGAGCAGGGGAATCGATACTGCACTGGCGAGGCTGGGCGCAGATTGGAAAGGAGGACATGGCAGCAGAGAGCCGGTAGAGCACACGCTGAGCCCTGTACACCGCAGAGCAGCACATTCAACCTCGCGTTGCAGATGGGGGAGCCGTACGAGGCCCTGTGACGAAGTCTGGGGCGAGGAAGAGGCCTGCTGAGGCTAGAACGGACGGATGCGTTGGAAAACGAAGTGTGCTCTCCTAACCCGAGCGGTGCACCCTCTCCAAAACCAGGAGGCTATATAAAGGATTGCATCAAATTATTTTCCATACAAAATTGAAATACGTGCTTTGGACTAATGTCACCGGATTGAAGTGTGGGTCTACGAAGTAACAGAGCACACTTTGGCAAAACTAAAAATAAGTACGGTCTCACCATGACTAAGGCCAGGGGAAGGGACAAAAAAACTAATATGGATTCATTTACATGCCAGACCAATAGACTTCGAACAGAGCCAGTTGTTTAAACGAATGAAACAGAGGGGCAGGAGACCCCCAACCTGCTCCAGATATTAGACAGCCTGCAGACCAGTTTTGCTTCAATAAATAACCAACTGGACAACATTACTATGAATTTTGGTTCCCTCAAGCCTAAAATTAAATTGAACAGGAAAGTGCAAGGGTGAGTGACGCTGAAAAAAGAATTGGAATGGTGCAAGACGACGTTCAAGTCCTTAAAAACCATATAGCCAGAACGACCAAATGTTTAAAGATAGGCCTGCAAAAATGCGAGGATTTAGATTCTAGGATGCAATAACAATCAAATTATCAGCCCCCCCGCTGAGATAGGACAAGGCCTAATGGAGGAGCTGATAGAAGGCCTGCTCTGGAAGATTTTCAGAGACCCGGTTTTCGATAATGCCTTTGTGATCGAAAGAGCACATCGAACGCCAGCGACAAGATCAAAACCAGGAGCGCGTCATTGGCCGCTCATAGTACGACTGATAAACTATATGTACTGTAACAAGATTTTGCAATTGGTCAGAAAAATAGGAGCACTGCATTATGAATCGAATATTATTCACATTTATCCTGACTTCTCAACAGTGGTCCAGATGGAGAGACGGTCATTTGCAGATGTGAAAATAATGAAGAGGGACTGTCGGCTTCCTCCTCGCTGCTTCACTTTCTTGGCTGACTTGCTAATCATATACTCTTTCACTTTCTTACCACTGTGTTCAAAAGCACACATGGTCTCGCTCCACCCTATTTTTCATATACCCTCCAGGTCTTTTTGTTCTGCTAATTAGTTGTTACTGTCTGCTCAACGTCTCCCTGTGCACAATCTCGTTTCCGTTCGTACTCCTTATTGGCCCCTAAACTATGGAAGTTTCTTCCCTCGACGTATGTTTGTCCCCCTCGCTTCATCTTTTCCACTCTGTTTTAAACTTCACCTGCTTAGCTCAGACCTGTCATGCCTGATCTTGTTTTCTCTCAATTGTATATCTTCTCATTGTACTACATGGTTTTGTACCTCATCTTTTCTGGTGAAAGCGCTTTATATAAAAACACAAATACCTACCATCCATCTTAAAAGAATGTCATTGTGTTCCCCTCTTGGCAAATATTCAGTTCAAGGCCTGTTGCATTACCCACTAAGAACTATGGAATAGCAGTCACACTACTTTGGCCACAAGGTTGACCTTTTTGGAGGGCAGAGGACAACCCCAGTCAGGCCATGGCTATAATGGTGGAAAGTCACAAAAGAACATGTTTTCTCCAAATAGGCACCAAACCTATTGCACTTCACATTTAGGGCTTGCCTTCTCCCTCCTCCAATTCAGATGAGTTCTCACCACCTTTAAAAGAAAATACTAGCCCATTGACCAGTCCAGAAACCCAGACAAAAGGAACACGTTACTTGCCTGTAACTCCTGTCCTCCAGCATTGGTATCTTTGATGACTCTAGTGCTTATGAAATGTCCCCGTCAGGCTGGGAAACTTCAGTAATATTAAAAGCAGTTTACCGTAAATCTTTTTTTGTTTTTTCAACAAAACATTGAATATTTTCACAGTGGTTACATCAACGCATACTGTTGCAACGTATGTAAGACATAGGGCCTAGTAGGGGTGCAGGAGTATTGAATCCAACAAGTGAGTCACAGAGGTAAAATTGCATAGATGCTCTTTGCTTAAGCAGATCATAGCGTGTGATGGTGTGGGGCGGTCAGGGGACTGATTTCAAGTTTTTTCTGAGCTTATTGATCTGCTGATGGTCCTATGAGGGCTGTAGTACTGAGTTGTCCCCCTTAATTATGTTTCTTGATCCATCAGGTTACATGGGGCTGGTGAGCTATTCCCGGATATTGCTCCGAATAGTCTAGGAAGGGTACCCATATGCAGTGGAATTTGTGTTTTCCGTGCAGAAGGCGGTCATTTTCTCAGCGACTATTGTGTCTCAGCATTTTGCCCACCAAATGGGAAGCAACGGGCCTTCTGGTTGCTTCAACAGCAGTGCTATAGTGATTTTAGCAGCTGTAAGTAGATGGGTGCATAGGTCCGACAGGCGCCCCCGTCAGCGGAAATGCCCCTTCCCCTGTGTCCCCCAGCAGAGCTATTCCCGGATCCCATGGGCTGGTCAACCCCGTGATTAGGCAAATCTTTTCCAGCATCTCTCGCCAGAACCGGTTGGTCTTTGTGCAAGACCATAGTAGGTGAGACAGTGAGCTGGTGGTTGGGCACCCTCTCCAACATTGATGTGATATTGCTGGGTTGCTTTTGTTCAGCGTTTCTGGAGTTCCATACCAAATATAGCACATCTTTACCACCCCCCTCCTTGTTAGCAACGCATTTGGAGCTTTTGTGCTAATGAGCCCATATTCGGCCCATTCCTCCAGCCCTAGGTCAAGAAGATCATTTTCTTTTTTATTGGGGTTGAATTTACAGAGAAGCCTGTATAGGGTCAAGACTTTTCCCTTGGGGGCTGATGATGTTAGGGTGCGCTCTAGTGCAGTTAGGTCCCTCTCTCTGTGGGTCCTTGTGTTACCGTGTGACATCCAGTGCCTGAGTTGTGCGTTTTGGAATATTTCGGCCTCTGTGATCCAGAATTTCATTTTACACTCTTTGAATGTTCGAGCGGGGCCACTGACAAAAAAGTCTATTACCTGGGTTACAACCCCCTCCCACCACTTATCAAAACCTTCCAGGGTGAGATGGGGGAGAAATCAGGGTTGTTCCAGATCGGGGATAAGGGGCCCAGAGTGCCCTTGCAGACCTATTTACGGGCTGCATTTCTCCAGCATTCTATAGCGTTTTTGGTGGATTTTAACGGACCTGCGTTTGGGGGGCCTCGAGGTCTTGTGATGTGTGAGAGGGTTGCAAGCAGGGCTGGGCTCGAAGCTTCCTCTAGTTGTTTTCATTGGGGTGGGTTGGTGGTCGTTTGCCACACAAAGGCATGTGTGAGTTGCGCTGCCCTGCAGTATCTGCAGACATCAGGCACCTCCAGCCCACCCGGGTTTGTACCTCGGAGCATGATTCGCTTGGTCATTTGTGGTTTCTTCCTACCCCATTTGAATTTCAATATACTTTTTTGCAGCTTTGGAGTTCTCCCTCGGGGATAGTGAATGAGAAGGCTAAGCAGTGGTACATTAGTCTTGGGACCAGGTTAATTCTCACGGCTATTATTCTCCCTAGCCAAGACAACTCTTGTTTGGGCCAGCACTCTAGGTCTTTGCGCATTTCCCTGAATAGCTGTGGGAAATTAGACTGATATACTTGCTCTATTTTGTTTGGGATCTGGACCCCCAGGTAGTTGATGCGGGATTCAGCCCAAGGAACGGGATGTTTAATTGCCAGTGCCATTCTGTGCTTTTGTGTAATATTGATACCCAAGGCTACTGATTCAGAGTAGTTGACCCTGAGCCCTGATGCTTTGCCCAATGCCTCGATTTTTTGCCAAAAGGCATCCATAGAGCCGTCTACCTGGGTAAGGGGGAGTAAAACGTTGTCTGCATACATGGCCGCTTTGAAGTAGCTGCTGCCAACTTTCAAGCCCTTAATGCGTGCGTTTTCTCGAATTCCAATTGCAAATGCTTCTATGGAGTGCGCAAATATTAATGGTGAGAGGGGGCAGCCTTGAGGTGTGTCTCTGGAGAATTTAATCTTGGGTGATCTAGTGCTGTTTATTCTCAGGGAGGTGGTGGGGTGTTAGTTGGCCAGGGTCCATTTTGTGAATTTTGGGCCAAATCCAAAGTGGGCTAGTGTTTGACTTATGTACCCCCAGTCTAGCAGGTCGAAAGCATTATGTGCGTCAAGTGAAATGACTGCTAATTCCGTTCCTGTTGCAAATTCTATTAATTAGATTCAGGGTGCATCTAATGGTGTCCTGCGTGTTGCGCCAAGGAATGAACCCTGTTTGGTCTGGGTGGATTAGTTCGGGGAGAGCCCTTCCTGGTCTAATTGCTAAGATCTTCGAGAAGATCTTAGCGTCATTGTTCATAGGTCGGTATGTGGCACATTGCGCTGGGTCCTAGTCCGGCTTTGGGATGAGCACCGTCAAGGATTCTTCCATAGAGGGCATGATGCTGCATGTCGTTAGGAAGGAGTTCAACAGGTTAGCGAGTTGGGGGGCTAAAATGTGGGCGAATGTCTTATAGAATTGAGCCGTGAGCCCGTCGGGGCACGGGCCTGCGCTTTCCATGTTTATCGCCTCCAAAGTCTCTTCTGTCGTAATCGAGAGCTAGAGGGCGTCCAGTTGGATCGGGGGTGGGGGGATCCTTTTTTGGGTGGCTTGCAGATAGTGGACTTGTGCCTCAGTCTCCGTTGGTGCGCCTGACATAACTTCCCTGTGAAATCTAATATTTACCTCCATTTTATCTCCCTCTGTGTACCAAGTTACTCCATCTGGGCCTCTTGAGTTTTTGGCTATTATTTCGAGTGTGCAATTTTTTTTGCAGACTAGTAGGCGGTTTTCTTTATTGCTGTTTAATAGTACTGTTTGGTATATGCTAGTGCTCGCGCTGATTTATCGGCTACATGCATCTCTAGCACGGTTATTGCTTTTTTTAGCTCCCCGCCTGTTTTAGTGGTTTGGAGTTTTTTTAAAGCTTTTTTCCAGCCCCGCAACCCTCTCCTCTAATCTGGTTTGTTGAAGTTGCCCTTTCCTTCTTGGCTCTGCGGCACAGTTGATCAGTACCCCTCGCACCACTGGCTTCATTGCATCCCAAACCATTGCTACGGAGCACCCAACTGTTGAATTTTCCTTAAAGTAATGTGCGAGTGTCTCAGCTAGCTCACTCCTGATTGTAATGTCTAGCAGGATAGAGTCTTGCAGCTTCCAGTATCTTTGAGGAGATTGAACTTGAACGTCCACTGTTACTGGGCCGTGATCTGATACTGCATGGGAAGTATCAGATTTGGACACCTTCAATGCATGGGAAGAGGGCACTAGATCATGGCCGGGGAAAGGTCTGCCCTTGTAGGAGGTAGTGTTTTGTTCTTTTGTGGGTCTGGGACTAGGTTGAAATCACCCCCAATCATGAGGTGGCCTTCAGTGAATGCTAATATGGTCGGGATGATGTTGTGGAGGAAACGGTCTTAAGCGTTATTCGGACAGTATATGGAGGCTACCGTTAGTGGTTGCACAAGTGGTTACCAAGAGTTACCTACCCAAAGGATCCCGTTTCACAGTAACTCGTGTGAGGGGGACCTCCCAGCTGAAAAATAGGGCTACACCCCTCTTTTTCTCGCCTGTTGTGGCGAAAAATCATTTTGTGTATCTGCTGAAATTAATTCCCTTCTCATCTGCCTCCAAGAGTTGAGTTTCCTGTAGGCAAACAATGTCAGCGGAGAGTAGGGGCTAGGCTACAATCCATTGACCTTCTCTTTTCCGGTAAGTTAAGGCTCTGCCCGTTCCATGCAACTAATCATAATTCTTTTTAAGCGTCAGCTTCCATTTTTAACCATGAATTTTCTGATTCGCTATCCCCTTGATGTGTTGCGCACCCCGGAGTGTGCATTGGACTGCCCCTGATGGTTGCCCTGTCGCTTCTCTGAATGGTTGATGCCTTGTTCCTGCTATTCGCTCCTACTCGCCCTTTTGGACCCTCACCTCCCCGCCCCGCCTCCCTCACCTCCCCCTCCAACCCGCTCTTCCAACTCTCCCCTTAACCCCTGCAGTTTAGTTCAGCCCACAAACCACAGGGTATCCGGCTCAAGCTTGCAACCGACCAACGAGACCCCTTGTTAACATTGGCAAAATATTATGCTTGCAATTCAATTTGTTTTATTTCGAGTTCGTTGGGTGGTCTCAGCCGGCTCCCCACCCAGCTGCACCCGCCCCTGTTCTGGGGCTCTGTGCCGGAAGATCGCAGATGATTCTGGCAGGGAATATCCACGTACCAGCCTTGCAGGTCTTCGCATGTTAACAGGTATTGATTAAAGGATACACGGAGGAATCGGTGTTGTGATCTTCTGCTGTGGAGAACCCCCCTCTCAGTCTCTCTCAGTTTCTTGTTCTTTTGAGGTGGGCCTTTGATCCTGCATCTTCGGTCCACCCGTGTCCAAGGTGTTGTGGAGCGTCTCAAAGTGGATTCGCTATACGCTGTTCCTGTCCAGGCGTTTTCCTCCTGCAGTGGCTTCATATGGAGTCTGCAGTGTGGGATGCATGATGACATCACTAGGAGGGACTTTAGGGAGCAGACTGATGCGACCAGCAATACTTGGTCAGACATACAAGTTGTACCTTGTGTAGTATTGTCTTCACCCTCTTCTCTAAAAGCGTGAAGACACACGCAAGGGTGTTGAGTCATGAGCCCAAGAATAGAGAGTCTTGAGTAGGATGCAATCAAGTCTTTGTAAAGTTCACTGAGAACCCCAGTGATGTCAGACACTGTATGATTTCCTTGGTCTGAGGCATCTCTAGCGTTAGCAATGGAGCTTGCACCAGCCAGTCGACCAGGTAAGGGTAAACATGGACGCCTGAACAATGGAGGTGGGTTGCCACTGGAGAGAGGAACTTCGTGAAGACTCTTTGGGCGGATTTGTACCGAAAGGAAGGGTTTTGCTCTGGGCTTGAAAGCAGAGGAACCGCCTGTGCCTTCGATGAATGGGGATGTGAAAGTAAGCATCCTCTAGATCTAGAGATGCAAGGAAATCCCCTTTTTCTAGGTGGTCCAAAATGTGTTGTAGGGTCACCATGAGAAACATATGAGACTTGAGTAATTTGTTTCACCTCCATGGACATTTCACCATGAATTCAAGGATATAACCCTGTTAGATGATGGACAGCACTCAATTGTCAGTGGTGATGTCTCTAGAACATGCAGCAAAGTTGACAAGCCGGCCCCCCTACCGGGGTGCTGAAGTGGGGCTTGAGTGTGGTGACCTGGTGAGGCCCGTTTTGGGGTTTAACTCCTGGAGAAGGCCCCACGTCTTTGTTACCAATTCCCTTTGTTGGAACCGTATATACGTTATTTTGGACAGCTACTGAGATGGCGTGGTCTGACATTTCTTCCCCTTTGTGCAGCAGTGCAAGGGCTTCATCCCATTTATCATCTGGTGGGACCTAAAGTCCCATTTTGAACCAGAGTTCACAGTCCGATCGAGCGACGATAGCCAGCGAGTTTGCCGCCTTGATGGCAGTTGCGGCCGTTGTGATGACTCTTTTGCCTAAAGTGTGTTTTCCCTCTTTGTCTGGAGAAATCATACAGGGTGAGGAGGGGTTTGCAGAGCGCTTCCAGGCTGCTACCGAGACACTGACTCTGGAACCTCGTATTTCCTGTCAAAGCGATCCCTTTTAGAGGCACCGAGAATGGGTTGCTCATAACAAGGAAGCCGTCCTCCCAAATACCCTCGAGTACTGGAATGGCTACCATAGATTTCCTGGATGAATCCAGTTGCTGGTAAAGGAAACCCTCCTTTTTCCGCTCTTCTGGTAGGAGATCAAAGAGCTTTGTTGCCCTTGACATGAGGGAGCCAATCTCGCCAGGGGTGAATCTCTTGGCAGCAGGTCTGCTGGCCCCACCGTCACCTAGTACCAGGTCATCAAACTTATCTGTGGAGTGGGTGCCTGGGGATCCATCGGATGGATAATCGTCAACGTCGGTGTCAGTATCTGTGAGGGTAACTAATGGCAGAGGTGGATCTCCTGGAATGGGTCCAGAGGGTGGGGCGGGGCGAGGCCCTCCCTTGTAGGAAACACACTGGTCTGCACTGGATCAGGTAATGGTGCAGGTGGGAGCCGTGGCTGGAGCGCCAAATCCAGTGTTGGAAACGTAGACAGTAGATCCATGGATACATTTCTAGGGCTAGAGGTATGTCCTTTGGGACAGCAGGTATTGGAGAGGGTTGAGGGGCCATAAGAAGTGCTGGAGTGGGCCATTCAGGCAGTGGAATGCCTTGTTGGAGAAATATCACCCATGTCCTCTTCTTTTTTGTTGCCCGAAGAAACCATCTCTGAAACCTCGGTCTGAATTAACCCCCTGCTTTAGTTGCAGGGCAGGCCATGGATGGACAGGGAACTGCAGGCGGTGCATAAGGAGGCAGTGAAAATAGTTGCTGAGCACGAGTCGGCCTGAGGAGGAATGATAATGCAGACGGTACATCTCTGTCAACAGAAATCCCTCTAGGAAACATGGAGACCGAAGGCGTCTGTACGGGGTCGTTGGCTTACTTGGTGATGACGTAGGCCCGACGGCAAAGATGTTATAAACTTGATAATCGATGAAGTGGTTGACGGGACCAACCCGATGGTCTTACTGGTGGGCTTAGTTGTTTTAGTCATCAATGATGATTTGGGCTGACTCTGTGCAGTCAACAATGATGCTGTTGATGGCACCGTAGTCGTGAACGAGCGTTGTTTTTCTAATGACTGGTTCAAGAGATGCAGCACCAAACCAAAAGATCTTGATGGGAAAACTATGAAACATTGGCCAAAAAAAAAGGAATTAGAAGGGAGAATTCTTGATAACTCCGAACACTTAACGTGTATTAAAATATCTGAAGATGTTCACCAGGGGTGGAGCTAAGGGGACCTGTCAGATTGGCTTGGGCAGTATGGCCCAAAGTGACTGTGATGGAGCACTAAAGGGATGAGCAGTTTAAAGGTTTTAAAGGTAAACTGCTTTAATATTACCTAGGATTCCGAGCATGACGATGGGGAATATTCATTAGCATGTGAATCCATGAAAGATCCAATGCTGGGGAATAACGTTTCTCTTTCCAAGACGAGAGGTGGCTCTTCATTACATATAATTTTGTTCTTCATAAATACCAATTACACTCAGTATCGTTTGCTAGATACACATGGCATATAAACTGAAATTGTGATATATATCTGCTATATTATCTTCAATACACAACAACTAATTGGTTCATTTAATCTATCAGGTTTCCACTCCACCAATAAGAACCCCCTGCTCCTGTATTCGGTGAGAAGTGTAAACAGGACACCATTTTTGAGGGGCACAGTCGCTCCTTATAGATATATCTGCACCCTAAAGAAAATAATAAATTAAGGGCAACCAATACAAGAACTGCCTCCAATTTATCAAATAAAGGATGTGCACACACGTCTTCAAAATCAGTAACAAACACAAAACTAATGTTCTCCAATTCCATTCAAAACATTAGAGTTTGCATTAGACTTTCACACCAAAAATCTGCAAAGGAAACACCCAACCACATCTAAAGTAAAGAATGTCAACATCCTTCTGGACTTTATGGACAATGAGGTAACAGTCAGGATACAAATCTGCTTTACCAGCCATCTCACACACTCAAAAGGAATGGAAACAAAGATATTGGCCGGAAGGGGAAGATGTCCTAAAGAGGATGAAGTGAAGCTTGTCAAGAAGGTTTACAGAGCACGCTCTTATTCATTTGCAATTGGCCATCCTGATGATTTAGTTTATGCTGAAAAGATGGGAGAAACAAACTTAAAGGCCTGGTGTTTAGCAGCCAGATCGATTCAGAGTGACAGATGAATACCATGAATATTTCAAAAGGCAACACAAAAAGGTTAAACTTATAAACCTGTATTCTCATTGTTTACAAACCTTGCTCCGAGCAATGCAGCCAAGTGTAGTAAAGCATCTCTCTCTGCACCAGTGAACTGGCTCACAGACAGCACACAATTTTCAAGCGGAGTGCGGCCTTCCAGCATGGTTATAGGGGTGAAAAGAGGATTTGATTGTGGACTTAAAAGAGTTTCAAGTTCATCACACATACCCTGGAAAAAAGTGAATGCACAGGTTATCAAACCTCAAAGGAAAAAACCCTGAAGAGAACAATAGAACAGGTTACTTACCCATGGTAACGTTCTTTCGACTGGATGTTCCTCCCACAAATTCCTTATCTTTGATATTTCCGAATATCCAGCTTGCTGCCTCAAAAAAGAATTCCCAGTAGAGGGCGTTGTGCGTCAATGCCTGTCGATGTCGCTCGGAGGCCTCTGTCCCGATGTCGACATCATCACAGGTATAAGTAGCACGCGCAGCGTCTATTGCTCAGTTCCGTTTTGAAGAGCGAAGCATTGTCCTGAGTCTGACGGTTACTACCCCTGAGGAAGCGCAGACTGTAACCACAAGGGAGGTTTTACTGCAGGGAAGGATGGGAGGGCTGATAAGGAATACGTGGGAGGAACATCAAGTCGAAAGAACGTTACCATGGGTAAGTAACTTGTTCTTCGACTGGATTGTGTCCTCCCACGTATTCCTTATCTTTGATACCCTCCCAAAGCATAATATAATCAGGAGGAGGGAGTAAAATGTTAAGTCATTAAGTATGCACAGAGTGCAGTACTGCCGTTCCAAATTTAGCTTCTTGGCTGGTGGAGGAATCCAGACTATAGTATCTTGTAAAGATATGTGCAGACAACCATGTGGCAGCTGCACAAATATCCTTTATTGGAACTCCTCTTTGAAGAGCTGAGGAAGCTGTGACACCCATGGCCAAATGAGCCCTTATATCTTCTGGAGCGGTTTTACCGGCCATTTTGTAACATTCTGCAATTGTTAAAATAATCCACCTAGAGAAGGTTTGTTTGGCGATGGCTAGGCCCACCTTATGATCTGTGAAACCCACAAACAATTGTTCAGTTTGCCTCAATTTAGCAAGACTACTAATGTAAAAACTCAAAGGACGCTTTGGATCGAGTATGTGCAGCCTTTTTTCCTCTTTCAACCGAATGTAGAGGAGGGTAAAAACATGGCAAGGTTATTTTCTAAGTGATGTGAAATTCAGAAACCACTTTGGGGAGGAAGTTGGGCTTCACCTTTAATGCCACTCCTTGTGAAAGACAATGGGAGGAGGCTTTCAAGATAAAGCCTGTAGCTCACTCAACCTTCAGGCAGATGGTATTGCCACTAAAAAGACTATTTTGAGGGTAAGACGTCTTAGTGGGCACGAATGAAGAGGCTCAAAGGGAGTACCCATCAAAAAGTTTAAGACTAAATTAAGATTCCACAGGAGGACTTGAAAAGGAGTTGGCGGATAAACATTAGTTAACCCCTTCAAGAATTGTATTACCAGAGGTCTCTTAAAGTAGGAAATTTCCTCGCCAGTGCGCTTGAAGATGGTAATCTAGGTAATCTTTGATCGTACCAATCTGGAGTCCCAGATTTGCTACATGTAACAGAAAAGATAACACCATTGGTGTATTGCATGAAAAAGGGTCAACATTCTTATCTCTACACCAGCTGCAGAACTTATTCCAATGGCAGCAGTAAAAAGATTTGGTTGCTGGCCTTCTGGCCGAAAGCGAAACCTCCATTGCATCGTCTGGGAGGTCCCAATCTTTGTACCTCATGTCTCTCAGAAACCATGCGTAAAGGCTGAGAGTCCTGATATTCGGACGGAGAACCGACCTTCATATCGCGAGAGAAGATACTCTTTGTAGAAGACGAATAGGAGGACAGATGGACATGTCCAGAAGGTCCGGGTACCACGTTCTCCTGGCCCAATCCAGGGCAATTAGGATCATGGTTTTCCTGAACCGCCTTATTACGTGAGGAATGACGGGTACTGAAGGAAAGCGGTAGAGGAGTGGGAACTTCCAGTCCACCATGAATGTGTCTCCTAGAGCTCCTCTCTGAGGAAATTCCCTTGAGCAGTATATATCGCACTTCCGGTTGGCATTGGTCACCAACAGATCCACTTGAGGGGTTCCCCAAAAGGTGAAGATCCGTTGAAGGACTTCCTGAGCTAGTTTCCACTCGTGTGAGACTGTGCTCTGCCTGCTGAGAGCATCCGCCGCCATGTTCTGCTCTCCGGCTAGGTGAACCGCTGACAGAGAGATTCCTTCTTGTATTGCCCAGAACCAGAGCTACATTGCCTCTGTGCACAGTGGTAGTGACCCTACACCACCTCTCTTGTTGAGGTAGTACATGGCCACTGTTAGGGAGAATTCTCTGTTTAGGCTGAATTTCCTAACCTAGTGAGTCCCCCAGCAGCTTTGCTGGATTTTTGGGGTTTATTTTTTTCTCCTGCCAAGAGTGAGACTCTTTTTACCCTCACTCTTGGACATGATTTGAGTGTGTTTCTTTGAATCTAGAAGTGTTTAATGGGCTATGGGGTCTTTTACTCCATAGGGCTTCATGAGTTTTTGTGATATGTGTTACACAGCACCCTCAGTGAAGTGACACAGGGGTGTCAGTGACCCCCCCAGTATAGACTCCATACCTTGGGACTGACTGCTGTCTCCCAGGACATGTAAAGTCACCATTGACTTTACTAGTCTTAAATTCTGAACAGAACCAGTACAAACCATCATATTGTGGACGTACTGGCTGGGGCAATTCGATTGCCCCAGGGTCTGTTAGTCGAGGGGGCACCTCTCCGTCCCCCCTGATCGAGTTTTGGCTGGTGGCAGTGGATACTACTTTTTATATTCAGCCGCAAATATTTTCCTATGGGATTTCCCATTGTTTTAGGCTACTATCTTTATTTAATTATTTACGGTAGCCTCGAACATACCACCGGTTTATTTAATTAATATTAATTCTCCGGTTGGTATTTTTTGCCAAAACTTGATTCTAAAATGGCGTTTGTGTTCTCTTCTGTGACTCCAACCCAAGTCGAGCCCTTTGTTCCACTTTTTGGCGGGCTTCTCCACAGAAGCCCTCCAAAGTGGTGCCACTCTGTCTGGGATACTTAGATGGGGTGGAGGGGATTTAGGCACCCTGGACTGAGTTGCCTAGGCAACTCAAGTTGCACTCCGTCCTGATTGGCCCAAGTGGTGAGCCGGCCGGATCACCACTTAGCATGTTTGAGTGACAGCTAGGCTGAGTGAATGGGGGTTTTCTGCATAAAAGCAGGGCTTTGGGGACTGGAACTTCAGAAGTCGCCACAGGACCTAAGAATCCGACGAGGGAGAAGCTGAGCCGACCTGCCACGACACCACTACTGGTGGAGCCCTGCTGGACCGTCTCACCACTTTTTCCCCAACGACGGAGGAGATCTCCCGCCGGAGAGTCTTCTTCCTTTGACTGGTGGGGATAACCAGTTTCACCGTCTTTTCGCCTTCCGACGTACCTCGTGGCCGCCTTGCCTGTGCCAAGCACCCTGGCAACCGGGATACCACGTTTTACCACGACCGCGAAACAAAGTTACCACCTTTAACCGGAAAACTCCACGGCTGGTTTCTGCCCTGGTAGTGCAACGACCTTCATCTATCCTCCAAGTCGAGATCTTCTCTTCCCCTGGACGACGACGCAACTTGCACCCACTACCAGGAACAACTGCCACCGCTGGAGGATCCTTCCCACTTAAGGTACCGTGTCCCGCCTGGCTTCCCTTGCTACCGACTGTACGGGGTAGATTTAGTCCCCGGCTTTCGAACCTGGGTTAGCCTGGGACACCCTGCCTAAACTTTCCTAAGCCTCTCTAAACCCTTTTTGACCCCTCTGCAAGACTTTCTAAGCCTAGTTTAACTGTGATCTTGGGCGCATTTGTGCTCTGCTCTCTCCAAGAGTGGGCCCAGCCTTTGGACTTTGGCTCACCAGTGACTTTTCCTCTTCTGCCTTGCTAACAGTGTTCCTGAATCTTAGAGTGGTGTACCTTTCCATATTCTGTCTTTTTCCCTCCCTTTCTCACAAACTTATTGGAGCGCCATCTAGTTAAGCGCTCACCTCTGTATGAAAATAAGTGGCGTTTTACAGTGACTTATCTGATAAGGAAAAAGGGGTGTATATATTATAATAGTAACTGTGTTTAGAATATTTTACAATAAGAGTGCTGGGGTGTTTTCAACTGTGTTTTTAAATAAATAATTATATACTTTGATACCAAAGCTCTGGTCAGTGTTTGCTTGTATTTTTGTATCTGAGTGCCTATTGTGTATACTTTGCATGCTGCCTAACTCTTCTTGAGGGAAGTCTGACGGCTCAGCCACAGCTACCAGGTAAATCTGGGTGGTACAGACTGCCAACGCTTGTAGTCTTAAATCTTTTGCAATGGTCCCTAAGGGAACTGCACAGGTTTCTGCCTAACATCCACTGTGTTATCCGTCATTATAAGGACATTCTTTTCCCGTACAGATGGCAGTAAGGCCTTCAGCGCTAGTCTGATTGCCCTCAGCTCTGAAAGGTTGATATGTAGTTTGGAGTCCGATGGAGACCAACGATGCTGAGGGTCAAATCATTGGTATGGGCTCCCTACCCAGTGAGTGAGGTGTCTATCACTACTGTTATCTCCGGCCATGGTTGACAAAAAGGTTCTCCTTTCAAGATGTTCTCCCGACAGGCCCACCAGTGAAGGTCCAGTGAGACTCGGATTAGTATTTGTGGGAGATCTGACATCCTTCCTGAGAACTGTGACCACTGGGTCCTGAGAGCCCACTGGCGAGATCACATGCTTAGGCCAGCCTCCGGCACCAGAAAAATGCAGGATGCCATGAAGCCGATAAACCTCAGAAAATCGTAGGCCGGAAGATGTTGGGCATTTTGGAATTTTGTCACCATCTGCAGAATGTCTTGGGCCCTCACGTCTGGTGAGGAGGCGTTTCCCAGGGATGCATCTTGTGATGGCATCATGTGGGACTTCTTGAAGTTAAGGAAGAAGCCCAGTCTGTGGAAGGAGTTGCAAGCGTAACTTAGATCTAGGGCTTGTTCCGCAGATTTGGCCCTGATCAACCAATCATCTAGGTAGGGGTAGACCTTAGTCCCCCCTCTTCTGAGACTCGCTGCCATAACCGCCATCAACCTGGTGAAAACCCTCATGGCAAAGGTTAGCCCAAATGGCAGAACACAAAACAGATAGTGAGAGTTGCCAATGGCGAACCTCAGGTACTTTCTGTGCTTGTGATGGATTGGCACATGAAAATAAGCATCCTGAAGCTCCAATGATACCAGCCAATTCTGAAGCTGGAGGGCCTGAAGGATCTGAGAAAGGGTTACCATCTTGAACGTGTCCTTCCTGAGGAACTTGTTCAAGTCTCTTAAGTCCAAGATGGGTCTCAATCCTCCATCCTTTTTTGGAATTAGAAAATACAGGGAGTACCAACCCTTGCTCCTTTACGCTACAGGTACTAGTTCTATAGCACCTTTCTCTAGCAGGGTTAAAATCTCCTTCATAAGGAGCGGATCCAGAACATTCAAAGAGTTGTCCCCCTGTGGATGACTGAGGTGTTTGTAGGGAAGGCAGGCAGTAACCTTGGGCGATTGTCTCCAATGCCCAAGCATCTGGAGTAATAGCCTGTCATTCTGTCAGATGTTACGTTAATCTGCCTCCTATTGCTGTCTTGTGATGTAATACCTCAGACAGCTTTTGGGGTGGCTGACGCAGAGGCTGAGGGTAAAGCAGCACCTGCTGTTGATGTCTTAGTACCTCGACCCTGTCCACCACAGGGGAATCGTCTTTGACCTATTTGAGCTGGCTATCCTCTGACTCCTCTGATTGCGAAATAGCCAAAGGACCTAACCCCTCCAGGGCGCACCTTTGGAGCGGTTTGGAGTTTGCCTTATTGCATTTCCAAGGGATTTGGCTGTCGCCTTGGAAGTTTGCAGCTTCTCCAAACTTTCATCAGCTTTACTCCCAAATAGATGTATGCCATCAAAGGGCATGTTGAGATGTCTGGACTGTACGTCTTGAGCAAATCCTGACTTCCACAACCACACAAACCTGCGGATCACTGTACTAGCCATCATTGCTCTGCTGATGCTGTCAACTGTGTCGAGTTCAGTCTGAAGGTGTTCGCACATAGTGTCCTTTCCATCCTTGATAAGGTTCAAGAAACCGTCCCGTTACTCACCTTCAGGGACATGGTCAGCCGCCATCTAAATAGTGTCCCAAAGAGTGTGAGTAAGCCTTGCCAGCTTACATGTGACTTAAAGCCATACTACCGGCCGAGTAAACCTTCTTGGCCATGGCATCATATTGTTTGTCATCCCTATCTTGCGGGATTGTGGGATAGGCATTTTGTTTGCCAGAAGAGGTTGCAGCCTGTACTACCAGGCTGTCTGGTGTTGGATGCTTCGAAAGCTCTAGAGGGTCCGAAGCTGATGCTCTATATTTAGCTGTTAATCTTTTGTTAACTGCTGAGACAACCTCAAGGTGTTTCCCAGTTCCCTCTTGTGTAGAGATTTGTGAAATGGGACAGTAGGGTCTTCCTGTGGTCCTTTGTCGAGTACATCAGTTAAGTCATCCTGCTCAAAAACAGGTGTGGGTCTAGACCATCCCATGTACTCCATCACTCTAGTCATAAGCTGTCTTTAATTGCCTTCAGCATGATCTCCTGGATCAGCTCTACCGGATTCAACTTCAGGGGAAGTGGCAATGCCACTTGCCTCATGCAGAGAACCCTGCAGACATTTCATTCGGGATTCTTCTGACACAAGTTCTTCTGGTACAGAAGGTGTCCCATATTCAAGTCGAAAAGGTCTTTCCTCATCAGATTATTCTGCATCCTCATAGATTGAGGAGAGGGTTTTGAAATATTTTGAACAAGGTTGAAGTGTGTAATTCTTCTCAAAGGTAGAAGAAGGCGCTATGGATGTCATAATTGGAGCCGAAATTGTCGAAATCGTTAACGGCTTCGACTTCTCCAAAGTCATCAATGGCGTCGTGGAGGTCGACACGTGAGGAGTTGATGGCTTCTCCTTCGAAGAGGGCGCTGAGTGCGTAGACGACAGTCTTCGGCTTTGCCGTATGGGTCGATAGTGATGACTTCTTGTGCGTTCGGAGGCTTTCTCTCGACTCAAGGGTTTATCACACTCTCGAGGAGTTTCCACAGCTGAGGTCGAGGACTCACGGCTCCTGTGCTTCCCATATGTTTCACCTGGGGTATCGCCTCTAGGTGTCTTCGAGGGGGCAAGGCAGCTTTCTCGAACACCGTTAAACATACTCTTTCTGAATTCCTCCCACACTGTGCCGGGGTACAATGTTTTGAGGGGCCAACAACCCTCTCGCATGAATTAGAGGAAGAAGTGGACGGCGGCCTATTGCACCTTTTCTTGCCATGCCTCGAAGACGAGAAATGATGCGATCCACTTCGAGAACGTGATCAGGAGTGTTTTTTATGACGAGGAGACGAAGGCCTCGACACGTCAGATGATTTGCGTTTGGACGGGGAAATGGATTTCTGAGGCTTACCTCTCTCCAACTTCCCTCTGCGCTCCCTCAAGGCCTTGGCCATCATCGATATGCATTTGTTGCATTCGGAACACGGATCTCTGCCCCTGGGCACCACAGACAGACTGTATGGTTCCGTCATGGACATCTTAGCCCCACAGTCGCAGCATTTTTTTAAACCGGCCCGGGGAGTAGATGGAGCTGATGAGGAGGCCATCTCGTCAAGACAAGAATAAATTTCACAGGAAATTCAAAGAAATTCGATGAATACACGGAACTGAGCGTTACGTTACCGAAGCTGTGAAGCGTAGAAAAACGGAACAGTACAACGGACGCTGCGTGTGCTACTTATACCGGGGATGATGTCGACATCGGGACAGATGCCTCTGAGGGACATCGACGCACAGCGCCCTCTACTGGGAAAACATTTTCTTGAGGCTGCAAGCTGGATATTAGGAAACATCAAAGATAAGGAATACGTGGGAGGACACAATCCATTCAAAGTACAACATTTACAAAATGACCCCAGCTACGGCTACAGCTACCTTACATCTTATGAGGATTTAAACACAAGGCATGGCAAACAGTCTATGTAAATCACACAGGTAGTTTAAATGAAATTTTAATTCATGAAAATGTTTAAATGCCCTCATCAAGGGAGTTTAAAGTAAGTGGGTGAGTTTCTGTGGTATCTGGCAGGGGTTATAGTTTTGCTCACCCAACTTTTTTCAGTACCAAAATAAAAATGATTCTTGCACTAAATTAGGCATTCATAAACAAATAAAAGATGACTGTCTCTGTAATAAATTCAACACTAATGCTATGTATAGTTAATGATAATGTAACCTGTGCCTCAGCTACACCCCATTAACTTGTTATCCCAGGCATTGTTTCAAATCTATTGCCACTGCATACTTGACCATTACAGTCCCTTCAGCATTAAATGTTATGTATTGCACATTTTCATATAGCATAGATACTTAAAACAAAATACATTGCAGGCATAATATCCATGGGGTTGATAAGCAGAAGTGCATGAACTAAAGTCAACATTACATAGCATGTTCTATGATATCCTACACATAAAACGTTAGTGTTGCGTTCTGTATAATATATACTGCATATTTAATGGATTCCACTTTGGCTTGCTATAGATGATATCAAGGGCTATGCCATAGATAGATACTGAACTCCAACATGGTTACTACTGGGTAGTACATAAACAGAGCTACCGTTAGCATTAATGTGCATAGACAAACAAAACACTGTCATGATGGTGAAGTGTTTCCAGGCTAGGGTGTTATTGCGTGTTACTCTCTCCAGAATTTCAGTCCATTCACATTAGAGGTTACCTTAATCCCTTACTACTGGCTCTATCTGCAAGGATATTTCCACTATGGTCCATTTTATCAATTCACTATTTCATCTCGATATACTAGAGTCAAATGTGTCCAGCATTAAGTGATCATTTTATAGATTATAAAGCCCAAAGAGGTAACGTTTCTAACTAGTACTCGTTTGCGTTTCTTGCCTATAGGTAGAAGGCCAAGCAAGCCGATCAGGGGTGCACACATTTTTCTGAGGCCCATATATTCAGAAAGCAGATACGTTACTCTGGCTCATCCATGTTGTAGACCATCACAAGCCTATACCATGTGAAAGAAGTTTGCCCTTTCAAACATACATCTGCTAAATTAAGAGGAAGGCTAAGATGTTTAGTGGGGTACAATATGACCTATGTAGGCTTTTGAATTGAATGATTTTAAAATGTGCCTTTGGGGATGCTTGGCATACATATATACAAATCCTTTGCCACCCATTTCATATATATATAGTGCCCGATGTCCCGATACCATTTCTGTCACAATTCTATATAATCATGAGAGATTAACGAGAAAAATATCCCATATAAGGATGTGACTTTCTTGCATTCACCCAGTGAAATGAGCCTTCAATAAGACCAAGCTATGAGGTTCAGCAGGAAAATCAGGCCAACACATTGCAATCGAATGTATCCTACCATACATTATGAATGGCTCTCCTTCAAATCCCTTACAATCCCTCAGTATCCCATATTCCTTCTAGAAGTCTCTGAATGTCTTGAATGCACCCTCTGAAAATAGGTTGTGCCATCTATCAACGACTGCCTTCCCACCATCTGATTTCCTGACTTCATAAATTGTCAAATAATTGTAATGTGAGCGACCACATTTGAAATGGGTCGTACGTGTACCTAGATGCATCTGTCTATGTATCCTATTCCAGACGTGTACGATTTTTAATAAATGCCAGGATTCCTTTTTTGCAGGCCTTCCAGCGGTAAGTCTTCGCTAGCTGAGCAAGTTCAGAACTAGTGTCACAGTGAGCCCATTCGGGAGCAAATTGTCACTGCGCTATAACCCAGGCCTCCTCACTCAAGTGGCCATTTTTAAAGTTGCCATGCATACTCTGGGAGTTTTACCTCCCCCCCAATCAATTGTGACAGTATTCGGACCCGTAGCAAAGTGGTTAAGTGGCATCAGAAATGAGAGTGCCTGAGAAACATACAACAAACGAAGAATGGTCATTTGGATAAGGGACACCTTCCCCCCTCACGACCCCCCCCCGCCCATCAGTGAGATAGGGAGTGTATTCCTGAGCTTCACTTGATCATTCAGTTTGTCGATATTATTGTATATATCATATTGTATGACTTCCACACCGGAATGGTATATGTCGATACGAAGATATTCGAATGAACAGGGTAACCATACGATGGGAGACGATAATCTCGGTTTGACTTGCCTCCTCCGAACCAGTAACAAAGGATTTGGCAAAATTAATACAAATCCCACATATACCTCCAAAGTCAGTTGCTTTAACATTTGCTGGAAAATATGTTTGTCAGATTCTAAAGAGTAGAATAACATCTGTGCATAAAGCCATATGACCTGTGGAGCACCAGCAAGCAGATTCCCATCATGTCTGAATGTGTTCCTTATACTAGATGCTAGGGGTTCCATTGCAAATGCAAAAAGAAGCTGTGAAATAGTGCATCCTTGTTGGTGCCACTTAGGAGCTCCCATTAGAGCGAGTAGGTCTTCCCAGCATTAACTTTCACCAATTGCTTAATATATAGTACTTGAATCCACTTAATCAAACTCAGACCAACATCTTCATTGTTATAAACAAGAATTCCCAGCTCAGGGAGTCAAAAGCCTTCTCTGCATCCAAAGTTGCAAATGACTGGAATCCCGGCTCATCAGAGTTATATTCTAATACAGCAAGCAGCCTATGTAAATTAAACATTGTGTTCCTGGCTGGTGTGAACTAGCCTAGTTACAAACCCCAGTATCCGTTATGCTGCCGCAGCGCAGGCTGTTCATCCTGTTTTGGCGGCTCTGTGGTAAGGAGTCAGACTCTGCACACGCTCTACGCTGGCTCTGATGTTGTTAAACGCTTATTAGCTGAGAGGAGACAGAGCAGGAAGCATCACAGGCTGTTCCAGGTGTTTTGTAGGTTCTGTGGTGAGGAGGCAGACCCTGCACATGCTCTACGCTGGATCTGGTGTTGAAATCCCCTTGTTAGTGGAGTGGGCAGCGATGCAGGCTGGTCCCGCAGGTCCTTTGCGGCCTTCATAGGGGTTTCACTGTTTGAGGAAGTCCTACGGAAGTCGTAGGCTGCGACCGTGTCAGAGCACCCTGGCTGCTGGTGCGGTTAATGTGGATGGCATCGTAAGAGGCTCTAAGAAGCCTCAAAAAGCTGGAGAAACTGGATAGAAAATTAGAGGAAGGTTGGTGGCTGGTGAAAAGGCCAGACTGGTGACTCAGGCTATTAACCTCGATTTATACTGTGGCAGAAGCGGATGATTGTGGATACCCTTGGATACCTGTGGACAAGGAGGACCACGTGGACCAGGCTGGATTTTGCATCTGATTGGCAGCATAGGGACCTTTTGAGGAGTCAATCAGTGCTTATGTCTGGGTTAGTAGCGGTAGTTTATTGCTTGAGCCAGATTTTATTATTTTTGTTAATGTAACTGTTTTTAGGCATCTGTGGTCCGAATGTAATCCAGCTCAGTTCATCCTTCTTGTTTTCTTTATTTGTGCTTTGGAGTGCAGCCAAACATGCTGCATACAACTATCTTTGTAGTGCTAGCAATAGAGTTATCTTGTGCCCTAAAAATAGCTACTTCAAGTATCACAGAAGTGGATGGAGGTGTGGGGGTGGGGTGGCGTGTCCAACCCTTGTATTGTAGACTCTCTCAGACTGGTTACATATTATAGAGTTCTTCACGTGTTTTAACTGCTTACACCTCGGTCTGGGGCCATTATTACATCGACTAGGCCAACTTGCACAATTGGAAGCCCCTCAAGCCATCCAAGCCACTTAAGCCTTATTGTTCTGATCTGCTAGCCCAAGGACCAAACACTGGAAGACGGAAATATCTAAATGGGGAAACGGAAAGCAAATATGAAACTAGAGGAAGCCAGAGATATAATATAAAGAAAAGCAGAGCACCTACGCAAAACAAGTACATCCAGGCTATTCTATATGAATATTTACAAGAGATCTTGGGGAAACTAGGAGTTGATTCTGGAAGTGGAGAAAGAACTGAGCACTACTAGTCAGTCTTTGCCTTATTCTCTTTCTGTAATGATGGCATCCTCTAACAGGCAAGCAGGCCCAGCCTATGTGGAATGCTCTGTATCCACCTGTAGGGAGAATTCTCATTCAATGGCTAATTTCCCTTACCTAGTGAGTCCTCCAGCAGCTTTGCTGGATCTCTGGAGTTTATTTTTCCACTTGGTAAGAGTGTATCCCTTTCTTTCCATTCTTACCTGTGTTTTGCCATGTGTATTTTATCTGTTTTTGTGATTGTGGGCTTGGAGTACACCACTTCAGAAGCCCCGTTCTTTTGTGTATTACACAGCACCTTCAGTGCAGTGGCACAAGGTTGTCTTTTAGACTTTCCACCGACTCCATTTCTGAGGCTGACTACTGTCCCCCAGAAAAGGGTAAAGTTGCCATTAACTTTAGTCATTTAACCACAGATCCAGTACAGCCCATTTTACATGGAGTACTGGAAAGGGTTAATGGTTAGCCCTTGTTATCTGTATCTCCTAGAGCATTGTTTCGCCGTTTTAATATTTAGACTTGGCTGGTGGCAGTGGTATCTACCCTAACTTTTCTACCGCGATTATACTATATAAACATGGTATTGTTTTAGGCTATTATATTAGACTCGAACTGAAAACCCGCTTGACCAAATGCTTTTTCTTTTGGCTCCGGTTGGGTTTATTCGCCATTTTTTTTTGTTAAAGTCCTTCTTGTGTTTTACTTTGCGCGGCAAACCAGGTTTGCCTCCTTTGTTCACTGTCTTTTGGCGGGCTTCTGCCCAGAAGCACTCCTCTAGGCACCTGGGTGTCTAGGTGGGCTGAATGTGAGGGAAGGGTGTAGTCACCCCCTGCACAGGGTATCCTAGGAAACCCAAGTCGCACTTGCATAAAAGGCAGGACTCTTGGTCTGGAAGTCAGAGTTGCCACTGGAACTACAAGGAAGGGAAGAGAAGCGGAGAAGAAGTCGACTGCTGCAACTATCCCGTACCAGTGAAGCCCTGCTGCAGTACTGAGCTATCTACCCTTCGACGACCAGAGAAGATCCAGTCCGGAGTCTTCTTCCCTTGAGCTTGGTGGGGATAACCAGCTCATCTTCTACATCCAGAGGATCCTCTTCGTGGTCGAAATCGCTGCACACCGCTGTAGTGGTCCGGATAGCCATCTGAAGAGCCTCTCCTGTTTTTAAGGAGCGCACCTTTTATTCACCGTCACTGCTGCCGGCTTCAGCCCTGTGTGGTGCAGACCCCTCCATGCGACCTCCTTCGGATCGAAGCTCCAGGAACCGAGGGTCTGCAGGAAACTACCAGGAACAACTGCCGTGGCACCAGCTTCTTCCATGAATAAGGTACTGTGTTCTGCTCGAGGAATTTGGGTGAATCCCTTTTTCTTCGTCTCCAAGGCTTGCCCTTGTCTTCCCTCCTTCTTATAACTTTTGCTTCTGAACATTGACAATATCTAAGTACTCCTGGATCCACCGAATCGTGAACTATCTGACTATGGGATCCTCGACAACAGGAACCCGGTTCCACTTGACACTGGCTCCGGCCTATTGACTTTTGAATTTCTGAGTGTTCTCTGATTCTGTCTGCCTTGACAAAAGTATTGCCTATGATTTTTGCCCCCAACTCTCTCTGGGTATCTCAGGTGCTAAGTGTGTTTTTGCCCCGGTAACATTTCTTGCCGCGGGACGCATTTCTTTAGTAAGACCGAACTGTCATTACTGTCAAAAAGTGTTCGCAAGTGTATTCCCGGTAAGGTCTCTTGTTTCAGAACACCGGTCCGCTAAAACACAGAGTACTTACCTTGATGCATACCGTACAAAGTGAATTGGTTAGTTGTAGTATATTTTACGTGTGGTTTTCGAATTAATAGAAGTGTCGTGTTAATAACAATTGGTTTAAAAATAAATGTTCTTCTATTTTTTTTACCTGAAACCTTGAGTCGATGTTTGCTTGAATCACAGTAATTGGGGTCCCTTTGTGTAATCTCTGCTAATGCTCATACTCTTGAGATAAGCCTGGCTGCTCCGCTACTGCTACCACTTTAATATAGTAGTACAGGCTTGTACCAAAGGTAAAACTTGTATTGCCACCTGTAGTCTTAATTGTGTGTAGTGGGCCCTAAGGGCACTGCACAGGATTCTGCCGAACACCTCCTTGCAGGGGAGTCTCTGCTTTCTGAAAAAGGTGAATTGCCAGGATAACGATTCACCCAATGAAGTGTAAATGAAGAAACATCTCCGGGCCGGGTGTGAAAAGTCCCAGGCGAAAATCAAATGGCAAGGAATCAATCTATCATGGACAGCATTGTGGATAGGGAACAAGTTACATACCTGTAACTGTTGTTCTCCAGCATGAGTCGGGCATGGATTAACATGCTCATGAATATTCCCCGTAGTCAGGCTGGGAATCCTCGGTAATAGAAAAAACAGTTTCAGTTTCGTTTCCAAACTGTCTTTCTCAAATAAACCAATTAATGAGCTCTGGGTCATACTACCCCCAGCCAATGACTGCCCTCTACCTAAGCCCCTCCCCTGGCAGCCATCTTCTGATTTGGTAGCACGTAAAGTGGCAGTAGGACCAGAAGAGCCGCATAGCGGCAGGCGGGAGGGTTCGCATGTGAATCCATGCGAGACTCATGCTGGAGAACAACAGTTACAGGTAAGGAATCACATGCTCACAAATAAAGAATACATAGCAGTACACACATGCACAACCACGGGAGGTGGCAAGGCACAACAGAAGCAATCTCTTACCTCCTCACCAGGCTCACGTACAAGCGGACAGGTTGCGCAGCACTTCTTGACCGACTCTGGGCTCGTCCCTGGAATCCCTGTCGACGCAGTAGAATCTCGTGAAGGTGTGCGTTGACCTCTACTGTTAGGGAGAATTCTCTGTTAAGGCTAATTTCCCAAACCTAGTGAGTCCCCCAGCAGCTTTGCTGGATTTTTGGGGTTTATTTTTTTTCTCCTGCTAAGAATGAGACTCTTTTTCTCCCACTCTTAGGCATGATTTGAGTATGCCCTTTGACTGTGAACGTGTTTTATGGGCTATGGGTTTTTTTACTCCATAGGGCTTCATGTGTTTTTGATATGTGTGCTACACAGCACCCTCGGTGCAGTAACACAGGGGTGTCATAGTGATCCCCAAACAGACTCCATACCCTGGGACTGACTACTGTCCCCCAGGGCATGTAAAGTCACCATTGGCTTTACTAGTCTCAAATTGTGAACAGAACCAGTACAAACCATCATATTGTGGAAGTACTGGTAGGGGTAATTCGATTGCCCTTGGGTCTGTTTTCTAAGGGGGCACTGTCCAGTCCCCCCTTGTCGAGTTTCTGGCTGGTGGCAGTGGATACCACGCAAAATATTCCACCGGAATATTTCCTATGTGATTTTCCCATTGATTTTAAACGCACCACTTTTTGGTGCAATGTTAAACATACCGCTGTGTTATTTTTTCAATATTTTTTCCCCGGTTGGGTCTTTTTGCCAGGACTCTGTTTTACAATGGCTTTTGTGTTCGCCTCTGAAACTCTAACCCAAGTCGAGCCCTTTGTTCCACTTTTAGGCGGTCTTCTTCACAGAAGCCCTCCAAATGGTGCCACTCTGTCTGGGGTCTACAGGATGTGTGGGAGTGGGATTAGGCACCCTGGACTGAGTTGCCTTGGCAGGGCAGGGCAGGGCTTTGGGGACTGGAACTTCAGAAGTCGCCACAGGACCTAAAGAATCCGAGAGGGGAGAAGCTGAGCCATTTACAACGATGACACCACCGGTGGAGCCCTGCTGTACGAACTCACCACTTCCCCGACGACAGAGGAGATCTTCCAGAAGAGTCTTCTTCCCTTTGAGCTGGTGGGACCAACCTGTTCGCCTTTTTCGCCTTCCTAGACGTCTCATGGTCGAATCGCCCATGCCAAGCACCCCGTCGGCCGGATAGCCATGCTTCACCACTACCGCGGGTAAAAAGGGTCGTTCCTTTTAATCGGGAACTCCCCGGCTGGTTTCTTCCCTGGCAGTGCAACGACCTCCAGCTTTCTTCCTCGTCGAGATCATCTATTCCCCTGGTCGAAGCCACGACTTGCACCCTCTGCCAGGAACAACAGCCACTGCTGTAGCTTTCTCACCGTTTCAGGTACTGTGTCCCGCCTGGTCTCCCTTGCAACAGATTGTCCAAGGTGTCCCGTAAATCCTTGACTTTCTAACTGGGTTGAACTCAGACCTGCTAACTCTGCCTTTCTGAACTGATCCAACCTCTTGACTTTTCTACAAAGACTTTGAGTGCATTTCCACTGTGTGATCTTGGGCACATTCCGTCTTGCTCTCTCCATGAGTGGGCCTGGCCTATGAACTTTTTGCTCTACAGTAGACCCTGCCTTTCTTGACCTGCTGTGGTTTCTTAAAAGTGTTGGTACTGTGTTATTTTCCTACTCTGCCTTTTCTCTCCCTTTTCAAACGAATTATTGGAGTGCCATCTACGGTTACGCGTTCACCTCTGTTTTGCTAAATAAGTGGTGTCTTAACCTAGACTTGCCCGAATATAGTGACTCTGTTTGAACTTGCTTGATATATTAGTGCCAGTGTATTTTCATAAGTGTTTTTTAAATAATTATATACTTTTATACCAAAGCTCTGGTCAGTGTTTGCTTGTTCTACGGTATTTTTCGCCCTATTGTGTATATTCTATATACTGCCTAACTCATCTTGAAAGAAGTCCGACTGCTCAGCCACAGCTACCAGGTAAATCTGGGTGGTGCAGACTTCTACCAATTGAGTTTACTGCTTACTCCTGTAGTCTTAAAATTTTTGCAGTGGTCCCTATGGGAACTGCACAGGTTTCTGCCCAACATCCACGTAGCGGCCCTGCAGATGTCCAGCAGGGGCACACCAGACAGGAACGCCGGAGTATCAGCGATCGCTCTGGTAGAATGCGTTATCGGACGGCCAGGCAAAGGTCTGTTTGCCAACCAATTACAGTGGGTGATACAGCCGGAGAGCCACCTTCCCATGGTTCACAAAATGCAGAGAAGTTTTCCCGAAACTCTTCGTGAGGGCCACATAAAACTTCAGTGCTCTAGCCACATTCAGCGAGTGCAAAGTCCTTACAGCCAGCGACAAAGGCGTCGGAAAAAACACAGGTAACACCAATGGCTCGTTTAGATGAAAGTCCGACAGCACATTGGGTATGAAGGAGGGGTGCGTCCGCGGGACCACCCTCGTCTCGTGGAAAGTCAAGTAAGGTGGTTTACAGGATAGGGCCTGGATCTCACCCACCCGTCGTGCAGAGGTGATGGCCACAAGAAAACCTGTCTTCCATGACAAACTTGCGTGGGACAGAATGCATAGGCTCGGACGGGGCTCTCATGAGCCTAGTAAGCGCCACATTGAGCTCCCACGCCGGGGCCGAAGCTTTCACCGGCAGGAATGAGCGGAATAGTCCCTTGACTAACTGGAGCGACCACAAGGAGGGTCGTCCTGGTGATCTGGTGGAGTAGGAGATAGCCGCCAGATGAACCTTGATGGAGGTGTGAGCCAGCAACAGCAAATATGGAAGTACCTGAGGGGCTGTGACCCTCAGAGGGTCGATCTTCTGGAAACGGCACAAAATTGCAAATCTGTACCATTTGAGTCTGTAGTATTTCAGAGTAGATGACGCTGTTGCCTTGGTGAGTACCTCCTTGCAGTATGCTGGAAGATCGTAACCCCTGAATTGTAATGCTGCAGGAGCCAGGCCTTCAGGTTCAGCGATCCTAGGTCATGGTGCAGAATTGCGCCTCCTTTTCTGGCGAAAAGATCCGCGACCACTGGCAGATTGCCTGGAGGGGACGCAGACATGCTGAGAAGGTCCGGGTACCAGATCTGCCTCGGCCACGCTGGTGCGACAAGGATCATCCTGCACCTGTACCGTCTGAGTTGATTGATGACTAAGAAGCAACAGCAACGGAGGGAACGCATAAAGAAACAGGACGTCCCAGGGGAATGAGAATGCGTCCCCCATGCTCCCCGGCTGGGGAAATCTGCTGGCGAACCTCTGGCACTTGGTGTTCGTCGCTGTCGTAAACAGATCGATCTGGGGATTGCCCATTTGTGGAGCAGGTTGTCCACTTATCCTTGCCAAAGTTCCCACTCATGGCAAGAGCATAGCTCCCTGCTGAGAGAGTCAGCGACTGTTTTCTTTACTCCTGCCAGGTGGCATGGAATAAGGAACATCCCCTGGGCGATGGCCCAGTGCTACAAGTCCTGCGCGTCGCTGGAGAGCGCCGAGGGTCTGGTGCCCCTCTGCTCCGAATGTAAAACATTCGGGTGGTATTGTCCGTGAAGACCCTCACCACCTTGCCCTTGAGGGACAGCAGAAACGACTTGAGGTCCCAAAACACTACCCATAGTTCCAGTACGTTTATTTGCAGCATCTTCTCTTCCGGCAGCCACAGGCCTCTGGCATGAAGGTGGCCAGTGTGGGCTCCCCATCCTTTCAGAGTCGCATCCGTTGTGACTGTCTCCTGGTACGGGGGCGCTGGAAATCTGTGCCCCCAGCGATATTGGAGCGTACGCCTCACCATCTGATCGCTCGTCGGAACTCCTCGTTGAGCGCCATCCTGTCCTGGAAGCTTTTGGACACCTGGACCCAATGGGCATCTAGGAACTGCTGTAGAGGCTGCATCCATAACCTGCAGAGCCGAATCAGGTAAATGCACGACATCATGCCGAGCAACGACTTGGTGGTCCTCACCGTGGTGATCTTCAGTGCCAACAGCCGTTGCACCTTGCCCAAGATGGCCGATATCGTGTCCTCCGACGGTGACGACAGGCATGACACTGTTGAGCTTGGATCACAGGAACAGAGCGTTCTGCGATGGAGTTAAGCAGAACTTTGCATAGTTCACTGAGAACCCCAGACTCGTTGGAAGACGGACGGTCCGCCCTGTGGTGTTCCTTGACTTGGCCTGGATGAGCCAGTCGTCCAGGTAGGGGTAAACGTGGATCCCTTGCAGTCGCAGATGGGCCGGCGCCAAGCACTTGGTGAAGACTCTGGGTGCCGACTTCACCCCGAATGAAAGGGCCTTGAACTAATAATGCCTCCTCTGAACGATAAGCGCAGAAACTTGCAGTGTACTTTGTGCATGGGAACATGGAACGACGCGTCCTCCAGATCCAACAACAACAGAAGTCCCCTCCCTCCAGCAGGCAGGGCACGTGCTGCGGCGTGACCATCTGGAACTTCTGGGACTTTATGTATTTGTTGAGCCGTCGCAGGTCGAGAATGGGCCTCCAGCCCCCGGTCATCTTTCTTATGAGGAAGTACCTTGAGTATACTCCGGAGCCCCAGATCCGCCGTGGAACCAGCTCCATCGGCCCCTTCTGTAACATGGCCCGAACCTCCAGCAGCAACTGAAGGATGTGGTTTTCACGCCGGGCCACCGATGGTATTCGCAGACACTTTCGTTGGAATTCTAATGTGTGTCCGTGGGAGGGAGCATCCAGCCCCCATCTGTCAGTGGAGATGGTCTCCCACACACCAACGAAGTTCACCAGCCGGCCTCCCACCGGGGTGCACGGGTGAGGGCCCGACATCCTGGCCGGTTCAATCTTGCTTGGAGGTCGATGGGCCGCCTTGCGCTCAACGACGACATCCGCCTAAAGGCCTTGGAGTGACCCCTGTTGGCTTCCTGGGTTGAAGAACGTGAGGGCTGGAGGTAAGAGAACAAGCCCCCCCCCTCTGAAACCCTTCGAAGAGCCGACAGACTTTCCTCCTGAGGAGCGAAAGGACGGCAGTCATTGCTGTAGGGTGCCCAGGGCACGTGCTGTCTCTGTGTCCATATTGTCTCTGTCAAAGGGCATGTCCAAAACCCTTGTCTGGCCCTCCTGTCTAAAGTTGGTGGCCTTGAGTCAGCCATGACGGTGAAGACAAACTAATTTCTCATCTGGCGGAAACCCGTGTCCGCGATGTATATGGCGACTGTGATGGTGTGGTCCGATGCCATCTCTCCTTCTTGAAGGATCTCCAAAGCCTCCACCCGCTTGTCATCGGGGAGGAAGTCCAGTAGCTGAGCCATCTTAAACCAAAGCTCCCGGTAGTATCTGGCCACGATCGCGAGGGCGTTGGCAGCCTTGACAGTCAATGCCGCAGAGTAGATAACCTTTCTACCCATTGAATACAACTTCTTCCCCTTGTTATCCGGAGGAAGCCGAGCTTGACGATTTATTCCCGGTGGCCACCGAGCCCGGCGACGGTTGAGACTAAGCAATTGGGTGCAGAGTCTGGCACTGTGTACTTCTTCTCCAGCCGGTCTCTCTTCGCTGGTGCTGTAGAGCGGTTCTTCAGCAAAGCCAGCCCTTCGTCCCAAACATCTTCCAGGAGTGAGACCGAAAGTATGGTCTTTCTCTTCGCCTCCCAGCACGGATGTTAGAAGCCTTCCTTCTTTTCCTCTGGCGTTAGCTGGAAAAGCTCTGATACTCGAGCGATCATTGCATGGAAAGGTCCTACCTCGTCCGGCGCAGAGGCTCTGGGTGGAGGCGACGAGAGGTTTTCCATCCCGCCGTCATACGTGCCCGTTGCCGCCGTGTCAGACTGTCTCCCTTGGAGGGTGGAGGGGTGGGGGGGGTGGAGAAGGGGGCGATGGGTGTCATGGAGGTATAGGGTGCCGCCTCCTCTTCTTGGCTGGCGGTTCCCCCGGTGTCAACGGGGTTGCCAGTACTGGCGCGGCGGGAGGAGCGGGCAGTGGGGTCGCCGGCATCCTCCTCTGTAGCTCAGACACCAGTGTGTGGAGGGTCGAGAGGATGTCCATTGAGAGGTCTCAAGGCGGCATCTGGGGTGTAGGGGTGCTAGGTTCCACGCCCTCGTCTTGGGGCCCCTCGTCGTCGCCTTCATAGATGGTAATGCAGTTGTCATCACAGTCGCCCCCGTAGTGGGTTGAGTTCTCAGCATTTCCCTCATCGTCATCGCCCTCCTGGACGGTGTGGATGGAAATGATCTCATCCTCATCAGCCAAGGAAATGCCCGTACCCTGGAGGCCATCAACGCGGCCCACCTCCCCTTTCTTCGGGTCCAGAGGGATCGGTCTCAGGCTGAGGACCGCATCCTGTTCTCTGGGGTCTTCTCAGCTGGTTTGCTCTAAGCCTCCCTCCTGGGAGGAAGAGACACCCTGGCCCTCTTTAGGGCACCCTGCGGGTCTGCCCCTACAGCCTTCGAAAGCGAAGGCCCCACCACCTTGAGGGAGGGCGACGGTTTCACCTGGTGCACCTGGGCCTTCACGGAAAGACTGGATCCCTTGTCCGATTTGGCCTTCTCCTTCCTGGCCATGTTGGACATCTTGCCCTGCTGTAATGGTTACCTGGACTCCTCAGGAGCATAATACTTTCCCAGTCTGTGGACCCAATACATTGGAGCCTTTAGGATTCTTTTCCTGTTTGAGCAAACAAATGACAAAAATAGAAATGCGATAACATCTATTAACTGAGATAATACTACATGAGATGTGTATTCCCTTAAATCACTCCCTTCTAACTCTATGGCTGAATTCCTTTCTGACCTGTGTTTTATTATTGTGGGGCCCTGCATCCTGCTTTTCTACAGGGGCACGTTGAGATGGAGAAACAATGGTAACTTGGGTTGCTGATGAACTCTATAGCTTCTTGCCTTGAAATGTCTATTCTTTGGAGAATTCGTTTTTGGGCAAGTAAACAGATGAATATTCTGTAATCCTTAATGGCTTGAATTGATTCCTACGTTGAAGAGATCGCTCTAATTATTTTTGTCTTTTCTCTTTTTCGCAGGTTCTAGGAATTTGGCAAAGAATTAGGGCTGCAGAGTTACTCAGGATGAGAAACTTTTTAAAAACCGTAAATTCGCCAATACAGATTAACTGCAGCCTTCAAGGTGAAGCGCAGTAACAACATTGAGGTGAACACTTGGAAAACCTTCAGGTATGTAAACGCTTATTAAACCTCTTCTCTGTTACACTGTTAAGTTCGTTTTTTAACTTAAATACCTCTTGTGTTGTCTGCAGGTTTTCGGAAAACTGAAGAAAAATCCTTCGGAAGATGCAGTGACTGTGGAAGAAACCTCTGACTGAAGATGCTGCGGCAGCGAGCGAATAACTGATGACGGAAGATGTTGTGACTGCGAGCAAGTAAATGTTCCTACTGAAGAAAACCACGTCGGGGATAACTTCTGTCAGGTAAGTGTATTCTATGAACTACGGTACTCCAACTATTCGTAAAACTAATGTCTCTAATATCTCCTTTCTTTGACATGTTCTGTGAGGAGATATACCAGTAGCGCTACCCGATGTCAGCAGAGCAGATGCGAAGTGTGCGTTCCAGCGGAGGCGGGGCTTAAGTAGCTCCCTCTGCAAATATGAATAGAACAGTGCTGCTATGTTTAAATGGGTTTTGCAGCAACCATGTCAAGTGTATGAAACTATTTTTGAACATCATGGGAGTCTATGGAAGTGGATGCTGTGAATGCCATTTGTGCCAGGCTAACACCCACCTTTGACCTGCTGATTGATTTCATGTTCCCTGCCTAGCCGGAATGCCTGAATGACTATGCTCGCTGACTGGGATCATGACAGTTTACCCCTCCCCTAATACCCCTCTCAAGGATGGCCCTCCCTGGCTTAGTGGGGTGATTCTGATTAAATGTCTACAGCAATTTGGGGGCAAGAATATTAAAACTAGGTTCCCAAGTTCTGTCCTGTGGACCAAACCCTTTCCAATCCACCAAGTAGAACAATTTCGTTTTGACAATCTTGGAATCTAAGATTTCTTTCACTCAGAATTCTGGTTCACCTTCTATAATCATGGGTTTGAGTGATGGTTGTAGTCTGGTTCATTGGTTTTAACAATGAAACATGGAATACAGGATGAATTTGAATGCGAGATGGTAGGTTTAACCTTACTGCTACAGGGTTGACAATAGTTTCCACAGAGAATGGGCCCAGAAACCTAGGCTGGAATTGAGGTGGGCTCTTAAGTGCAATGTGTTTGGAAGACAGCCATACCTTGTCTCCCACTTTATAATCTGGAGATTTTCTTCGAGGTGTATCTGCAAATTTCTTTTGACTTTCCTTTGCTATAGTTAAATGTCTCAGGACCTCTTTCTGTACCTGGGTAACGTTCTCATGAAGATTATGTACTGCTGTTATCTCTAAGGATTCTGTTGGACCATAAGTAGAGGTATGAGGATGTGAACCGTTAAGGATGTAAAAAGGGGTCTAACCTGTGGAGGTGTGTTTAGAGTTATAGGGTTATTGTAAGCATACTCTGCTATCCAGACGACATCCACCCAAGAACAATCTATTTGGTGGAGAAGACATCGTATGTATTGTTCTAGGGCTTGTGTGGTTCTCTGTTTGACTGTCAGTTTGTGGGTGGTGGCTAGTAGATCAGCGTACTTCAACTTTAGCCAACTCACAACATTTCCTCCAGAACTGGAAGACAAACTGACTCCCTCTATCAGAGATCACTGCTGATGGAAATCCATGAAGACGTACAATTTGTTCTAGGAACACCATTGCTAAAACTGATGACGTGGGAAGTGCTTTGAGGGCAATTAATTTTGGAAAACAAGTCCACTACCACAAGGATTGTATTATAACTCGAACAAGGGCATAAATCAGTAATGATGTCCATCGAAATGGTATGCCATGGTGCTGCTGGAAGAGGTAACGGTTGAAGAAGTCCTGCTGGTTTCTGCTTTGAGCACAAATTCCACAAGTTTGGTGAAATCTACGATATCCTTGTGCCATGTTGGCCACCAAAAATGTCTTTTGATCTTGGCTGTTGTCTTAGCGATTCCAGGGTGGCCTTCATGTGTTGCTCCATGGTAATCTGGCATGACCTTCCATTGTAACTCCTGATTTGGTAGGTAAAGACAACCCTGTAAATAAGATAAACCTTCTTGAATGTAACACTTTGGTCCTTTTGACTTCCAGGCCTCTAACTCTGAAGTGGTCATGCTCAGTAGACTCTGACTTTAGGTCTTCTTCTGAAGCTCCAGTTACTCCCAGCACCTTCTCTTCTGGGATTCTGCTTACTGGATCCGAAGTACTTTGGACCTCTTCTTTCTCTCCAATACGTGACAAGGCATCCACTTTACCATTACGTACTCCTGGCTGGTAAGTTATAACAAAATCGTATTCCTCAAAAATCAATGCCCAGCAGAGTTGTCGGGATGATTGAGCCTTTGCATTGCGTAAATATTGCAGGTTTCGATGGTCTGTGAGAACTGCGACGGTATGCCGGGCCCCCAATAAATGGTGTTTCCATTCACTGAAAGCATGTTTCATTGCTAGTAATTCCTTATCTGTGATACTGTAATATAATACTGCTGTTGAAACCTTTTTTGTCCAGAAGGCCACTGGATGCAGTTGTCCAGTTTCTGGATATTTTTGAGATAATACAGCACCCCTTTGCAGAACTGGACGCGTCAGTTTCTACTACAAACAGTAGCTCTGGTTGTGGGTGTCTCAAAGTGGGAGCTGTGGTAAAATATTTTTTCAAGGTCTGGAAAGCCTCTTCTGCTTCCTTGGTCCAGGAGAATACCTTGTGCTCTCGCAATAACAAAGTTATTGGATGGACTTGTTGGGAAAATCCAGCAAGGAACAAGTTACATACCTGCAACTGTTGTTCTCCAGCATGGGTCTGGCATGGATTCACATGCTCATAAATATTCCCCGTCGTCAGGCTGGAAATCCTCTGTAAAAAAGAAAAATCAGTTTCAGTTTGGTTATTAGTATAAAGATAGTTCAGAAACTAATCACTGGTCTCTGGGTCATACTGCCCCCAGCCAATGACTTTCCTCTACCTAAGCCCCTCCTCTGGCAGCCATCTTCAGATTTGGTAGCACGTAAAGTGGCAGTAGGACCAAGAGACGAGCCGCAGAGGGGTCGGAGGGAGGGTTCGCATGTGAATCCATGCCAGACCCATGCTGGAGAAGTTACAGGTAAGTAACTTATTCCTTCTCCAGCATAGGGTCTGGCATGGATTCACATGCTCATGAATGACATGCATTACTTACCGTAATAGCATTTCTCATTATCTGCTTAGATTCACATGCTTTGCATATGGTCCGACATCCAATGGTAACCGCAGAGTATTGCATCTTGTCTTTCGAGGACCGAAGGGGGACGTCGGCATAGGCGTGTCTGTAACACTATCCCTATCGTGACGTGTAGTGTACCCAAAATCCCCCACGTGCCGAGGTCCCTCCGATTGTATTTTTTCTGCCATGAGGGAGCCCAAGGCTATAGTGAGTGAGTACATAAAGAGAGAAAGTAGTAAGACGTCTATGTTCCTTCCACCCCGAGAAGGGAGGTAGGGAGGGCACATGTGAATCTAAGCAGATACAATCATCTGAAAGGCTTTTACGGTAAGTAATGCATGTCTTCTGATGCTTGTTAATTTTCTTAGAATTACATGCTTTGCATAGACTAGCGAGAAGTACTCGGAGTTGGAGGTGGGTTGTGAGAAGGAACAGTAGAGAAAAGATGTCTTAGTACTGCTTGTCCCACCTGAGAATCAGACCTAGAATGAGTGTCTAGGCAATAGTGTTTTGTAAAGGTGTGTACAGAACTCCAGGTTGCCGCTTTGCAAATGGACTCAAGGGGAACAGTTACAATGAATGCTATGGATGCCCCAGTTCCCCCGAGTAGAATGTGCTCTAGGCTTGAAGGCCAGTTCTCTCTTAGCAAGAGGGTAACGTAGTGTGATGCATTTGACAATCGACCTTGAGATAGCTGATTTAGAGATAGGATCCCCTTCTCTACCAGCTGCCACTGAAATGAAGAATTGTTCTGTTTTCCTCAGTGGTTTAGTTCTTTCCAGGTAGAACATGACTGCCCTGCGCACATCTAGTGTGTGTAAGCTTCTTTCGGCCATGCTAATAGGGTTCTGGAAGAAAGTGGGTAGTTTGATTGATTGGTTCACATGGAACTTTGAGATGAATTTAGGTGTAAATCTGGAATGTGTGCGCAGAACTACCTTATCTTTGTGCACTGTAACAAAAGGGTCTAGAACGAAGTGCCTGTAGTTCGCTAACCCTTCTGATAGAAGTGATAGCCACTAGGAAGGCCGTTTTATAAGTGAAGTCTTTTACACTTGCTTTATGCATAGGCTCAAAGGGAGCTCCCATGAGCCTGGTCAAAACCACATTTAGGTCCCATCCAGGGGCTGCGTGAGAAATGGGAGGTTAAATCCTCTTAAACCCTTCCATAAAGGCTTTAATCACTGGTATTTTCCACCACAACACTTTTTGTTGTGATGTGGTGTTGGCTGACAGAGCAGCCAGATGAACCTTCAGGGAATTGAAGACTAACCCAGTGTCCAACAGATGGGTTAGGTACAGCGCAATGTGTGTGCAATCGATGGGATTGACGGTTTAGGACGTTTTGACCGCATACAAAAGTTTGCATGGTCAAAAAGTCCTAAAAATGCTCCCACCAAAGGTTCCGACACCAAAAGTTCAAACCTTTGGTGGTAGCATTATAGGTAAGTATAAAAAAAAAAAAAAAAAAAGACTGCAGGGTTTTCACCCGCAACACCCCGCTCACTATACTTTAAAGTAGTATGTAAATGTGCTCGCATGAGAAAGGTGCACATTTTTGCTAGTTCGCACCTTTCTCATGCGAACGATTTGCCCGCGGTAATTTCAGCCGCGGGCAAATCACTCGGATTCGGATTGACGCCCTTGGAATTGCACCAGATGACAAAACGTTTCCATTTGTTGGCATAGCAATAACGTGTATTCGGTTTCCTAGCTTCCCTAAGTATGTCCATGCACCTCTGAGGGATTTGCAGGTGTCCAAACTCTATGACCTCAGGAGCCAAGCTGCTAAGTTCAGAGTTTGTGGGCATGGGTGTAGGGTCTCCCCCCTGTCCTGAGACAACATGTTGTACGGGCAGGGTAGTTTCACTGGTGGGGAGAGGGACATTTCCATCAGATGAGCGAACAAGGATTGGCGGGCCCACATGGGGACCACCAGTATCATGGTTACTGGTTCCTGGTGCATCTTGTGTACAATCTTGTTGAGAAGGGGCAAAAGCGTAGAGAAATTTCCCTGACCATGTTATCCAGAGACCGTTCTCCTTGGATTGGTTCTGGGGGTACCTGGAGGCGTAGTCCTGGCATTGGGCGTTCTCCTGAGTAGCAAAAAGGTCGATTTGTGGGAAACCCTATTCTGCGAAGACGTTGGACACAATGTCTTCGTGTAGCAGCCATTCGTATTCTTCGGGCAGAGGAAAATCTCTGCTGAGCACGTCTGCCAGAAGATTGAGTTCCCCTGGAACATGTTGGGACAACAGAAACATCTTGTGTTTGAGAGCCCATATCCAAATGTTTTGGGACAGCTTGGATAGCCCTGGAGAGTGAGTGCCCCCCTTTTTGTTCAGGTAATACATGGTTGTAGTGCTGTCCGTTAGAATCACTGTCTTCCTTGCAGTTGCACCTGAAAGGCCATCAAAGTCTTGAACACTGCTAATAGCTCCAGTAGGTTTATATGGTTGGACGCTGCTCGAGGGGACCAAACTCTGTGCCCTGTCTGCTGCAGCAGGTGAGCCCCCCACCCTGTGAGAGATGAGTCTGTGTGAGAGTGGCTTCCACTGTAGGGGTGGTGAAGGTCTTCCCCCTTCAAGAGGTTTTCTCTTGACCACCACTGCAGAGAGAACGAGGGCTGGCGAGACAACTACCAGATCTTCCCATTGTCCGCTGGCCTGACACCACTGGCTGTTGAGCCACTCTTGCATGGGACGCATGCGCAGCCGCGCGTGGGGAACCAAGTATATGCATGATGCCATCATTCCTAGCAAGCGCATGGCCTTGCACACCATCACCTCCTGACTGGCTACATATTGAGGGATCTGTAAAAGCATGTTCTGAACCCTCTCGTTGGAGGGGAAGACAAGACCAGCCTTCGTCCAAATTAGAGCTCCCAAAAATTGTTTTGTTTGACTGGGGACTAGAGTGGGTGGATTTCTTTTCGTTGATTGAGAAACCCAGACTGACGAGGAGATCTACTGTTTTTGGGGTGTTCGAAAAACATGCGTCGAATGAGTCCCCCGTGATGAGCCAGTCGTCGAAGTAAGGGTAAACTGGGACTGACAGTCTGCGCAGGTGTGCTGCAGCCACTGCCAGGACCTTGGTACACCCCCTTGGCACTGAGGCTATGCCGAAGGGGAGTACCTTGAATTGGTAATGCATGTCCTCGACCATGAACCTTCAAAATTTCCTGTGCACTGGCAACATTGAAATATGAAAGTATGCATCTTTCAAGTCCAACGTTGCCATGTAGTCACCCCGTTTCAGCAGTGGGATCACCTCTTGTAGTGTTACCATGCGAAACTTCTGGGGTTTTATAAACTTGTTCGCTGGGCGCAGGTCTAGAACAGGGCGCATGGTGAGATCTGTTTTGCGTACAAGGAAGTACACTGAATAAATACCCTTGTTTACCTGAAGAATATGGACAGCTTACATGGCGTCCTTTCCCAGCAGTGCTTCCACCTCTTGATTCAGGATCTCCAGATGGTCCGGTGAAAGGCGCCGTGAGCGCGGCGATCTGAATTGTGGAGGTCGGGCGAATTCCACGCAATACCCGTGGGCGACCGTCTTTATGACCCACTGTTCTGAAGTTATCCCCTCCTAGATTTGGTGGTCATTTCTGACCAGAGGCTGCGACTCCTCTGGGATTGGAGCCTCTACCTCTGCTTGCTGCGTTTCTGACCCCTTGAAGGGTAGTATGCGGGGCTTCCAGAAGTTTGTCCTGTGTTGAAGTTCCCCGTGCCGTAGTTGGTTTTTTTTCTTTTAATATATTTATTTTTGATTTTAACAATTAGAAATAGATTGTGAATACAAATAAATGAATACAGTAATACAGAGTTAAGATTTTCCTATATTACACTTCAACCATATTTACATTGTATTATGTACAAGATTTATCTAGTTCTCTCAACATTTAGACGAAAGGACAAGACAAAGGACAAAAAAACCTCATTCATCTTGACCATCATTATACAAATCACTACCATATAAATCAATGAAAGATTTTCATAAAGACCAATAGCTTTCCTCTTTATCTTGTTTTCGAAACATAACGAATTCAAATTCAGATAATACAATCACATCATTGATCCATTCTTCTACTGTTGGTTTTTTCCTGGATTTCCACACTTTTAAGATCTGTTTTATTGCTATCACTAAAACCTTATCTAACCAGACTCCATACAAGCGAGCCTTCAAGCATCGCCCACTTTTCGCCAACAAAAACATTTTGAAACGCTTTTCTTGGGAATGAGATTGACAGAGTAATGTCTAATCTATCCAATACCGCTCGCCAAAAGATCAACACTCTCGGATAATACCACAACATATGGACCAACGTCCCCCTACCACTCCCACAAAATATATCTTCAGTTACTAAATTCAAGGCCAACATCTGTACTGGTGTCCAGTATAACCTCCCCAAAACCTTTTGATGTATAAGCCGCAATTTAAGATCCATCTTGCTGCTGTATCCAACTCTCCATATATATTTCCAGGCTTCATCATCATTTACATAATCCAAATCTAATTCCCACTTCTCTTTCAATTTTCCCCAAGACTCCATTACTGAATCACCTTCTCTCATCAGTTTTAAATATGTAGACACTTGACGTATTGATAAGCTAAACATGTTCCAACCCGCTGGTTCTTTCTCCAATGGCATAGACAACACATTGAGTATTTGAATCAACAAACTTTCCAGTCCCTAATATCTATTCACTTCTCTTCCACTTAAATTAAACATCACTTGAAGCTCCTCAAAGGTCCTCAAGCGCCCATCCTGCAATAAATCATCCAGTGACAATATACCTTTTGAGACCCAGCTCCGCCAGTATAGAAATTTGTCCCCTATTTGCAAAGCCGGATTATACCAAATAGACGACTTAAGATTCATAAAAACATTTTCATTGAAATTAAGTATCCACCATGACATTATGTCTTTAGTCACCTTAATAGTTGGCAATTTAGTAGACCCTTTAGGCAATCTTCCCATTGAAAAAAAATTCCCTAACCGAAATGGCAACAAAGCTTCCCTTTCCATGGTTAACCAAATCGGTTCTACCTCCAATTCTTCATTTGCATAAAAGGCGGCTTTTTTCAAAATAAAACCTCTATAATACTTCTCCGAATCCAGATATCCAAATCCCCCTTCTTTCATGTCCCGTAACAAAATAAACCTCGGAACCTTAGGAGCCTTCCTATCACCCCTAAGAAAATCCTGAAAAACCCGATTAAGATCTTTAAGCAATTTCTTAGAAAAATGTAAGGGAATTGATTGCATAACATAAAATCTTTGGTAAAAGTGTCATTCTAATTGTATTAATTGTTGCCAAAATCCATAAATCCAATCTGGACCACATCCGAACATCCCTCTTAAGGGTATCCAACAGTTTAGTTACATTAAATTGAAACATTTTCCACATCTTTGATCAGAATAATCCCCAAATATCTCACACAATTTACAATTCCATCTTACAAAATCCCCTCTACTGACTGCAGTTGAAAGTGGGAACACCTCAGTTTTATCCCAGTTGATTTTGTAACCTGAATATTTGCCCACTTTATCAAGCACCTCCTTAAGAACCACACTACTCTTCTCAGAATTCGAGAGTACCACTACCATATCATATCATCTACATAAGAGAGAACTTTCACTTCCTTTATCGCAATATTCAAACCACTTATTCTTTGTTCGTTCCGTATCAATGCAACCAAGGGTTCCAATGCAACGTTAAACAAAAAAGGTTATAAAGGACACCCCTGTCATGGAAAGGGTTCAGACATCATATTATTAACCCAAACACGGCCCAATGCAGAATTGTGAAGACAACAAATTACTCCTCTAAAACTATTTCCGAATCAAACTTTTTCCATAGTAAAATCTAGAAAGTCCCAATCTACTCTGTCAAATGCTTTCTCAGCATCCATAAAAATTAAGGCAGCATCAACATTTTTATTACTATGAAGGTTTAAGTCAATGTCCGTATATTATCGTAACCAGATCTACCCTTCATAAACCCTACTTGAGACTCATGAATGACGTTCCCAATGCAACCACTCAATCTATTAGCCAATATTTTTATAAACATTTAACATCTACATTTAATTAAGAAATTGGCCTATAGTTCTTACAATTCCTGCTATCTATTCCCTCTTTTGGTATTACAGTAATCATGGCCTCAGTCATTGATCGATAGAGATCTTCCCCTCTTAAAAATTAAACAAATCGCATAAAATTGGAGCCAAAAAAGTGTCAAATTTTCTATAGAACTCGATGGGTAGCCCATCCAAACCCGGTGATTTCCCTAATTGCAACTGCCCAATAGCCAACAAGACCTCATCAACCTCAATATATGCTTCCAACATATTGGTATCATCTGATGTCAACACATTAATAGGTATATTTTCAAATGAAGTGTCTAAATTTTGTCTGGCTATAGGTTCTTCTCCTGTATACATTTTTTCATAATAATTCCTAAAACTTGAACAAATGTCAGTATTCTTCCACATCAATTGTGTGTTCTCATCCCGGATTCACTGAAGAAATGTCCCTCCATGTGTACCTCTTAACATATTTGTCAACAATCTACCACTCTTTTCACCAGTTTCCCAATATTTCTGCCGTGTAAAGAAAAGGCCTCTCTGCGCCACCAAATTATTTACATTAGCTAATTTTTCCCCCAGTTTGTTCCATTGCAATCCTATCCTTTGCCCTCCCACTTTGGGCATATTTCTGTTAACTCTGATAACTTTACTTCCAACACCTTGACTTCTTTCATGGATTTCTTCCGAAGACGAGACGTCCAATTAATCAGAGCACCCCTAATAGTTGCCTTAAAACTATCCCATATAACCCCTTTCCTAGCAGAACCTACAGTAAGTTAAAATAAATCTGTCATTTGTGACAACAAATCAATCACCACCTCCTTCTCTTCCAGAATTCCAGTTTGTAATCTCCATTTTCTAAAAGGCGAGGTTATCTCATCCATCTGCAAACAAATATCCAAAGGAGCATGATCAGAAATTTCTCTCTCCCTTATGTGAACACTTAAGAGTTTTATCCAATAACGTCTTAGTGATTAAAATATAATCCAATCTAGAGAAAGAATCATGTACTGGGGAGAACGACGTACATTCTTTGTCAGATAGATGCAATTCCCTCCAAATGTCAACCAGTTCAAATTTTTCAAGAAAAAAATTGAACAAATACTCATACTAGTATATCTACACGAGCTGACTATCCAACTTGCAATCACGAATACAATTAAAATCACCACCTAAAATAACCATCTCACCATGCATTCCCTGTGCCATAGTTGTTTTGAACAGCACGGTCTTGCCCTCGAAAGGACCGCCGAGAGTTATTACCCCTCTGGGGGCGTTAGGGAGCATTCTCATTTTATGGCTAATTTCCCTTACCTATAGAGTCCCGCAGCAGCTTTGCTGGATTTGAAGGGTTTGTTTCTTTTTTTCCTGCTAAGAGTGAGACTCTTTTTCTCACTCAGGCATTTTTGCTATGTGTGTTCTGTGCTATTTTTGTGTTTAATGTCTATGGGATTTTCTCAACCCCATAGGAACCATCTTTATTCACATGTGTTACACAGCACCCTCAGTGCAGTGACACAGGGGTGTCGTAGCGACCCCCAAACAGACTCCATACCCTGGGACTGACTACTGTCTCCCAGGGCATTTAAAGTCCCAATCGACTTTACTAGTCAATTTCTATGAACTAAACCAGTACAACCCATCTTATTATGGAGGTACTGGAAAGGGTTAATAGTTTTTCCCCTATGTTCATTTTCGAGAGGGTACCGTACAGTCCCTCTCAAAGGTTTCTGGCTGGTGGCAGTGGTTACTGCGATAAATATTCAACCGCAAATATTTCCCTATGGGATTTTCCCATTGTTCGAGGCTAGCACATTTTCTGACAGCCTTTAACATACTGCCGGTTCATTTTAATATTAACTTGACGCCGGTGGGTTTTATTTGCCAGAACTTTAACTTCTTTCTCGTGTCTTTCTCTAAACTCCTAACCCAGGTCGGGGATCCTTTGTCCATCCTTTTTGCGGGGCTTCTGCCAAGAAGCCCTCCTTTCGGCGCCACTGTGTCTAGGGTGGGTCCATTGTCTGGGAGGGGGGAGTAAGACCACTGGACAGGGTTGCCTCAGCAACCCATGTTGCACTCTATCCTGATAGGCTGGAGGGTCTCCCGCCAAGATGACCACTCCACTGTGTGAGTGACAGCCAGGCTGTATGAATGGGGATCTTTTTGCATAAAAGCAGGGTCCTGAGGTCTGGAAGAGCAAGGCGTCGCCACTGGAACTAAGAAGCCGAAGAGGAGAGAAGCCAAAGACATCTGCAACGACTGAACCACCGGTGAAGCCCTGCTGCAGCGTCTCACCACTTTTCTCCACACGACGAGAGAAGATCTTCATCTGCAAGAGCCTTCTTCCCTTGAGCTGGCGGGGCCAACCAGTTTGCCAATCGCCTTCCCTGACCTGCTTTGGTCGAATCTCCCGGACCCTGTACGCGGAGGCCGGATAGCCAAGCACCAGTCCACCCGGACCACGATTTAAAGGAGCGTACCTTTTGTTCGTCGGGCAGCACTGCGGCTGGTTTCATCCCTTGGTAGTGCAGTAACTCGAACCGTCCTCCACGACGAGAGCCTCTCTTCCTCTGCTGGATCACCCGAACTGCAGGAACTACCAGGAACAACCGTCACTGCAGAAGCCACTTCTTCATTTAAAGGTACATTGTTCCGCCAGTCCGCCCTTTCTCCGCGGTACCACTAAAGGCGTTTTAAATCCTTTACCTACCTGGTGGGTTGGCCGCCCCTCTCGCTTAACATTGTCTCTTCAACTTCTGCATCCACCTTTTTGTTAGGCAGAATCTTGTGCACTGCCCTTAGGGACCACAACACACAATTAAGACCACATGTAGCAATACAAGTTTTACCTTTGGTACAAGCCTGCACTACTTTGTCAGAGTGGTAGCAGTGGCGGAGCAGCCAGGCTTATCTCAAGAGTATATGAGCAGTAGCAGAGATTACACAAAGTGACAACAATTACTGTGACTCAAGCAAACAGTGACTCAAGGTTTTAGGTAGAAAATTTGAGTACATTTATTTTTTAAACCATTCGTTATAAACACAACACTTCTATTAAACTTAAACAAAAACTACACGTTAAATATACTACAATTAACCAATTCACTTTGTACAGTATGTCTCAAGGTAAGTACCCTGTGTTTGAAAGAACCGGTGTTACGAACAAAACACGTTACCGTGAATACGATTGCAATCACTTTTTGACAGTTCGGTCTACTAAATAAACACGTATCCGTGACATGAAATGCTACTGGGGCAAAAACACACTTAGCACCTGAGAGACCCAGGGGGAGTCGGAGGCAAAAATCGCAGGCAATATTTTGGTTAGGCAGACAGAATCGAGAGACACTCAGAGACATGAGGGCGCAGCCAGGGTCAAGCGACACCTAAGGCCTGTTACCGAAATCACACAGTCAGAAAGTTCACGATTCAACATGGACAAGAGTACCTCAATATTGTCAATGTTCGGAAGCAAAAGTTATAAGGAGGGAAGACAAGGGAAAGCCTTGGAAATGAAGAAAAGGGATTCACCCAGTTTCCTCAAGCAGAACACAGTACCTTATTTCAATGGTGCAGCTGATGCCCTGGCAGTTGTTCCTGTTGGTTTCCCGCAGACCCACGATTCCTGGAGCTTCCTTGTGAAGGAGGAAGTCTGAAGGGGGTCTACACCACACAGGGATGAAGCCGGCAGCAGCGACACTAATAAAAGGTGCGCTCCTTAAAAACAGGAGAGGCTTTTCAAATGGCTATGCGGACCACCACAACTGTGTGCAGCGATTTTGACCAAGGAAGAGGATCCTCTGGCTGTGGAAGATGAGCTGGTTATCCCCAACAGGCTCACGGGAAGAAGACTCCGGACTGGATCTTCTCTTAGTCGTTGAAGGGTAGATGGCTCAGGACTGAAGCAGGGCTTCACCAGGACGGGATAGTTGCAGCAGCCGTTGTTCTCTCCGCTTCTCTTCGGTTCCTTGTAGTTCCAATGGCGAGACTGACTTCTAGCCAAAGAGACCTGCCTTTTATGCGCAAACCCCCCCCCATTCACACATCCTGGCTGTCAATCACCCAGCAGAGGGGGGTTGTCCAGCTCGGACAACCACCTCAGCCAATCATGGAAAGTGCAACTTGGGTTTCCTAGGATACCCTGTGCGGGACGTGACTACACCCCTCCCTCACATTCAACCCACCTAGACACCCAGGCGCTTGGTGGAGGGCTTCTGAGCAAAAGCCCACCAAAAGACGGTGAACAAAGAAGGCAAACCTAGTTTGCCACACAAAGTAAAGCACAAGAAGGACTTTAACAAAACAATGGCGAATAAACCCAACCGGAGCCAAAAGAAAGACGATTTGGTCAATGCGGGTTTATGTTCGAGGCTAATATAATAGCCAAGAATAATACCACGTTTATCTAATATAATCGCGGTAGAAAATTTAGGGTAGATACCACTGCCACCAGCCAAGTCTAAATGTTAAAAGAACGAAACAATGCTCTAGGAGGTACAGATAAAAAGGGATACAAATTAACCCTTCCCAGTACTACATGGAAGATGGGGTGTACTGGATCTGTGGTAGATTGACTAAGGAACAAGTTACTTACCTGTAACTGTTGTTCTCCAGCATGGGTCTGGCATGGATTCACATGCTCATGATTTTTACTGCACGTTCAAGTGTTGGGATCCTCGTGCTATTGCTCTCGAGCGTTAGTGCTATTTTTTCACATTTGTTTCTCAAAAACGTGATTTTTCAGTCAAAAGAGCCTCAAGCTCCACCGTTTCTTCATCCGATCAACGGGGACCCGTTTCGGATTCGTCCACCAGAAACACCAGAAACATACACCAGAAACATCCCTTGGGCGACGGCCCAATGCCACAGATCCTGCGCCTCCCTGGACAGGGCTGGGGACCTGGTTCCGCCCTGTTTCCTGATGTAGGACATGGTGGTGGTGTTGTTGGTGAAGATCCTCACCACCTTGCCCTTGAGGGACGGAAGGAAGTACCTGAGGGCCCAAAACACTGCACGGAGCTCTAGGACGTTGATATGGAGGGACTTCTCCGTCGGGAGCCAAAGGCCTCTCGCGTGCAGATTTTCGGTGTGCGCTCCCCATCCTTCCAGGGAGGCATCCGTGGTCACTGTCTCCTGGTGGCTGGGGGTCTGGAAGTCCATGCCCGCCGTCAGATGCGCGCGGGTGCCCCACCACCGGATCGCTCGTCGGAAACTCTCGTCGAGTGTGATCCTCTCCTCGAAGCTGCCCGTAGTCTGTATCCAGCGCGCGTCCAGGAACTCCTGCAACGGGCGCATCCAGAGCCTGCACAGGGGGATGAGGTAAATGCAAGAAGACATCATTCCAAGGAGGGACTTGATGGACCTCACTCTGGCCGCGTCCGCAACCAGCATCCGCTGCACCTTGCCCAGAATGGCCCTCGTCCTTTCCTCCGACGGATAGGCCAGAAGTGACACTGTGTCGAGCTTCGCTCCCAGAAACAGTGCGTTTTGCGCGGGCACCAGGTGGGACTTGGCGTAGTTTATGGAGAATCCCAGGTCCGTGAGAAGTTGGACGGTCCTTGCCGTGTGCTCTACGGCGAGCTCCTTCGTCTTCGCTCGGATGTGCCAGTCGTCCAGGTAGGGGTAGACGTGGATCCCCTCTCGGCGCAGCTGCGCCGCCACCGGTGCGAGGCACTTGGTGCACCCTGGGTGCCGACCTCAGTCCGAAGGGAAGGGCTCTGAACTGATAGTGACGCCCTTGGACCACAAACCTGAGAAACTTTCGGTGTCCCTTTAGGATGGGAATATGGATGTAGGCATCCTCCAAATCCAACGACGACAGGAAATCTCCCTCCTCCAGCTGACCCAGGACGTGTTGGAGGGTGACCATCCGGAACTTCTGTGCCTTGATGAATTTGTTCAGTCGTCGTAGGTCCAGGATGGGACGCCATCCTCCCGTCTTCTTCTTCACGAGGAAGTATCTTGAGTAAACTCCGGAGCCCCGAAGCCTCTTTGGGACGAGCTTGATGGCACCCTTCCTGAGCATCGCCTTTACCTCCAAGAGAAGTTGAGGGACGTGATGTTCTTTCTTGGCCACAGGGGGTACGCGCGAGCACCTCTTTAGAAACTCGAGCGCGTGACCCTGGGCTAGGGCGTCCAGCACCCAACGGTCGGTGGAGATGGACTCCCACACGCTGACGAAGCTCGCAAGCCGGCCTCCCACCGGGGTGCTTCGGTGGGGGCCCGACCCCACGGCCGGTTCAGTCCTGCTTCGACGAGGCTTTGCCACCTTGACCTCCTTGGCGACGACGGCGGGGTCCGCCTGACTTGCCTCGCCGCTTGACGGTAGGTGGAAAATCCGCCGCCGGAACCTTTGGAGGCACCCTGTTTGCCTCCGCCGCTCCGAAAGGGCGGCCGCCGTTGCTGGAGAACCCCAAGAGCCCGGGCCGTCTCCGTGTCTGCCTTGATGGCTTGAAGGGAATCGTCCACTCTGTTCCCAAACAGGTAGTTTCCGTCGAACGGCATGTCCAAGACCCTGGTCTGCACGTCCTGACGGAAGTCAGGAGCCTTGAGCCATCCACGCCGCCTAAGGCACACGCCGTTGCCCAACTGGCGAAATGCAGTATCAGCGATGTCCGTCGCAATCGTAATGGCGTTGTCCGAAGCCACCTCTCCTTCCTGCAAGATCTCTAGGGCATCCGCCCTCTTGTCGTCCGGTAGGAAGTCCAGCAGGGGGGCCAGTTTGTACCACAACTCCCTGTCGTAGCAGGCTACGATAGCCAAGGCGTTGGCCGCCTTAATCGTCGTCGCTGCAGACGAGATGACCCTGCGTCCCATCGTATCTAATTTCTTTCCCTCGCCGTCCGGCGGGGAGGTCGACGTAGAGGCCGTGCCCCCCCCTGCTTTCTTCCTGGCCGCTGCGGAGACGACCGAGTCCGGGGTCGGCTGTGCCCGAAGGCACAAGGGGGCCGCGTCCGGGACCCGGTACTTCTTCTCGTACCGATCCCTTCTAGCCGGCGTCGTGGATGGGTTCTTGAGGAGGGCGAGGCCCTCATCCCAAATATCATCCAGTAGAGGTACGGAGAGGACAGTCTTCCTCTTGGCCTCGCGCCGTTGATAAAGGAAACCTTCCTTCTTCTTTGCTTCCGGGCAGAGCTGGAAAAGCTCGGATGACCTGGCGATCATGGAGTGAAACGATCCAATCTCGTCGGGCGGGGAAGCCCGGGTGGGAGGTGACGACGGCAGATCCTCGTCGTAAACCACGTCGTCCGTACCCGTCGCGGCCGTGTCAGTCCCCGTATCATCCCCACGAGTCGTGGATGGGGAGGAGGGCTGAACAGGGTGCGATGGCTGAAAAGGAGGTGGAGGATGAATCCTTCTTCTCTTAGGGGGAGGGCTCCCAGAAGGGCCTGGCTCCGGGTCCCCCGTCGGGAGCAGTTCCTCCGCTGGTGGTAACGGCAGTCTCGTCCTTATCTCCGAGCATAAGGACTGTATAGCCAACAAAATGGCCGCCGAGTTGTCTTGCGGCACTGGTTGAGGGGATTCCGACGAGCAGACAGGGGCCACGTCGGCACCCTCGACGTTATCGTCGTCTCCCACGTCGGGGTCCCTCCCGACGGGCTGGTCTTCTTCCACGCCAACGCCGTGGCTTAAGACTTCGATCAGCTCTTCCTCAGAGGTTGAGGCCGACTCCACGACGACCCCCTGCCCCCCCTTTTTCTTCTCCGTCGGAGGTTTCACGGGGGTCCTGTCGATGGGCATAAAAGAGGACTCCCTCTGCGGTGGCAGGGAGACTCTGAGCCTCGAGGTCGCCACAACTGGTGTAGCCTCCACAGGCTGAGCCAGGGCCGCCGCAACTGTCTCGATAGAGGCCTTGGCAGGATGGATTAAGGCTTTCACCACCTTAGGTGCGCTCACCGCCTTCTCCTTGGAGGGTCACTGCCTCGCTCTCCCTCTGATGGGGCCTTCGAGCTCGACCGGGGCCTCTCCAGGAGCTTCGCCGGGTGCTCGGCCTTCCTCTTACCCGAACCAGAGCGTTGGCTCGTGGTTGATGGTGCTGGGGAGGGTGCGCCCTGTCTGGCGCCCGTAGAGCCCGACCGTTCGGCGCTCCCGGTGCCAGCGGACTCGCGGTGCTTGGCCTTGTGTTGGACCCCTGTCGCCGGGGCGTCCTCAAAGGTCTTAGAAGACCGCTCGGATTTCTTCTTCTCGCCTGACGGGCTCTTCCCTTCCAGCCAGTTGGCGAGACGTTGATGGCGGTCCTTCATGGTCCGCTGTCATATTGCCGCAAAACGCACAGTCCTTCTCCACGTGCGTCTTGTCCTCATGTAGGCAGTACAGACAAAAGGAGTGTTCGTCCTCCTTAAAGACATTCTGAAGCTGGCATCCAGGGCAGACCCTGAACAGCTTTCCGGGCGTCGAGCTTCCCTTCTCCTGGGCCATGTCCGAGATGGGCCTGAGAAACTTCTGGAGTCCTCCATAAGCGTGGCTCGACGAAATCTTCACCCTTAAGGGGCGTAGACTATTCCGAAACGGGTCCCCGTTGATCGGATGAAGAAACGGTGGAGCTTGAGGCTCTTTTGACCGAAAAATCGAAGTTTTTGAGAAACAAACGTGAAAAAATAGCACTAACGCTCGAGAGCAATAGCACGAGGATCCCAACACTTGAACGTGCAGTAAAAATCATGAGCATGTGAATCCATGCCAGACCCCATGCTGGAGAAGTGAAGTTAATGGCAACTTTACCCTTTTCTGGGGGACTGTAATCAGCCTCAGAAATTGTTACACTCACCTGGCTCCCACAGGGGCGTCAATCTGAAATGGACAGCTGCGGTCTCCACCAATGTGACGCGTAGTGCCAAGATGACGGAAAGGACTGGCCCACCTAGCTTCGTTTGCTTGGCCCGTAGGAATATTCTTCTGCAAATGGAGAAAGGGAATTAACCACCCGTGGAGATGGACCCCCCACCCCCGCTGTTCTTCCCACTGATCACCTTTGATGTCCCCTCTTATAGTCTCACCTGATGGTTTGGAAAGATGAGCTCTCCATCCTGCATTGAGCGCAGGGGCGTGTAGATAACCAGTTGCTTCACTGGTTCGAAGGAATTGGTGAGGTCCAGAACATGAGATTTCCGGCAAGACGCCGTAAGTATGTAGTTTGTAAGAGTTCCAATGTCCGACTTTCACTCTTGTCCGATTCCTTGCAGGTTGCAGCTTGACCCTAGCGAAGAGTTCCTCGTGGCAACCGGTAATATTCAGGTAAGGGTTTGTATTATCCAACAGAGTTCGATAAAATAGTGTCAGTATGTAACCTGTTGCTTTCTCCCTTATTCAGGCGCTGAGAGAAAGTATGAAGTCTCGGGGAATAATGCCTCCGGTGGTAAAATTAGGTAAGTCTTTTGTGGCGAGGAGGTTTCCCCTTGTTTGTCCCTTTGTTTCATCTTGCTGTTCTTTTGTTTCCCCTTAGGGGCCGGGGTACGGCGAGGATGCAGTGGAGGCTGCGCCGACCTGTGAAGAGGAATAGTACCCGCGGTGGTAAAATCAGGTAAGTCTATGGGGGGTAACTAATATTGCCTCTGTTTATTCCCTTGGCTCACCTTGCTGTTCTTGTGTTCCCCTTAGGTGCCGGAGTGCGGCGGGAACATGCAGAAGGATGCGGTGGATAATGAAGATGTAGCGAAGGCCGGTGAGTTCAGCGCGGCGCTGCAGCAGGCGAGGCGACGCACATAAAATAACTTTTTTCTTCCAGTGCGAAGGCGCAGTGGATCGGGAATTCAGGTAAGGATCAAAGGTATTGCTCTTGTTCTAACCTTTTCTCCTTCTTTCTCCCTTTTTCTAGGAGCTCCAGACTTGAGGCGGGCGTGGCAGAAGACTGGATGCTGCAGGCACGGTGAGCGTTACGCTGCTGGATGCAGAATAACGCGAAGCGTGTGCTGCTCTTCGGGCGTGGTTTAAATAGCCTCCAAAGTAGTCCCAGGTAAGTATTCCTCCCCAACCCCACCCGAGATAGAAAATAGTGCCAAGGTAAAGTAGTCCCTTTCAAGCCTCTTTTGGCTTGTAGCTCTTGCAGCATGGTCTGCATCAGGTAAGTTTTATTCTATTAGCCTGGCGCGCCTATGGCGCCAGGACTGACTCTCCATATGAGCCTGGCGCCATAGATGCCAGGACTGCACCCAAATGGCCCCTAGCCGGGGTTGTTGGGCTTGCTTGGAATAACTTGATGCCTGCTTCCGGGGCTGCTGGACTTGATCTGGATCCCCGGGGGAAGGCATTACAGAAATGGAGTCGGGGGAAGTCTCAAAGGCAACCCTGTGCAACAGCACTGAAGGTGTTGTGTGACACACAAAGAAGGGGGATACTGAACTGGTGTACTTCAGAGTCCACAACCATAAAAACAGAGAAATACACATGGCAAAGGATGGTAAGAGTGAGGAAAAGCTCACACTCTTACCAAGTGGAAAAAAATAAACTCCAGAAGTCCAGCAAAGCTGCTGGGGGATTCACTAGGTGAGGGAAATTAGCCATAACTGAGAATTCTCAGTAACACTTTTCAAATTTGTTAACCAAAGATTTGACTGCAGCTACAAGAAAATTTCGCTCCTGGGCCCTTGCCCTGTACCATTGACTCTTGCACAGGCCTGCTGACTCTGGTTACATTTGTTAGATCTGCCTTCTTTAGATTGATTTCTACTGAGAACTGTGTTGGTGCACCTATTTCTTATAATTACCCTTTTCTTCCCCTTGTTAAACATTGTGAAATGCCATTTTGCTCAGTTTTCATTTAAGTATTGCCTATGCTGATGCACTGTCTTGCTTAAACTGGTTCACAAACGTATGGGACGTGTTGCTAGGGTCTGTAAGAACCTATTTATAGATAACTTGTGCTTTCCCTCCCTTGTGAGAAATTGATAGAGGATCCCTTGTGTGTAGTTGTCACTGTGCCATTTTGCTCAGTTTTCACTCTGGTTCACTTGGTCTACAATTTAATTTGGGAGTGTGTATATTTTTCCTTTGACTTGATTTAACTTGCCTGATAACTGTGATAAATGTGTTTTATTAGGAGTGTATAAAAATAAATATATATCTACTTTTTAATACAAAGCTTTGGTCGGCGTTTCCTTGTGGCATAGTATTGTAGACCTATTGTGTAAACTCTGAATACTGCTCATCTCCCTCTTGAGATAAGTCTGACTGCTCAGCCACGGCTACCAACTAAATCTAAAAGGGGATTTATTGCTCTCAACTGTAGTCTTAAACTTCTGTAGTGTTCCCTAAGGGAACTGCACAGGATTCTGCCTAACAGGGGGGACGGTTTCTGTGTGATCTGCTGCAGAGACTTCAGAGTCTCATGCTCCTTCTTGGCTGTTTCCAAAGCCTCATCCACCGCTTTCCCTAAGAGGTTAGATTCCTCAATGGGCTTATTGATGAGGGAGGCTTGTGTTTCCGTTTTAAAACCTGAGGTACGCAGCCAAGCGGGTCTTAAGTAGGGTCCTTTTGGCCAGAGACCTGCCTGCTGTTTCCGCAGTGTCCAGCGTGTTTTTGATCACATGCTGGTTAACTTGTCTACCCTCCATTACAATCGAGAGAATCTTGGATTTGGCGGGTTCAGGAACCTCTTGGAGTCCTTTTTGGAGCAAGTTCCACTGAGCGTTAGCATAGCTTGCCAAAAGTGTGGTATTATTAGCAATCCGCGTAGAGTATGCGGCAGTCGAAGTGACACGTTTGCCTAGAGCATACAGTCTTTTGGATTCCTTGTCCGGGAGTTATTCCCCCGTGGCAAGTGGTAGTCACTACCAATGAATCTGGGACGGCGTGCCCTCTAATGTATAGAGGGTCGGAATCGTGAAATCATTTTTCCACTCTTGGGTTCACTGCCCGAGTTTGAGCTGGTGATACCAATGAGGGGCCAACCTTCTCTTAATCGAATTAAGGAGGGGGATGGCCTGGCTAGATAGAGGCTTCTCCTTAAGGATATCCTCTACAAAACCTTGCTCAGGCACAGCCTCTTGAGAGGAGATTTGAAAGTGTTCAGATGCTTTTTTCAACATGGAGTTGAATTCCATTTGGTCATCTACAGGTGAGGCCTGGCGAGCCGGAGTGGACGGAGGAGAATCCAGGTACAAAACATCAGCGTCCTGATCTTGCTGTGTCCATGGGTCCTGTCCTTCCTGCTGGGTTTCTTCCCAGTTGTCTGTAGTATCCTGTTCCTCCTCATAACTTTGTAGAAATGAAGCTTCTTCCTCTTCATTATAAATGTCTCTATATGTGTCCACGTGGACAATGTTTTCCTGCTGGATGGGGGCAGAAGACGATCTTCTTGAAAATGAGAAGAAAATTGGAGGTTAGGGTCTACCCGAGACCTTTTTGGGGAAGGATGACCAGAAAAACTGATATTCTTCTCCAGCCGTTCCATACACCCTTTGAAATTCTCTCTAGTTCATTTAGTGGACACAAGCGGGCCTACAGGTGGAAGAACAGCGTTTGGCGCCCTACGGCATCGAAAAGTCTCTTAGGGTGTCGGAAAGAGGCTCTTGACTATCTTCGTACGCATCTTAAGAATCGGAATCCCAATCCGCATCTGAAGCTTTTTCTGCGGCTTGTCCCATAACTTTAGGCGGAACCGGGGTAAGACCCACCGCCACCGTAATTCTTTCGATGCTGCCTTCGATAATAGCCGAATCGGCATGAGACAGTTGCTCTGATGGTCCATCGGTAGGTGTATTACCTTCCGTGGCGCTAAAGGGTCTAGCGGTTGGTTTTACGGGTAGAGGCCTAGCCGTAGTTGGGGAGAATTCTCATTCTATGGCTAATTTCCTTTACCTATTGAGTCCCTCAGCAGCTTTGCTGGATATCTGGAGTTTATTTTTTCCACCTGGTAAGAGTGTGAGCTTTTCCCCACTCTTACCTGTGTTTTGCCATGTGTATTTCAACTGTTTTTGTGATTGTTGGCTCTGAAGGACACCACTTCAGTAGCCCCCTTTTGTGTGTTACACAGCACCTTCAGTGCAGTGACACAGGGTTGTCTTTTAGACTTCTCACCGACTCCATTTCTGGGGCTGACTACTGTCCCCCAGAAAAGGGTAAAGTTGCCATTAACTTTCCTTAGTCATTTAACCAAAGATCCAGTACACCCCATCTTACCTGGAGTATTGGAAAGGGTTAATTCTTCGCCCTTTTTATCTGTACCTCTTGGAGCATTGTTTTGCTCCCTTAACATTAAGACTTGGCTGGTGGCAGTGGTATCTACCCTAATTTTCCTACCGCGATTATATTATATGACGTGGTATTATTTTAGGCTATTTTAGTAGCCTCAAACTTTAAACCTGCTAGCCAAAATACTTTTTATTTCGGCTCCAGTTGGGTTTAATAGCCATTTCTTTTTGTTAACCTCCTTCTTGGGTCTTTCTTTGAGCGGCAATCCAGGATTGCCTCCTTTGTTCGCCGACCTTTAACGGGCTTCTGACCAGAAACCCTCCTTTGGCGTCTGGGTGTCTAGGTGTGCTGAATGTGAGGGAGGGGTGTAGTCACCCCCTGCACAGGGTCTCTTTGGAGACCCAAGTCGCACTTTGTGTTGATTGGCTAAGGTGGTTGCCCAGGCTGGACAACCCCCCTGCTGAGTGATTGACAGCCAGGCTGTGTGAATGGGGGATTTTGGCATAAAAGGCAGGACTCTTGGGCTAGAAGTCAGAGTCGCCAATGGGACTGCAAGGAACCAAAGAGAAGCGGAGAAGGCAACGGCTGCTGCAACTCCCGAGTCCCGATGAAGCCCTGCTGCAGTCCTGAACTATCTGCCCTTCAATGACAAGAGAAGATCCAGTCCAGAGTCTTCTTCCCTTGAGCCTGGTGGGATCAACCAGCTCGTCTTTTCTTCAGTCAGGGAATCCTCTCCTGGGTCGAAATCACTGCTGTGCTGTAGTGGTCCGGATAGCCATCAGAAGAGCCCTCTCCTGATTTAAAGGAGCACAACTTTTATTCATCTTTCTTTTTGCTGCTGCTGGCCTCATCCCTGGGTAGTGCAGATCGCTCTAGACATCCTCCTTGTTCCCACGACTGAAGCCGCAGGCACCGTGAATCTGCAGGAACTACCAGGAACAACTGCCGTGGCACCAGCTTTTCACCAACGGAATATGGTACTGTGCACATTTGGTCGGTCTTTCCGCCTGACCAGCCGGAATCGGGGCGAACCCTTTTCCTCCACGAAGATTTCTTCTTTCTTCCCTCCCTCTTATAAATTTTCCTTCCATTTGACAATATTTACGAACTCCTGGCATTTCGAATCTCAAACTGTTCAACGTGTGATCCTCGACAACTGAGCATCTGCTCCATTGACACTGGCGCAAGCCTATTGACTTTAATCTGTATCTTTGAATAAGTCCTCGAGTCATCTTGCCTTGAAAAAGTATTGCCTATGGTTTTTTATTCACTTTTCCCTCGTTTGAAATTCTTAAGTACAAAGTGTGTTTTAACTTCGTGAGCATTTCTATCCGCGGGTAGGCGTTAGTATCGCAACACCGGTCTGTCAACTCCTAATGTACTTACCTTGAATTTGCTGAACAAGTGGAATTGGTTGTGTGTAGTGTATTTTACGTGTGGTTTCGAATTTATAGAAGTGAACTATTTTATAACAGATGGCTTAAAAATAAATGTACTTGTATTTTTTTACCTGAAACCTTAAGTCAGTGTTTGCTTGAGTCACAGTAATTATGGTCCTTTGTGTAATCTCTACTACTGCTCATTTACTCTTGAGATAAGGCTGGCTGCTCCGCTACTGCTACCACTTTAACAGTGTAGTATGAGCTTGTACCAAAGGTGAACTTGTATTACCACTTGTAGTCTTAATTGTGTTTAGTGGTCCCTAAGGGCACTGCACAGGATATATTGCCTAACAGTAGTTTTCGGGCCTACCGCAGCCTTCGGGACCGTCGCAGCATCGGATTTCGACGTGTGATTTTTTGGAGTAGCGCCCTTAATTTTTGTTGCCCAGACGCAAGACGCTGCTGCGGAGGCTTTGGATTGGAGTGATCCGAGGAAACCGGGGAAATTTTCAGCGGCCCTGTTGGCGCCTTCACCTTTTTAGACGAAGACGTCGAAAACGGTGTAGGGGTTGTCTGCTTAGTGTGATGCATTTGTACGCCCCTGTCGCCGGGTGTTGTCCCTGTAGCGAGACCAGAGTCAGGCCTTAAAGGGTCGGGGACGGGCGTGGCGGACCTAGAAGTATCCGCCTCGAGGTCTATAACATCCGTAACAGATGTTTGATCATCCGAGGTACCCCCGTCACACTCAGCGCGTGTGGCAGTGGGGGTTAAGGGGGATCCACCCGTGACGTACCATACACGGCCCACCGCTTTACACGGCGCTGCTCAAGTGTCTTAGGCCGAAGGAGTTTGCAGGCCGCACACCATTTTTCGTCGTGCTCTAGTGGGAGACAGGCGTTACACGTCCCGTGTTCGTCCTTCCAAGGATATCTGACCCTACACTTAGGGCAGAATCTAAAAGGAGTCCTTTCCATAGCTAAAGGGAAAGATGACCAGACAAAAAGGGTAAAGAGGGGAAAGGAGGAAAGACATACCGACAATAGGGCCACCCCGACCCCACTCTCCCTACTGTATAGGTGGGCCAGAGGTCCCGACCACGTGGAAAATCCGGCCGCTGGATTTTAGGTGCCGAAATTCACAGCCGTAGACTAATCCCCCCCGCAGTCTTTGTCAAAGATGTTCTTGTGACCGAAGTGACTTAACGGGGAATAACCGACAAGTCAGTAAAGATAAACAATGTCTCTTGTAAAAGCTCCGCTATAGGGCGACCAGTTATCTGGGCGGAAAAAAACAATCTGAGGGACCTCGGCGCGTGAGGGATTTTGGGTACACTACACGTCACAATAGAGATAGTGTTACAGACACGCCTATGCCGACGTCCCCTTTCGGTCCCCGAAAGACAAGATGCAATACTCAGCGGTTACCACTGGATGTCGGACCATATGCAAAGAATGTGATTCTAAGCAGATTAACAAGCATCAGAAAGAATACATAGCAGACACACATGCACAACCACGGGAGGTGGCAAGGCTCAACATTAAGCATTTCAACAACTCAACATTAAGAATCTCTTACCTCCTCACCAGGCTCCCCTTCAAGCAAACAGGTTGCGCAGCACTGCTTGGCCGACTCTGGACTCCTCCCTGGAATCCCGGTTGACGCAGTAGAATTTCGTGAAGGTGTACGTCGACCTCCACGTAGCTGCCCTGCAGATGTACAGCTGGGGCACACCAGGCAAGAAAGCCGGAGTAGCAGCGATCGCTTTCTCGGACGGCCAAGCACAGGTCTGTTTTCCAACCAATGACAGTGGGTGATACAGCCGGCGGGGGAAGTCTGCTGGCGAACCTCTGACATTTGGTGGCCGTCGCTGTCGCAAACAGATTGTTCTGGGGACTGCCCCATCGTCGGAATAGAAGATCTACTTGATCCTGCCGAAGCTCCCACTCGTCGTCGAGTGAGTCGGTGACGGTGTTCTTCACTCCTGCCAGGTGAAAGGGTACCAGGAACATCCCCTGGGCGACGGCCCAGCGCCAAAGATCCTGCGCTTCCATGGATAGAGATGGAAATCTGGTGCCCCCCTGCTTCCGGATGTAGATCATCATGGTGGTGTTGTCGGTGAAGACCTGTACTACTTTGCCCTTGAGGGACAGAATAAAGGACCTGAGGGCCCAGAACACGGCCCGGAGCTCCAGGACGCTGATGTGCAGTGACCTCGCCTCCGGGAGCCAAAGGCCTCTTGCGTGGAGATCTCCGGTGTGCGCGCCCCATCCCTCCAGGGAGTCGTCCGACATTACCGTTTCGTGATGCGCTGGTGTCTGGAAGTCCATGCCCGCCACAAGATGTGCGTGGGTGCCCCACCACCGGATCGCTTGACGGAAAGTCTCGTTGAGGGAGATCTTGTCTTCGAAGCTTCCCGCCACTTGTTTCCACCGGGCGTGGAGGAACTCCTGCAGTGGCCACATCCGCAATCTGCACAGGCGCACCAGGTAGATACATGACGACATGCCGAGCAGGGGCTTGATGGACCTCACCCAGGCTATTTCCATGGTCTACAGCCATTGTACCTTGCCCAGGATGCCCTTTATCCTCTCCTCCGACGGTGAAGCTAGCTGTGCCACCGTGTTGAGCCTGGACCCTAGGAATAGGGCGTCCTGCGATGGCACCAAGCAGAGTTGATCAAAAACCCCAGTTCCATGAGCAGGCCGACGGTACCGTGAGTATACTCCAGAGCACCGGAGCCTCTTCGGGACGAGTCCTATCGTGCCCTTTGCCAACATCGCTCATACCTCCAGAAGTAGTTGTGGGATGTGGTTTTCTTTCCTGGCCACTGGTGGAAAGTCTGGGCACTTCCTTTGGAACTCCAGAATGTGCCTGTGGGCCAGGGCATCCAGCACCCAACGGTCGGAGGAGATGGATTCCCATACGCTGATGGATTTCGCCAGCCGGCCTCCCACCGGGGTGCTAGGGTGGGGGCCAGACGTCACCGCCAGTTCAGTCCTGCTTCTCCGAGGCCTTGCCCCCTTGGGCCCCTTGGTGACGATGTCCACCGGCCTTGTTGTGGCCTCTGTAGGCTTCTTGCCTGGCTGTATGACGAAAAACTACCACCGAATCCTTTGGGGGTACCTTGGGACTTGCCTCCGAAGGTCCGGCCGTCGCTGATGTAGCATGCCCAGGGCACGGGCCGTCTCGGCGTCTGCCTTGATGGCCTGCAGTGACTCATCCACTGCCTTGTCCAACAGATTGTTCCCGTCGAAGGGCATGTGGAGTACCCTGGTCTGTACGTCCTGACGGAAGTCGGTGGCCCCGAGCCAACCACGCCAGAGAAGGCAAACGCTGTTTCCCATCTGGTAAAATCCGGTGTTGGCCATGTCCGTGGCTACCGTGATGGCGTGATCCAAAGCCACCTCGCCCTCCTGCAGGATTTCGGGGCCCTCCGCTCTTGTCATCTTGGAGGAAGTCCAGGAGGGGGGCGATTTTAAAACACATCTCCCTATCATAGCGGGACACGATAGCGAGAGCATTGGCCTTCTTAATGGTCGTCGCTGCCGACGAGATTACCCGACGTCCCATGGCGTCCAGCTTCTTCCCCTCGCCATCCGGCGGGGAAGTGGAAGTCGATGCCGTCACCCCTGCCGATTTCTTCTTGGCCGCCCCGGAAACTACCGAGTCTGGGGACGGCTGCGCCCTGAGGCACATTGGAGCAGAATCTGGGACCCGGTACTTCTTCTCGTACCAGTCTCTCTTTGCAGGGGCCGTGGATGGGTTCTTCAGAAGGGAAGTCCCTCGTCCCAGATGTCGTCCAACAGCGGGACTGAGAGTACAGTCTTCCTTTTGGCCTCTCGTTGATACAGGAATCCCTCCTCCTGCTCTTCGGGGCATAGCTGGAAGAGCTCCGAGGCCCTGTCGATCATGGCATGAAATGAGCCAATTTTGTCTGGAGGGGAATCCCGGGGAGGGGGCAATGGGAGATCAATGGGAGATCAATTCCATCGTCTGTGCCGTCATCCATCCCCGTCGTCGCCATCTCCGTCTCATCTTTCGGCGGATGGTGTTGGCATCGGTTGAGACGGGAGCGTCAGCAGAGGCTCCTCCGGTTCCTCCTCAACCAGACGTTCTTAGTCGGCTCCACCCTCGCTCTCTACATCTGCCTCATCGGGATCCTTCCTGCAGGCCCCGACCTCCTCGAACCTCTTGTCCAGGGCTGCCTTGATGATAGACAGCTCGTCCTCAGAAGAGATATCCGAGTCCACAAGGGCTACCTTGGCCCCGCCCCCCCTTCTCGGCCCGGGGCTTCACGGGGGTCTTTTCAATCGTTTGGAAAGACTATTCCCTCTGGGATGGCGGGGAAACTAGTCCTGGAGGCCGTCTCCCCTGGGGTCGCCTTTCCGGGCTTCGCCAGGGATGCTACGACTCCCTCAATAGAGGCCTTAGCCGGGTGAATCTGGGCCTTCACGACCTCAGGCGTGTCGGAGGCCTTCAGCGTGGGGGAGGGGAGGTCACCGCCTCGCTCCCCCTTGGCTTTCTGATATGAGCCAGAGACCAGTGATTGGTTATTGATAGAAAGACAGTTCAGAAACGAAACTGAAACTGATTTCTTCTTTACCGAGGATTCCCAGCCTGACGACGGGGAATATTCATGAGCATATGAATCCATGCTACACCCCATACTGGCGAACAATGCATCTATAAAAATTGTCGAATACTAGAAAACTTTGGACTCCTTTCACGGACGTAGGGGAAGGCCAATTCAAAACTGCTTCAACTTTTAGATTGTCCATTTGAATTCCCATTGGTGACAGGATGAATCCCAAAAATTCCACTGAGATCGCATGAAATGAACATTTCTCCAGGTTGACAAATAACTTGTGTTGGCGTAGTTTCATAAATACTGCCTTTACATGAGTTATGTCCTCTTGGGCCGAGCTAGAATAATTCGAATGTCATCGAGGTACACTATGGCACAGACATCTAGCAATTTGCTAGAAACATTCATAAAGTTCAGAAAAGCTGCTGGAGCGTTGCATAAGCCGAAAGGCATAACTTGATACTCGTATAAGCTGTATTTTGTGCGAAAGGCAGTTTTCCATTCATCCCCTTCTTTGATTCTGATGAAAGTGGTAACCTCCTCGAAGGTCCAGTCCGGTAAAAACTTTGGCATCCTTAACTTGGTCCATTAACACTGGAATGAATGGAAGGGGGTACCTGTTCCTAACTGTGATCCGATTGAAGGCTCGATCGTCTAAACAAGAACGAAGGTCCACTTCCTTCTTGGGTACGAAGAACAGAGGAGACGCCATAGGGGACTTAGGAGGCTGAATAAAACCATTGGCTAGGTAATTATCCAAATATGACTTCAAATGAATATTTTCTTGTTCGGTTAAAGCATACATTTTACTACATGGGGTTTTGGAACCAGGGATTAAATCAATTTGACAATCATACGGCCGGTGTGGAGGCAACACATTGGCCTGTTCTTCAAAAACTTCCTGAAAATATTGATACTCTGATGGTAGGGTTCCTATTAATCTTAAGGTAGGTTCTTCTCTTGAAATCGCTTGAACTTCTTTTCCAAAGTTTGCGCCTTGAACATAGCAGGAGTGTTTGCATTCCTCGGTAAACACTAAGGTTCTGACATGCCAGTCAATCTGTGGATTATGTTTCTCTAACCATGGAATACCTAAGATTACTTTAAACTGTGGAGCACTGATTAGGTCAAACAAGGTCTTTTCTCGATGTCCCTCCTGGCAAAGCAAGTTGCAAACTTCAGTACACTTAGTCACTGGTCTGGGATATCAGTGGAGTACCATTCACTGCAGTGACATTTTCCACCACAACCTTTGGGTGTATACCAATACCCATCTTGCCTGTTAGTTCGTAATCCATGTAGTTTCCAATCGCACCACTGTCCACATATGCTTCCAGGAAGGTTGAAGGTCACTACTTAAGATAGCGGGACCAACGAAATGAAAGATCTGAATTTCCTTCTTCTGGCTCAACAAGTCGATCTCTATACTTGTCGGGCGTTGGAGTTTTCCGTCAGTTCATTTTTTATTATATTCCTGTCCGCCTTGTCTATGACTCCCACTGTTTCCACAGCAGTTCCACTGAACAATTACGAAGGTGAGGACCGGATAAACCACAATGGAGGCATACATTCTGCTGCCTTATTTTGTCTCTTTCTTCTTCTTTAGAAATTGGACCCGAACACCTGCTAACTGCGTTGGCTCAGAGTGACTTTGTCACTTGATGAGTTCTACTGTCTTTTGAACGAACAGAGCGATCTAGCCTCTGATCTGGCCCGATCCGTACACCAGTCCTGCAACAGATGATCCAGTTGTATAGTTAGGTCAACGAATACGGCACAACCTGTAGGAGAGTTCACTACTTGTGCCAATATGTCCTTGAGTTCCCCTCGTAATCCACAATGAAAGAGTGTTCTCTTCTCCTCAGGCCAAGCTATGTAAGCTAACAATTCTTGGTTACCTTGGCGTAAAGAAAGCAGCTCATTATCTAAAGCCTGTCCTTGAGCATTATGGGCAAAGAGTTTCTCTAACTCCTGCCGAAAACCAGGAAAGTTTCTTAGTAATGGGTCATCTTGATTGACTAAGGGAATGGACCAGTCAGCAGCATGTCCGCCCAAATATGATAACACAAACGCCACCTTAGCCTGATCTGAATGAAGGAAAGACCCCGGGTTTATACACAAAGTGTAAGTTACATTGGTTCATAAAGACTGCAAAACGCTTCAGATCCCCCATAAACCTTTCTGGGACTGCTAGTGGAATGTTTGCCTGCAGAGGAGGACTGGGAGCGGAAACTTGACCCTGTGGGACACCACCTGGAAGTGGTGCTCGTCCTGCTTGGGAATGTAGTAATTGGTGATCCAATTCATCAGTGCGTTCTCTGCTCACCACCAACTCTCTCCTGAGAGAATTGGTTTCTGACCTAGTGTTAGGCAGAATCCTGTGCAGTGCCCTTAGGGACCACTACACACAATTAAGACTACAGGTGGTGATATACGTTTTACCTTTGATACAAGCCTGTACTACTATGTCATAGTGGTAGCAGTGGCAGAGCAGCCAGGCTTATCTCAAGAGTGAATGGCCAGTAGCAGAGATTACACAAAGGGACCACAATTACTGTGTATTAGGCAGAAACCTGTGCAGTTCCCCTTAGGGACCACTGCAAAAGATTTAAGACTACAGGTGTTTGGCAGTAAACCCACATGGTAGCAGTCTGTACCACACAGATTCACTTGGTAGCAAAGAGTTGGGCAGCACACAACAGGTACAGAGATACAGTAGCACAAGCAAACACTGACCAGAGCTTTGGTGTAAAAGTACAGTTATTAATTTAAAGACACACTTGTAGATTACACTAGCACAAAGAGGTAAGTAAATTCAACAGCGTCACTATTATATATATATATATATATATATATATATGATACATTACTCACCGTAATCGTATTTCTTATGCGTGTATCTGCTTAGATTCACATGCTGTGCATAGGCCGACATCTAGTGGAAGCTGCGGAGTATTACAGTTTGTTTTTCGAAACTCGAAAATGGGCGTCGACACAGGCGTGCCAGTAATACTATCCCTAGTGTGACGTCCACTGTACCCAAGATCCCTCACGCGTCTGGGATCCTCAGATTGTATTTTTTCTGACATGAGGAAGCATGAGGAGTAGCGTGAGTACAGATAATCCAAGCAGATAGACAGAAAGGTAAGACTACAAGCAATCATGCGCCTTCTCTCGGAGGGGAGGAAGGGTGGGTCGCATGTGAATCTAAGCAGATACAAGCATCAGAAATACGATTACGGTGAGTAATGTATCCCTTCTGAGGCTTGTGGAATCTGCTTAGATCACATGCTGTGCATAGATTAGCGAGCAGTACCCGAAGAAGGAGGTGGGATGTGAGAAGGGTCATGAGCAAACAGGTGTCTTAGAACCGCTTGTCCCACTTGTGTATCTGTCTTGGAATGAGTGTCAATGCAGTAATGCTGAGTAAAAGTGTGAATAGAGCTCCAAGTAGCTGCTTTGCAAATGGTGTCGAGGGGAACATTTGCAATGAAAGCCAGAGTGGCCCCAATGCCTCTAGTAGAATGGGCCCTTGGCGTAAAAGGCAGAGTTTTTTCAGAAAGAGAGTAACACAGCTGTATACAGTTGATAATCCACTTCGAGATCGCGCCTTTAGAGACGCGATCCCCCTCTCTGCCTGTAGCTACGGAGACAAACAGTTGATCTGTTTTCCTTAGCGGTCTGGTTTTATTTACATAGTAGAGGACCGCCCTACGCACATCAAGGGTGTGTAGTTTCACCTCAGCCGAGCTTTGCGGGTTTTGGAAGAAAGCCGGAAGCTCGATGGACTGGTTTACATGGAATTTAGATATAAATTTAGGTGAGAACCTAGGGTGTGTGCGTAAAACCAGTTTGTCTTTGTGGATAGTAAAGAAAGGATCCTGCACTGACAGAGCCTGAATTTCACTGACCCTTCTTATAGAGGTAATGGCTACTAAGAATGCCGTTTTATAAGTCAGGTGTTTGAGACTACTTTTATGCATGGGTTCGAAAGGGGGGCCCATGAGCTTAGCTAGTACCACATTGAGGTCCCATCCTGGCGGTGGGTTCGAAATAGGAGGGTGAAGTCTCTTTACTCCTTCCATGAAGCTTTTAACTACTGGTACTTTCCACCACGATACTTTGTTATGGGATGTGGTGTAAGCCGAGAGGGCTGCCAGGTGTACTTTCAGAGAGTTAAAAACCAAACCTGCGTCCAGCAGGTGGAGCATGTATGTTACAACGTTGGAAGGAGTGCAATCAACTGGGTTGATTTGTTTATTCTGGCACCAAATAACGAATCTCTTCCACTTGTCAAAGTAACAGTGCCTTGTGTTTGGTTTCCTGGATTCTTTTAGGATGTCCATACACCTCTGTGGTAAATTGAGATGCCCAAACTCTATGACCTCAGGAGCCATGCTGCCAGGTTCATTGAGTTGGGTTCCTGGTGCACTGTTTGACCTTGTTGCTGGGACAGTAGGTTGTACCAGGCTGGGAGTTTGATGGGCTCGCACACCGCCATCCTGCGTAGGTGTGGAAACCATGGTTGTCTCGCCCACATGGGAGCAACTAGGATGAGCGTCATCGATTCCTTGTTCATCTTGTACACCACTTTCCTGATGAGAGGAGTTGGTGGAAAAGCGTACGCAAACATCCCTGACCAGTTCATCCACAGGGCGTTCCCTTGGGAGTCTGGCTGGGGGAACCTGGATGCAAATCCTGGGCATTGTTTGTTTTCGCTTGTGGCGAATAGGTCTATAGTGGGGAAACCCCACTGAGAGAAGAGATATTCTACGATATCTCTGTGAAGGACCCATTCGTGTTCCTCTGGGAGGGAGTCTCTGCTTAGGGCATCCGCTAGGGAATTGAGCTCCCCTGGAACATGTTGTGATGACAGGAAGATGTTCCGTCTGAGTGCCCATATCCAGATTTTCTGGGCAAGCTTGGACAGATTTGGCGAACGAGTCCCTCCTTGTTTGTTCAGATAGAACATGGCTGTCGTGCTGTCCGTCCGGATTTGCACCGACAAGTTTCGCAGATGGGGCTCGAACGCCCGAAGCGCTCGGAATACTGCCAGAAGCTCTAGCAGGTTGATGTGGTTCTTGGCTACTGAGTGAGACCAGAGACCCTGGGCTGTGTGGTGGAGATGGTGAGCTCCCCACCCAGTCAGGCATGCATCTGTAGTCACCACTGCCTGTACTTCGGGATCGTAAAAGGGTTTTCCCCTTGCCAGATTCTCTCTTGTCCACCAGTGTAAGCTTTGTACAAGTGTTGGCGAAACGACCACTAGATCGTCCCACTGACCACTTGCCTGAGACCACTGTTTCGCCAACCATTCCTGCATGGGACGCATGCGCAGACGCGCGTGGGAGACCAGGTAAATGCATGACGCCATCATGCCCAGTAACCGCATTGCTTTGCGTACCGTTATTTGTTGACCTGACTGATAATGTGGAATTTGCAGTAGTATATTCCGAATTCTCTCTTCCGAAGGGAAGGTCAACCCTTTTTGAGTATCTAGGATTGCTCCTAGGAACTGTTTTGAGGTGCTTGGTACCAGACTTGACTTCTTCTCGTTGATAGAGAAGCCTAATTCGTGGAGGAGGTCGATAGTCCTCTGAATGTTTGACCTGCAAATTCCTGGGGTTTCCCCCGTTATGAGCCAGTCGTCCACATAAGGGTACACTGGGATTGCCTCTCTGCGTAGGTGTGCAGCTGCCACCGCCAGTACCTTGGTGAATACCCTTGGTGCTGAAGGTATCCCGAAGGGCAGTACCTTGAATTGGTAGTGGCGACTGTCCACCTTGAAGCGCAAGTATTTTCTGTGCGCTGGGAGCATGGAAATATGAAAATAAGCATCTTTCATATCCAAGGTTGCCATGTAATCCCCCTTTTTTAGGAGGGGGGTTACCTCTTGTAGCGTGGTCATACGGAATTTTTGGGGCTTGACATACTTGTTGGCAGGCCGTAAGTCCAATACTGGGCGCATTGTCAAATCTTTCTTTGGCACAAGGAAGTAAGTTGAATAGATACCCTTGTTTACCTGGTGTCCTGGGACGAGTTCTATCGCGTCCTTTTGTAGCAGAATGGCGATCTCCTCGAGAAGGATCTTCTGATGTTCTAAGGAGTGTATTCTTTGTCGTGGAGGGTGGTTCCGGGGACGCTGCAGTAATTCTATACAATATCCTGTGGACACTGTTGACAGCACCCATCTGTCTGAGGTGATCCCTTCCCAAGCCTGGGTGAAGTTGGAAATGCGTCCCCCTACTGGGGTTGCGTGAGAAGGGACCCTGAACTGAGCATCACTGCTTTGGTGGAGGTGTGCCACCTCCCTTGTTGGGGCTGCCTCTGCCTCTTCCACGACCTCTCTTGTTACCCTTGCCGTAACTTTGGGTAGACTGCTGGTTGTTGTTCCATTGTGTACCCTGTCCTTGGGCATAGTTGCCTCTTTGTGAATTTTGGCCGCGTGGGCGACGAAAATTACTGTTCCCCCTCTGGTTAGGGGGTTTGTTGGTAAGCTGGCCAAGGGATTTGAGAGTCTCGTACTCGTCCTTGGCATTCTTAAGTGCGTCTTCGACCGCTTTCCCAAACAATAGATCGGGTTCCACCGACTTGTCTATTAATGAAGCCTGGGTTTCTGTTTTGAACCCCGACTGCCGTAACCACGCATGTCTCTTGATAACAGTATCTTCTGCTATCAATCTTCCTGCGTTGTCCGCGGCGTCGAAAGTTGCTTTTAATATGCAACCAGACACGGCTCTCCCTTCTGCCGAGATCCGAGCCAACTGGCCCTTTAACGGTTCAGGAGCAGAGGCTATGAGCGCCGCGACCTCTTCCCATTGATGGCAGTTGTAACTTGCCAACAGGGTGGTGGAGTTTGCAATCCTTGCTTGGTAGGCGGACGTTGAGGCTACCTTCCTGCCAAACCCGTAGAGTCTTTTGCTCTCCTTGTCGGGAGGAGCTTCTGACGACGATAAGGGTGTCCCCGCCCTCTTCCGAGTGTTGGTAACCACTAGGGAGTCTGGTTTAAGATGTCCTCTTATATAAAGAGGGTCAGACTGGGCTGCCCGAAAAAGTTTTTCGACTCTGGGGTTGACGGCTCTGGTGAGGTTAGGATTCACCAGGGATGGATCTATTCTACGTTGGATGGATTTAAGGATAGGGATGGTCTGAGCGACCGGCCTCCTCTCTCCCACCAACTCTTCTGCGAAGTCCCTTTCCTCCTGTACACCGTGGGTGTCGATGTGAAAATGTTCTGCTGCGCGAGCGAGAACTTCATTAAGGAGGGGCTGGTTATCAACTGGCGAGTCGGTAACTGGGGCTTCGCTCTCTACCGGGGAATCTACTCTGTAAATTTCCTGCTCATCTTCTACCTCCTCCAGGTCCTCATCATCCGCATAGTATTCAGTCCCGGTTTGTTCCTCCATAATTGTAAACTCTTGGTCCCCTTCAGGGAAAGGCTGTCCTTGGTATCTGGGGTGTGGAGTAGAGTATGGAGTAGAGTAAGGCTGCACCTCGAAGGGTTCAGGTCTTTCGAACCGGGCCTTTTTACTTAGGGGGATAGGATCAGAGGAGCCTGAGGGTGTGGCCCCTTGAGGGTCATACGAAAGGAAATGTTCTGGGTTTTTGTCATACAAATCAGCTAAGGAAGACATCCTTGACATGACCCTGTCTATGTCTTCACTGGACCATTCTTTGGAACAGGGTATGACTTTAGTAGGCAACTTAGAGGACTTATCAAGGGTACCCTTGCTGGATGTTGATGTCCCAGTAGATTTATGTTTGTCTGTCTGCTTAGGGTGGAAGGATGGTTTTACAGGAGTGAAAGGCTGTGCTTTCCGCTGTTTCCCCCCCCTCCCCGTGCGTGGAAAAATGTTTTCCCTGCCCCTTGGAGGCCCCAGAGACTTTCAACGCCTGGCGTCGAGGGTCGGGAGAGGTATCTTGTTTCGAGCGTGGGGCCTCGCTGGTGTTAACTGCGGCCTCGGTCTCCTGGAGCGCGGCATGGGGGTGGAAGTCGTCTTCGTCTTCCGACGATCGAACTTCCGTTAATCTAGGGAGCGAGGCACTCTTGGCAAGAGTGGATGATTGCCTTGCGTCATGAGGCGATCTCGATCGAGAGCGCCCAGAGGACACCGAGTCGGACCGTTCTATCTGTGCCTCTTTCCGAGAAGTCGACGTCGTCGAGGTTCGGTTGGACTTAGTGTGCGTAGGGTGTGTAGCGCTTGCGTCGCCGGGGGTCTTCCCCATAGCCGCCCTGCCGGACAACCTTCCGAGGTCAGGGACCTGCGCTCGGCAGTCTTTCGACGCCGTAATGCCCTCGCCGTCCGAAAGTACGGCGTTGCTGCCATCGCTGAAGGCGCCCTCCGCTGCCATGGCCGCCTGCCTGGCGTGGTGGGCCCAACGCTTTGTCGAACGGTCCTTAAGTGTCTTAGGCTTAAACCTACTACACGCTCTGCAGTTCGCTTCGGGGTGGTCCCTCGGCAAGCAGAAATTGCACGTGGCGTGCCTGTCGACCCAAGGGTATTTGCGGTTGCACTTGGGGCAGAATTGGAAAGGGGTACCCTCCATACGCACCTTGAGGCAGCGGGCTGCTAAGTGTAGGAAATATATACCTATATACCAAGAGTGAAGAGTATGTACCACCCCCCACTCTCCCTACTTGCAGGGCCGAGGCCAGCGGCCTACTAGGCCCGGGCCGAGGCCAGCGGCCTTCCGAGGCCCAGATCCGTCGTGCAGCAGCCGACGGTCGATGTCTTCTCCAGCCGTCGTCGAGTGTCGAGGGTCGACGTTGGGGTGGGGAAGGATGTCAAATAATTTTAAACTTCAATAATTAACAAAAGTATGGCTAAGGCCAGGGGACTCCGCAAGATGCTTCCGACCAGTATGGCGGAAAAAAACAATCTGAGGATCCCAGACGCGTGAGGGATCTTGGGTACAGTGGACGTCACACTAGGGATAGTATTACTGGCACGCCTGTGTCGACGCCCATTTTCGAGTTTCGAAAAACAAACTGTAATACTCGGCAGCTTCCACTAGATGTCGGCCTATGCACAGCATGTGATCTAAGCAGATTCCACAAGCCTCAGAAATATATATATATATATATATAACCCTGATTACTTATTAGACAAGTCTTAATGGGAAACACCACTTATTTTCAGACAGAGGTGAGCGCTTAACTTAAGATGGCACTCTAATAAGTTATTAAAAAGGGACGGGAAAAAGGCAGAGTTATGGAAGCACACAAATTTCAATACTTTTTAAAAGAACCACAGTAAGGCAGGATAGGCAGAGTTCTACTGGAGAGCAAGGAAGTCAATTGCAAGGCCCACTCTTGGAGAGAGCAAGCAGAAAGGGTCCAGGTTCACACAGTGGGGTTATGCCCAAAATGTCTTGTAGATAGTTCGCACACAAAGAATGAAATTAAAGTCAGGAAAAGTTAGCTAGGTTGTCCCAGGCCAGCCCAGGTTAGAAAGTCGAGGCTTTACTGTCACCCCGAACGATCTGTCGCAAGGGAAGCCAGGCAGGACACCGTACCTTAAGTGGGAAGGAAGATCCAGCGGGGGCAGTTGTTCCTGGCAGCGGGTGCAAGTCGGTGTTTCGTCCAGAGGAAGAGGAGGTCTCGCCGTGGAGGAAAGATGAAGGTCGTTGCACTGCCAGGGAAGAAATCAGCCGCAGAGTTCTTCGGTTAAAAGGTACTACCCTTCTATTCGCGGTAGTGGTAAACCGTGGTATTCCGGTTGCCGGGGTGCTTGGCACAGGCAAGGCGGCCACGAGATGCACCAGGAAGGTGAAAAGAAGGTAAAACTGGTTATCCCCACCAGTCAAAGGAAGAAGACTCTCCGGACTGGAGATCTCCTCTGTCGTCGGGAAAAGTGGTGAGACTGTTCAGCAGGGCTCCACCGGTGGTGTCGTCGTTGCAGGTCGCCCTCCTCAGATTCTTAGGTCCTGTGGCGACTTCTGAAGTTCCAGTCCCCAAAGCCCTGCTTTTATGCAGCAAACCCCCATTCGTTCAGCCTAGCTGTCAATCAAACATGCTAAGTGGCCAATCACACAAGAGTGCAACTTGAGTTGCCAAGGTAACTCAGTCCAGGGTGCTTAAACCCCCTCCCACACCCCCTGTGGTACCCAGACAGAGTGGCACCACGTTTGGAGGCTTCTGTGGAGAAGCCCGCCAAAAAGTGGATCAAAGGGCTCAACTTGGGTTGGAGTCACAGAAGAGAACACAAACGCCATTTTAGAATCGAGTTCTGGCACAAAATACCAACCAGTGAATTAATATTAAATAAATAAACCAGCGGTATGTTCGAGGCTATAGGAATTAAATAATTAAAGTTGGTAGCCTCGAACAATGGGAAAATCCCATAGAGATATATTCGCGGTCGAATATAAAAAGTAGTATCCACTGCCACCAGCCAAAACTCGATCAGGGGGGACGGAGACGTGCCCCCTCGAACAACAGACCCTGGGGCAATCGAATTGCCCCGACCAGTACGTCCACAATATGATGGTTTGTACTAGTTTCTGTTCATAATTTGGGACTAGTAAAGCCAATGGTGACTTTACATGCCCTGGGAGACAGTAGTCAGTCCCAGGGTATGGAGTCTATGTTTGGGGGTCGCTACAATACCCCTGGGTTACGGCACGGAGGGTGCTGTGAAACCAACATCAAAAACACATGAGACCCGATGGAGTAAAAGGCCCCATAGCTCATAAAACACATGGAAAGACAAAGGAACACCTCAAATCATGTCTAAGAGTGGGAGTAAAAGAGTCTCACTCTTAGCAGGAGAAAAAAAATCAACCCCAAAAATCCAGCAAAGCTGCTGGGGGACTCACTAGGTTTGGGAAATTAGCCTTTACAGAGAATTCTCCCCAACACTGTGACTCAAGCAAACACTGACTCAAGGTTTCAGGTAGAAAAATACAAGTACATTTATTTTTAAACCATTTGTTATAAACACATCACTTCTATTAAACTTAAACAAAAACCATACTTTAAATATACTACAACTGACCAATTCACTTTGTACAGTATGTCTCAAGGTAAGTACCCTGTGTTGGAATGAACCGGTGTTGGGCACAAAAACATGTTACCGCGAATACGATTGCGATCACTTTTTAACAGTTCGGTCTACTAAACAAACGCGTATCCGTGACATGAAATGCTACCGGGGCAAAAACACACTTAGCACTTAGCACTTGAGATACGCAGAGGGAGTTGGAGGCAAAAATCACAGGCAATATTTTGGTTAGGCAGGCAGAATCAAGAAACACTCAGACAGGAGTTCAAAAGTCAAAGGGCCGGAGCCAGGGTCGGAGGACACCGGGGTCAGTTGCTGAAGATCACACGGTCTAACAGTTCACGATTCAACGGAGCCAAAAGTACTTCGATATTGTCAATTTTCGGAAGCAAAAGTTATAAGAAGGAGGGAAGACAAGGTCAAGCCTTGGAAAGGAAGAAACAGGGATTCACCCAGTTTCCTCGACAGGACACAGTACCTTGTTCCAAATGGTGCAGCTGGTGCCCTGGCAGTTGTTCCTGTTGGTTTCCCGCACACCCACGATTCCTGGAGCTTCGTTGTGAAGGACGACGTCTGAACTGGTCTACACCATACAGGGATGAGGCCGGCAGTAGCGACACGGAATAAAAGGTGAGCTCCTTAAAAACAGGAGAGGCTTTTCAGGTGGCTATCTGGACCACTACAGTAGTGTGCAGCGATTTCGACCACGGACAAGGATCCTCTGGCTGTAGAAGACAAGCTGGTTATCCCCACCAAGCTCAAGGGAAGAAGACTCCGGACTGGATCTTCTCTGAGTAGTTGAAGGGCAGATAGGTCAGGACTGCAGCAAGGCTTCACCGGCCCGGGGTAGTTGCAGCAGCCGTCGTTCTCTCCGCTTCTCTTCGGTTCCTTGTAGTGGCGACTCTCTGACTTCTAGCCTAAGAGACCTGCCTTTTATGCGAAAAACCCCCATTCACACAGCCTGGCTGTCAATCACCCAGCAGGGGGGGGGTGTTGTCCAGCCCGGACAACTACCCTGGCCAATCATGAAAAAGTGCGACTTGGGTTTCCTAGGATACCCTGTGCAGGGGGTGACTACACCCCTCCCTCACATTCAGCCCACCTAGACACCCAGGCGCCTTGAGGAAGGCTTCTGGGCAGAAGCCTGCCAAAAGACAGTGAACAAAGAAGGTAAACCTAGTTTGCCGCACAAAGTAAAACACAAGAAGGACTTTAACAAAAAGAAATGGCGTATAAACCCAACCGGAGGCAAAAGAAAGATGATTTGGTCAAGTGGGTTTATGTTCGAGGCTAATATAATAGCCAAGAACAGTACCACGTTTATCTAATATAATTGCGTTAGAAAAGTAAGGGTAGCTACCACTGCCACCAGCCAAGTCTAAATGTTAAAAGAGCGAAACAATGCTCTAGGAGGTACAGATGAAAAGGGATACGAGTTAACCCTTTCCTCCATGGAAGATGGGGTGTACTGGATCTGTGGTAGATTGACTAAGTAAAGTGAATGGTAACGTTACCCTTTTCTGGGGGACAGTAGACGCCTCAGAAATGGAGTGGAGGGAAGTCTCAAAGACAACCCTGTGCCACGGCACTGAAGGTGCGGTGTGACACACACAAAGAAGGGGACAAAGAAGTCCACAATCACAAAAACAGATGGAAACACATAGCAAAACACAGGTAAGAGTGGGGGGAAAAGCTCTCACTCTTACCAGGTGGAAAAAATAAACTCCAGAAGTCCAGTAAAGCTGCTGGAGGACTCACTAGGTGAGGGAAATTAGCTATAACTGAGAATTCTCCCTAACACCTAGCTGCAAGGACTTCTGCCTTTAACTCCTTCAAAATCTGGGATAAATTGTCTATTCTGTGTTTTCCATTATGCTCAGGTGGAGTATTTTAAGTATGGCTTTGCGTTCTGTAACGCTTACCTGGACTCCTCGGGAGCATAATACCTTCCTAGTCTGTGGACCGGATACCTTGGAGCCTTTAAGATTCTTTATCTGTTTGAACAAACAAATGACAATAATAGAAATGCTATAACATCTATTAAATGAGATAATACTACATGAGATGTGTATTCCCTTAAATCACTTGCTTCTAACTCTATGGCTGAATTCCCTTCTCACCTGTGTTTTATTATTGTGGAGCTCTCCCCATCCTGCTTTTCTACAGGGGCGCGTTGAGATGCAGAAACTATTGTAACTTGGGTTGCTGATGAACTCTTTAGCTTCATGCATTGAAATGTCTATTCTTTGGAGAATTAGTTTTTGGGTAAGTAAACGTATGAATATTCTGTAATCCTTAAGGGCTTGAATTGATTCCTATGATGGACAGATCTCTCTTTCTAATTATTTTTGCCTTCTTTCTATTTTTCACAGGTTCTAAGAATTCGGGAAATAATTAGGGCTGCAGATGGCTGCGGAGTTACTCAGGATGATGAAACCTTTTTAAAAAACGTACGTTCGCCAATACGGAGCAACTGCAGCCTTCAGGGTGAAGCGCAGTAACAGTGAGGTGAAAACTTGAAGAAGTTTCAGGTACGTAAACGCTTATTAAACGTCTTCTCTGTTAAACTGTTAAGTTTGTTTTTTAACTTAAATACCTCTTGTGTTGTCTACAGATTTTCAGAAAACTGAGGAAAAAACCTTTGAAAGAGGCGGTGACTGCGGAAGAAACTTCTGACTGAAGATGCTGCGGCTGCAAGTGAATAACTGCCGACTGAAGATGCTGCGGCTGTGAGCGAATAAATGTGGTTACTGAAGAAAACCGCGTTGAAGATAACTTCTGTCAGGTAAGTCTATTCTATGAACTAAGGTACTCTAACTATTCGTAAAACTAATGTCTCTAATGTCTTCTTTCTTTGAAAGGTTCTGTGAGGAGAAACACTGGTAGCGTTACCCGATGTCAGCGGAGCAGACGCGAAACACGTGTTGCAGCAGAGGCGGGGCTTAAGTAGCTGCCTCTGCAAATATGAATAGAACAGTGCTGCTACGTGTAAATGGGTTTTGCGGAGGCCATGTTAACTGTATGAAACTACTGTTCAACATCATGTGAGTCTATGGAAGTGGAGCCTGTGAATGGTGTAAATGCCATTTGTGCCGGGCTAACACCCACCTTTCACCTGGTGATTGATTTAATGTTCCCTGCCTAGCCTGAATGCATTAATGAATGAGGACTATGCTCGCTGACTGGGATCATGACACTTGCATGGCCTTTTCCTTTCGGGGCCTTGTCGGACCCCTTGTCTACCTTGACCTTCTCCGTCGCGGGTGGTTCGGACACTGCATCCTGCCTGGCCATCTCCTGCTTGGTCTTCTCCAGATTCTCTCTCAACTTCCCCGTGGTAGTTGACTTCCCCTTGGACGATGATCCAGAGTGATGCCTGGAGATAGATGTCGATGACAATTGCGCCCGGACTGTCGCAGGACCCGGAGCAGCGGCGACCCCAGACGGAAGCAGACTCGCAGTGCTTGGCCTTGTGTTGGGCCCCCATGGGTGGGGTGCCCTCAAAGGACTTAGAAGCCTGCTCAGGTTTGCCGGATCCAGGAGAGGCATGCCTCCTCTCCTGGATCCCGCAAACTACCCGGGGTAGAGGCCTTGGATTGCAGTCACACCTCCAACCGTTAGCATTGATCCTTCAACGTGCGCTTCGAGAAGCCATGGCAAAACACACAATCCTCCTTCCTTATGCGTCGGGTTCAAACATTACAGGCACTGGGAATGCTTGTCGTCCATGTACACATTCCGCAAACGCAGTTGGAGCAAAGCTTGAAGAGGAAAGTGTTGTTCTTCTCGTCCAACATGATCCACACAGTGTAGGCCTGAAGAATCTTCTGGAAGCCTGCAAGAAGAACACTCGATGAAAACAGCCCTTGAGGGGCGCTGAAAAAGTGAAAAAATGGGCCCTGTTAGTCGGAAAGATGATCGATGGAGCACACAAGCTCGATTGACCGGAAAATAGAGTTTAACTCTCAAAAAGCCAAAACGCAGCAAAAAGCTCAAAGAGCGAAGCATGTGGACTCCCACCACTTGAACGTGCAGTAAAAATATGAAGATGGCTGCCAGAGGAGGGGCAAAGGTAGAGGGCAGTCATTGGCTGGGGGCAGTATGACCCAGAGCTCAGTGATTGGTTTATGGGAGAAAGACAGTTTCGAAACGAAACAAACAAGTTTTTTCTATTACCGAGGATTCACAGCCTGACGGGGAATATTCATTAGCATGTGAATCCATGCCAGACACCATGCTGGAGAACTCACCAAATACTGACGGAAGAGCCCTAAATGGGCATAATGAGAATCATAATGGTGAGAATGGCCTAGACGAAAAAGGACAGTATGGACCTCATACAAACTTTGGTTGTGCATTTTATTGAGCGCATGGGGAACATTTTAAAAGAACAACTACAATCCTTACAGGACTTTCTGAAACATTTTGATATGTTCCCTTTTAACTTTCTGAATAATAATAATAATAATAATAAACCATTTATATAGCGCTACAAATGAAAGGATGAGTTTGGCCCTCCCAGGATTCCAACCTGCGTCAGCAGGCTCTGTACAGATGTCAACGCGAGTGCTCTACTCGCTGTGCTATCGGACCGGCTATGAATGTGATGATGTGGTTAGGCAAACTAAATTTGAAGCTAGTTTAGCAAAAGAGATGGTTAGTACTTGTATGCCTGTTAGGGAGAATTCTCATTCAATGGCTAATTTCCCTTACCTAGTGAGTCCTTCAGCAGCTTTGCTGGATCTCTGGAGTTATTTATTTCACTTGGTAAGTGTGTGAGCTTTTCCCCTACTCTTACCCATGTTTTGCCATGTGTATTTCATCTGTTCTTGTGATTGTGGGCTACACCACTTCAGTAGCCCACTTCCTTTGTGTGTTACACAGCACCTTCAGTGCAGTGACACAGGGTTGTCTTTTAGACTTCTCACCGACTCCATTTCTGGGGCTGACTACTGTCCCCCAGAAAAGGGTAAAGTTGCCATTAACTTTATATAGTCATTTAACCACAGATCCAGTACACCCCATCTTAAATGGAGTATTGGAAAGAGTTACTTCTTAGCCCTTTTTATCTGTACCTCTGAGAGCCTTGTTTTGCTCTTTTAACATTTAGACTTGGCTGGTGGCAGTGGTATCTACCCCAACTTTTCTACCGCGTTTATACTATATAAACGTGGTATTGTTTTAGGCTATTATATTAGCCTCGAACATAAACCCGCTTGACCAAATACTTTTTCTTTTGGCTCCGGTCAGGTTTATTCGCCTTTTCTTTTTATTAAAGTCCTTCTTGTGTTTTACTTTGCACCGCAAACCAGGTTTGCCTTCTTTGTTCACGGTCTTTTGGCGGGCTTCTGCCAAGAAGCCCTCCTCTAGGCGCCTGGGTGTCTAGGGGGGCTGAATGTGAGGGAGGGGTGTAGTCACCCCCTGCACAGGGTATCCTAGGAAACCCAAGCCGCACTTTGCCATGATTGGCAGAGGTGGTTGTCTGGGCTGGACAACCCCCCTGCTGCCTAATTGACAGCCAGGCTGTGTGAATGGGGGAATTTTCGCATAAAAGGCAGGACTCTTGGGCTGGAAGTCAGAGTTGCGACTGGAACTACAAGGAACCCAAGAGAAGCGGAGAAGAAGATGGCTGCTGCAACTATCCCGTCCCAGTGAAGCCCTGCTGCAGTCCTGAGCTATCTACCCTTCGACGACCAGATAAGATCCAGTCCGGAGTCTTCTTCCCTTGAGCTTGGTGGGATCAACCAGCTCATCTTCCACAGCCAGAGGATACTCTTCTTGGTCGAAATCGCTGCACACTGCTTTAGTGGTCCGGATAGCCATCTGAAGAACCTCTCCTGTTTTTAAGGAGCGCACCTTTTATTCACCAGCGCTGCTGCTGGCTTCATCCCTGCGTAGTGCAGACCCCGCCAGACGTCGTCCTTATTGCCGAAGCTCCAGCAACCGTGGGTCTGCAGGAAACTACCAGGAACAACTGCCGTGGCACCAGCTTCTTCCTTGAATAAGGTACTGTGTTCTGCTTCGAGGAGCTAGGGGTGAATCCCTTTTCTCCTCCTCCAAGGCTTGTCCTCATCTTCCCTCCTCCTTATAACTTGTGCTTCCTCTGTTGACAATATCCAAGTACTCCTGGCAAGGTTGAATCTTGAAATGTCCGACTGTGTGATCCTCAACAACAGGAACCCGGTTCCACTTCACACTGGCTCCAGCCTATTGACTCTTGAATTCCTGTCAACTAGTGTTCTCTGATTTGGTCTGCCCTGACAAAAGTTTTGCCTATGATTTTTGCCCCCAACTCTCTTTGGTTAACTGTGCTAAGTGTGTTTTTGCCCCGGTAGCATTTCTTGATGCTGATACGCGTATCTTTAGTAAGACCGAACTGTCATACTGTCAAAAAGTGATCGCATATGTATTCCCGGTAACATCTTGTTTCACAACACCGGTCCGTTAAAACATAGGGTACTTACCTTGAGTTACACTGTACCAAGTGAATTGGTTGGTTGTAGTGTATTTTGGTGTGGTTTTGAATTAATAGAAGTGTTGTGTTTATAACAAATGGTTTAAAAATAAATGTACTTATATTTTTCTACCTGAAACCTTGAGTCAGTGTTTGCTTGAGTCACAGTAATTGTGGTCCCTTTGTGCAATCTCTGCTACTGCTCATATACTCTTGAGATAAGCCTGGCTGCTCCGCTACTGCTACCTTTTTAACATAGTAGTACAGACTTGTACCAAAGGTGAACTAGTATTATCACTTGTAGCCTTAATTGTGTGTAGTGGTCCCCAAGGGCACTGCACAGGATTCTGCCTAATAAACCACAATCTGCATCTACTAAGAGCTCTAATACAAGAGCAGTACATGCCACAACCAAACCCGGAGCGAGGGTGTGATCTGGTAGGTATATAGCCCAATGTGTCCAAGGTCCTAAATTGCCTATAAAAGTAGATCAAAGTGAGAAAGCAGAGAAACTGTTGAGGCTGCAAATAGACACAGTGAAAGTAAGCCCTAAAGATAGACCTACTGCCATACTAAGACATACAAATGAGTCCTGTTCTGAATTTACCACCATCTGCGGCCCCTTTAGTGGGCATTTCAGTCAGTGTTGGGCGTCTAACTAATGCTGCTTTTGAATTGATAGAACCATTACTCAATCTGTCATCCGACAGGATAAACACTCACTTGTCTGGTCCTTGAATGAATCCTAACTCGATCCTTATGGCTAGAAGAGTCAAATGGGTAGGGTAGACTACGTAATCTAACAACGGGGTCTGTATTTTTCTGACTTTTACATCGGGGCAAGTAGACTCTTATGCTCTTCAATCCAAACTGATATACCCCCAGTGATCCTCAAAGATACAGATGGTTCCCCTTTCCTTTTTTTACCGTATGGAAGACCAGTTTGTTCACTTCCCTGGAAAGGCTCCGGGTAGTGTCTTACTATGAGTGTCTTCTATTAGCAGGCCAGATAGTGCCTCTTTACCCCAGTACATAATTCAATCTACAGTGCATAATGTTATCTCCATTCCACAGTCGTGTAGCGAGCAAGGAAGGGATAGACAGGTGGAGGAATCTTCAAAAGGCAAACATCTGTTGACAATGAATACGAGAATAAGGGTCTAGGGGTTCTGGTCCTAGCACAAGCAGTGCGAATGAAGAAGTTTAAAGCAGGTATTTATCAGTTCATCAAGCAACATTAAGTAACAACCGCTTCCAATAACAAAGTTAATATATACAGCCCTTACACTTGGGTCAGTAAAATATGGGGAAGCAATATGCTGTTTCTCATACAATTCAGATGTTCAGACAGTTAAAAACTGTTTTTAAAGAACTTGCTGGCTCTCCCCCATCTCTGCCTCGAACTTTGTTGCAACACATAATGAGGTAGAGATCACTTTCATCCAGGACGAGCTAGATCTTCTCAAAAAAATGGGTACGGATTAAGGTAAGTAAGTAACCAATTGAGCGGATTAATACATGGGCTCCCAATAGCTTGCAGTTGCACGAAAACCTATACCGGGTAAATTGTTGAGTTACAGCGTGTTCGCCGCCGGGAGCCCATGTATTAATCCGCTCAATTGGTTACTTGAGCGAATTGGTTACTTACTTACCTTAATCCGTACCCATTGTTTTGAGAAACTCAAGTTCAAGCCTCAGTGGAAGAGCATGAAGCTCTAAACACGTGTCAAGCTGCAACAGTGTTGATTAAAATGTATAAACAAATACAGCATTTGTGCTATTCATTGTAGTTATGTGCTCAGACTGAGAGCAAACCCTCTCTTTTCATAGTTCTAATTCCTGGTGGGCGCTTGGCACGCTCCCATTACAGCTCTCACCCGCAGCCCATCCTCAACCCATATATTTGGAGTCAAAGCACTGCACCTTGCGGGCCTTCTTTCTGCCAAACTTCTTGTCAATCCCTTAATATCTATCAGACAAGTCCGGGTTAAAACACTATTATTTGTTATAACAGACGTGAGCGCTTAACCAAGATGGCACTCTGATAATGTAGTTAAAGGGAGAGAAAAAGACAGAGCATAAAGATAAAACAGTTCCCAACACTTAAGAGTTCAGAGCAAGGGGAGAAACGCAGGTTATACTGTACAGCCAAAGTTCATAGGCCAGGCCCACTTTAAATGGAGCAAAGCGAAATGTGCCCAGGATCACACGGTTTAAAGTGCACTAAAAGTCTTTGCAGTGCTCAAAAGAGGTTGGGGTGATGCAAAAAATATAGTTAGAAGACCTGGAGCCAACCCAGTTTAGAAGCCAAGGATTTAACGGTCACCTTTAGCAATCTGTAGAAAGGGAGGCCAGGCAGGACACAGTTCCTTAAAGAGAAAGGAAGCTCCAGTGGGGGCAGTTGTTCCTGGCAGTGGTTGAAGTTCGTGGTTCCGACCAGGGGGAGAGAAGATCTTGTCGAGGAGGGAATGGGGAGTCGTTGCACTGCACAGGGATGAAACCAGCCGCAGAGTTCCCGATTAAAAGGTGGGGACCTTTTATTCACGGTCAAAAGTGACGAGCTTGGCTATCCGGCCACCTGGGTGCTTGGCACGGGCGATTTGACCAAGAGACATCTTTGGAAGGTGAAAAGGGCGAACTGGTTGATCCCACCAGCTCAGAGGAAGAAGACTCGTCCAGCAGAAGATCTTCTCTTGTCGTCGGGAAAGTGGTGAGGTAGTTAGAGCAGGGCTTCACCGGTAGCGTCGTCGTTGCAGATGGCTCAGCTTCTTCCCTCTTCGGATTCTTAGGTCCTGTGGCGACTTCTGAAGTTCCAGTCCCAAAGGCCCTGCTTTTATGCAGAAAAACGCCCATTCATCAGCCTAGCCGTCACTCAAACATACCGGGCGGCTCACCAATGGCCCAATCAGAACAGAGTGCGACATGAGTTGCTAAGGCAACGCAGTCCAGGGTGCCAATTCTCCTCCCCACCCATCCTGTGGAACCCAGACAGAGTGGCACCATTTGGAGGGCTTCTGTGGAGAAGCCAGCCAAAAAGTGGAACAAAGGGCTCGACCTTGGTCAGAGTTACAGAGACGGACACAAACGCCATTTTACAATCGAGTTCCGGCAAAAAGACCCAACCAGTGGTTTAATATTAAATAAATAAACCGGCGGTATCTTTAACATTGCACCAAAAATTGGTGCGTTTAAAATCAATGGGAAATCCTATAGGGAATATTCCGGTGGAATATTTCGCGTGGTAACCACTGCCACCAGCCAGAAACTCAACGAGGGGGGACGGGACAGTGCCCCCTCGAAAACAGACACAGGGGTAATCGAATTACCCCTTACCAGTACTTCCACAATATGATGGTTTGTACTGGTTCTGTTCACAATTTTGGACTAGTAAAGCCAATGGTGACTTTACATGCCCTGGGAGACAGTAGTCAGTCCCAGGGTATGGAGTCTATGTTTGGGGGTCACTGTGACACCCCTGTGGTACTGCACTGAGGGTACTGTGTACCACACATACAGAAAAACAGATGATACCATATGGAGTAAAAAGAAAACCCCATAGCCCATAGGCACATAACAAGTCAAAGACATACCTCCAGTCATGCCTAGAGTGGGAGTAAAAGAGTCTCACTCTTAGCAGGAGAAAAAAACAAACCCCAAAAATCCAGCAAAGCTGCTGGGGGACTCACTAGGTTGGGGAAATTAGCCTTATAAGAGAATTCTCCCTAACAACTGTGCATAAATCCTATGCTATAATTCAGGACGAATTCCCCAATTTTAATTTAGCCTTTTCTCCATTTTTTTAGGTTGTATTCTAATTGCGAGTCTATACAACCCCTTGGTTGACATTGAAAAGACCTCTAATCTTTAGGAAGATCAAATTAAAACATCGGACATCCAGGTGATTATTACTATTTTTACGGTGATCAAAAATAACATGACAGAAACTGATTATAACATAAGATTTGAATATTGTATTATATATTGTAGGTGCAAAAGAAAATAAAGAGGGCAAACAACTCTTGAAGAAGGGGACAAAACCAACCCCGAAACGCGTCGAGTAACATATGTTAACACTTGTGATGTACAATATTTGGCATAAGCAATTCTCCACAGAATTGAGGAATGTGTGATAAACATATTGTGGGCCCACGAAGATTATTGCGCCAAAATTAAGTGTGACTTAAAAATATGTATGTACATGCTGTAAAAGCAATCTTAAAATCGCATTAACAGAAATGCTGGATATCTAATGAATTCAAATGCAACATTTGTTGCCTATGACTTATAGAGTAATTAAATTGATGGTCATCATTTTGACATAATCAGTGTCTTAAGCCATTTTTGATAAACATTTCTCAAAAGTCCATTATTACTATTGACAAAATTATTGTTTTTACAATTATCGGGTGTGCAGGGGACGGGAGGGCTCCACAAAAGTGTGGACATCTGTTGGTTCTACATAGGTCAACACAACCCAGTGTCAAGGTCGTTATTCTCCCCGGCACCCCATTAATCTCTTACCTACACCTGAAATAACTGAACACATAGGTATTGCTAGGCCATACGTATACAAGGTCCAGCACAACTCTCAGGCCCGCTTCGAATGGCGAAAATCCTGGAGTAGAAGTAAAAGCCTCTCTGGGAGGCTGGAACTTCCTCCACTGCCTGGCTCTCTAGGAGCGACCGGATCTCTGCCAAGAGTTGCTGTCCCAACCTGTGGGTGTGGAGGGGAGGAGGGAGGAGGGAGGAGAGGCTGGGATGGGAAGGCAGTACCCCGTGGATACTACAGAGAGGATCCAGGGGTCAGCAAAATTCTGGCGCCAGAATAGTGCAAGGAGCACAAGCCTGCCCCCCACCAGAGACACGTGGACCCGAAGGGGCGTGTCATGCCTTCTTTCCCTTGGAGGCTGAGGGGGACTGGAAAAGGCCCTTACCCCCCTGCCCCCCTTTTTGTTTGCACCGGTTCTGAGACGGCGAGCAGTCCGGCTGCCTGGATCTGCGTTCCAGGAAACCACAGAACCCTCCATATGTACGACCCTTCTCCGAGCGCTGCTGAGATTGGGTGTATGATTTGGCCATTGTCTTTGGATGGATGGATAAAGACTTTGCCGTTTGAGAGCTGTTCTTTTTGTCCAGCTCTTTGTCCATAGAGAAGTCGAAGAGGTTCCCTCCCCCACGCCCCTCTAACGGTAGATGTAGAATGCGCTCCTGGACAACCGCATTGAATTTTGTTGCCCGGAGCCAGACTGTTCTCCTCATGTCTGTGGCAATACAGATGGCACGGCCTCAGGTATCGATATGAGCCACTGTGGATTCCATGAGGTTATGCGCCACAAGCTTGGCTTCTGCTAGCCCCGCCTTAAAGTGTGATTGGCATGGGGGGGTGAGTTCCGTGATGAAGTCTGCAATTTCCCGCCATAACCGTTGGTTGGCGACAGCCAGCATGTCATCTGCGTTTGCCGGACGCAGGTGCAAGGAGGCGGAGTAGGTTTTCTTGCCGTATGCCTCCAAGATCATCTCCTCCTTGCCTAGCAGCGCCGCTGAGGACGACTGAGGCTTGGAGTATAGTGATGCCGCAGCGATCACCAAGGAGTGTGGTTGAGGATGGGTCGAGAGCAAGAGTATCCCCCCCTCCATCTGCCTGTATTTGGTGTCCAGGCGTCGATTGACCGGCTGAACCGAGTGGGGCTTAAGCCAACCCTTCTTGGCCAGGAAGACATCGTTTGCAGTGAATCCCCATGTTGGCAGAGGGGCGTCTTGTGAGGAGCTCAGCCAGAACCCCCTCTGCCGGCTGTTCGACCTCGGGTTGGGGGAGGCCCAGGTACTCCGCCAAGCCAGCAAGACGTTCATGGAAAGCTGACTGAGGATGGCGTGTCTGGATCCTCCTCCTCGTCCGTATCCTGCGGATATGGAGGATCTTGTGGATGAGGAGGAGGGGTAGAAGGCGCCGGGGGCTGGGGTACAGGGACCGCAGGCAGAGGTCGCAGAGTTGGCTGTGGAGTCGGAGGAGGCGGCTGCACCAGGGCCTGGGGGCCCAATGGAGGCGTATGTGGTGCCGTTAGCATGGCGGGGAGGACTTCCCTGACTGCGTCTTTGATGATAACCCCCATCTGAGGAGACCTCATGAGGCTGAGAAACTTCTCGAAGAGCACCTCCTCAATGGCCAAAGAGGTGGCAGGGGGTACTGATGGATTAGCGGGGGGCTGCTGCATACCCGGTCCATATGGACGCAAAGGAAAGTTGCCCTGCACAAATTGTTAGGCAGAATCCTGTGTAGTGCCCTTAGGGACCACTACAAACTATTAAGACTACAAGTGGTAATACAAGTTCACCTTTGCTACAAGCCTGTACTACTATGTTAGAGTGGTAGCAGTAGC